>NW_020654466.1:19156236-19213414 GCF_003589595.1 Hyposmocoma kahamanoa
CTAAGAAGAAGATATTTCTTGGTCGCGATGACACATGACAGTAGAAAGGTAATGGATACATGTGCAAGACAAAAATATTCGGACCAGCACGATTAGTAACTTAAAGAACTTTGTTTTTTTTTTTAAAGGCATATAATTGAATATTTAAGAACAACGTATGACTCTTCTGAATACAAATATCATAACTTGTGGTAGAGTTCTCTGTACAAAACCCGTTTGGATAGCCGCTTCTATTTTTGCCGCAAAGCAGCATTGCTTGCATTGTCCCTACCCATGTAACAATGTCATTATAGCTATAGTTAATCTTGTTCACTCATCACTAATGTTAAATGTATACCTACTTACCCATAACATTTTGTTTAATATTATATATGTAAATGTAAACAAGGGAAACCTGTCATTACCTTTACTCTTAGCCTATATACAATGTAAAGTACGTTATGTAACGCCGTTGATTTACTTAATAAATAAATTAAAAATTAAAAATTGGCACAGAAGACTTTCCATCAGGTAAACCGTTTGTCTGTTTGCCTGTTTATACAGTCATAAAAAATCAGCATTTCTTCAACAAACGGTAAAGTTATATTATAGGTAATTATTTTATACCATATAAATAAACTAACGAATTTTGACATAATTGTTATTAGTGTGGAGTACTGTTTTAAAGTATTGCCCTTTTTTCTATGGTATGGTCCACTGATGGAGAAAAGTCCGTTTTTTGTCCTGTATTAAATAAAAAATAAAGTGTGGAAGCCATTTTTCACCTACTGTAGAAGAGTATTTCGTTTCAAAGTTCGTGTTGTCTAAGGTTTCGATATTTGTGTCAAGCAACACAAAAGTATCACGCATTTATAACCATTAAACTAATTAAATTTAGCAAATTATAGGAATTCAGATCGCGTGTGACGCAACCCTTACCGGTGGCGGACAAAACCGGGTGCCAACCTGGCTTGACTACCAGTTACACGCCGCCCTTAAATCCGGCACCACGTCGCGAACTATCTAAATACAAAACATCGATGTTCTATTTCGATGGAACGTAACATTTGAATATTGAATAACGGCATACTTTCGAATAATAGTGTTGTTCTATCGCATTTTAATCGTCGATTAATATGCAGTGTACATCGACTTTTATTTCTAATTAATTTAAATTACTAACAATAATCCAATAAGAAATTATCCTCATAAAACTTCGTTTAGTGTCCTGTTAAGTACTGAGAAAACTAAAAAAGTTCTTAGTAACGCCTAAGATTTATGCTCACGTGTTACGGTAAACCGGTTCCTAGACTATCATAAATTACAGCTACCATCACTACTGCTACGAAACTGCTACGTTGGTAATAAGCATCAGCTTAAAAGCACTCGATTTTTGATCAATTTATAGTAAGTACTTTAGTAGAAATAAGCAATTGAAAAAGAAATGTAATTCCATGTTGTTTACTTTTACTAGACGACTGTTTAACAAAATTAAGTACAATAGAAGCCAATTGAAAGTCAAATAATTGGTGAGAGTCAGAACGGCGGGAAAAATGTACCTAAATTGTACTATTTAGTACCTCTGTTTAAAAAATTTGTACCTCCATCAGAACGAAGTTATAGCAATATCAAAGGTACACCCGCCATATGGACAGTCAATACGGAGGGTGTACCTCGGATTACCAGTTTTTATTTAATAACTATAAAAACTTATTATGCCAAAAATTTGTACCTTAATAGTACTCTAAAGTAAAAGAAACTCCAGCTCGATCTGCTGGTTAGTTTCTAAGTTATAAACATGTTATAAAGCTAAAATCGTGCGATTTCAGAGTGTCATGTACATCTTAACGAATCCTAACAAATTTAGTACCAAAAACATGGACATAAATTGTACTATTTACATATTCTTAAAAAAATGTACCTCTAGCAGAACGAAATTATAGCGAATCGAAATTGTAAATATTATCGTCATTTTTTTTATAAATTTTTCGCCATTTATTTGGGTAAGCAAAGGTTCTACCATACAGCCTCTTCATATGTATCTTTCCTTGTTTTGTTGGAAAAGGTGACAAGCGCCTGTTCTTATATAGTTTATTTCATGTCATGAAGGGTTGATGCTATTTAATTGTATAGGACAGGGTAAGCGTCTATGCTTTTCAATAGGTCTTTTATTGATTTAGTACTTTTATTGGCATTAATATAATAACATATTTAAACATTCTCACTAGAATGCGTATTATATTATGTTATTATATTAATAATAAATAAATCTAGGGATGGGCGGAGAGTGACCATAATCGTTACTTTTTTATTCTTTACTTTGGTAAAAAGTCAGTTATATACCGCATTTTTTACATGGAATCATTAGAATTACTTTAAAATCCAACTTCGACTTCCGTCTTTGAGTTAGTAGTTTTGTCCTACGATTCAGTAAAACCATTTCCCGAAATCCCGAATTGGAAAAAGTAATTAATTAATTTTTGGTGGTTTTAACAACTTTATGTCGCTTCTTGTAGCTATATTGTAAACATGTACATAGTTTCAAAATTGACCAGTTGACGAAAATAGCGTATTAACGAAAAAGGCGAGTGGTCCCCTAATTCGTATCTATATATGTGTAACAACTTTTTTCGACCATTGCATGAAATAAACTATATTAAGACACGCGCTTGTAACCCTTTCAATCAAAACAAGGAACCTTTAAGAACCTTTTCCTACATAAATAAATGGCGGAAAATTTACTTTTTAAAAAACGAAATGAACGATATAACCGAAAATATTTACAATTTTTATTTCGCTTTAATTTCGTTCTCGTAGAGGTTTAATTTTTTTAAGAATATGTAGTAAATAGTACCATTTATGTCAATATTTTTGGTACTAAATTTGTCAGGATTCGTTAAGATGCACATGACACTCTAAAATCGCACGATTTTAGCTTTATAAGTCAGAAACTAACCAGCAGATCGAGCTGGAGTTTCTTTTACTTTATAGTACTATAAACATACACATTTTTGGAATAAGAAGTTTGGGTTAAAGGGGTTTACGCAGAGTGTAACTAGAGGGTCCACATTACAGAAGTTACAACATTACAAAAGTTGTTTGTTATTATGAGCAACATAACCAGCTAATACATGGCCGGAGCATTTTTGTAGCTTTTTTCTTAAATAGTTATAATGGTAATAGACGGTTATACAATAAAAATTAACCAAGTTCTACGACAAAATGTTGCTCAAAATTTAACTTCTGATAACAATTCAATAACATGGCCCCGGCGATAAAATACCGCTTAGTCATGAATCGCGTTGTTAATTAATCAAGAGTGAACTAGCGTTGAAAGAAACTCAACAGGCTGAAACAAATTTTGTTCGATCGTGTATTTAAAAAGAAACATTTCAAAATAATAGAGTTAATTCTAATAATTACTAGCTTTATAACAAATCCCTTTTCGACCATTTTCAGTAACGGACTAAAATCATAACAAGTAAATACATAATAATATCTAATAGGACCAATTGCGTTAAAGTTACAAGAAAAATCAGTCTTCACTTCACTCAGTCACTTCAGCCCACTGTCCTTTTTTCATTTTACGACAGATTACAATCTGGACAGATTCTTGGGTAGTTTTTTAATCAAAAAAAATCGGACAGATCAGATGATAACTTTTCTTAAACACTAAGAAACATGTAACCAACAAAATTACAAATTCTGAAAAATCCTATATTTCCACCGAAAACTGCATGTAAACAAAGTTACATACTATTTATTACACAACATAAAATTAATATACTATACAGTAGGTATATTATAATGTACCTATCTTATTATCTTGTTATTTAATGTAAAACACAAATTATATGTCTGGAGGAGTTTTTAAAATTATACAATGAATTTTGAACCCTCAAGCCCTTGACCTTCAAAAGAAACAAACAAAAACCAATCAAAAATATTGTTTTACAAAATCCAATGCAAATAAACTGATCGATCGCCATTTTATTTGCTTTCAGGTCCACAAACGCACGAAATCGAGTCAACACGAAAGGGTATTCATTCAATTATGAAGGCAAACCAGAATTGTGCAAACATTAGTGGGAAGGGTTGCGTGACGGCGTACGCTAACATTTAGCCGAGTGGTGTGTAATATGCCAGCTCTTTGGCAGTCATCCCAGCGACCTATGTATGTACGCACAGTCTGGGTCGGTAACTTCAGACACGCGATCCTATCGCATGACGACCCTTACTTTATAAAGAACGCAAGGAAACGACGCCCGCATTCTTCGGCCACTTGTGCGTCGAACAAATTGGCGACACGGCAGAGCTCCCGGCTCAGCCACACCGACGATCTCGAGCATTGTTTAAGGAAGTTCAGCTTCGTCGTTACTAACGAACGGTCGACATTGCGACCAACGAGCCCAATCACTCCGGATATAGAAAAATTGGACCTCTCCGATGTGGAACCCGAATCCGAGGAAAAGTTCTACCTAAAAGCCAACATTCAGCCGATATACGATTACAACACCTCCCGAAACAAGTTCGAGAGTCTTAATTTAAATTTAAATATGAAGGCGATGAAAACTAACAGAACAGCCAGATCCGATGTGAAGGAAGATAATGAGTTATCGGAACGTGTTTTACAGTGGTTGGATTTGGCTGGAAAAGTTGACCTTCTAGCACCGAATAACAATGAAAGGATGTCACAACCGCGTCACAGTTGGCCTGAGATTCAAAGAAGGAATAATTTGACGAAATCGAAAACTGTCATCGATATGCGAGCTAAGGAGAACGGTAAAATGCCAAAAGTTAGCGACAGTGCAAAAGTACAGCAAGGGCCTATCGATCGGCACGATTTTTATGTGCCGGCGTCAGCGAATACTATTGAGAACTACGCGCGACAGTCACGGAATATGAAGAACACGCCTCGGCACGATACCTCCAAAACCAAAGATATTCTCAACAAGAAAACCAAAGATATACGAAACGGCATAATCGAAGCGCGCCAAAAATTAGCTTCAGAAAGAGACGCAGTAGAAAAGCAATACACGGAATTATTAAATAAGAAACTTATTCCAGATTTAAAAGGAAAGAAGCAAGTGCACATTTTCATGCCGGAAATGCCAAAGAAATCTGGATCGAACGACACAAGCAGAACTGAGAGTTTGCTATCTCAAATTTCTCAGCGATCGCAAAAAACTAAATAAAAAAATTGTAGGTACATCTTTTCTTGTCATTTTATATCTTACGATACAAATATCTCGAGAAAAAATATTAATATAAAATAATTAGTACACTAGAAACAAAGAAGTGAACTTAACCATTGGTCGTGGTACTTATAATTTAATTTATTTGGTCATACAAGGCAGCTCAATAATTTCAGTTGTTCGTTCTTGGTTTGTACATTTTATGATTCAGTGTCTGTGATTTGTTTTATAGTTTTTGTATACTATATAACATACGTCTATGATAAATAAATGTGGAGAGTTCGCAGGTTGACTTTTAAATATACGTATATGGATAAAAGAGGTGAATCCGTATCATCTAATAAGTATTATAAGCAACTAGAAAACTACTAAAAAATTAGATTTCTTACACAAAAATAGCAATTTATTTCTTTAGGGCATACGAAATTTTGTTAGCAATTACCAACAATATATTTATACAATTGCGCTGTTAACACACTTTGTTAGATACTGTCGCCTTATATAATATCCGCCATGTTGAAAATACTGAATGCATAGGGAAGGTGGTTTAAAAAATTAAGTGTACCTGATGCACAAAACTGACGAATCGTATAGTGGACAAAGTTGTCTTCATTTTCTGTAAGCGGTCGCATATTTTTCATTTCATTTTGTTCTTCTATAGTAATTTCTATGCAGATAAGCCAAGGGCAACCAATCCTTATTAGCAACTGTGCCCTCACGGAATAAACTGTGCGGATACTCGAATACTCCCCGCGCGACTACATCTCCTCTACTCCGTACACGCAGCATCGCCGCAATGTGATCTGTTTATGACAAGGATTGCGAAAGTGACGCCCGAATGGAAGAGCAATCAGGGACATATATTCATTAGTAATTAAGTTTATATTAGTGACGTTATTTTCGTCTTTTTAATTCTTGTTTTTAATACTGTTATATTACAGTGTTTACTGAATAAATAAATAAAATAAAAGACTGGCAGAAAGATTCTTGGTATATAATACATAAGCATATGTTTGAACATTTTGCTTCTTGGGCAACTACAGCTACATCCAGTACACCGTTTCCTGCGTGTCACGGTTTAGAAGGTAAACCTGTGTTTTCGTCAATGGGCACAGTCCGTCATCAATACGTTTTAGTATTTCCAGTTCCAGCAGTTCTACCCTGGTTCAACAGTATTCGTAAATTCAGATTTTCTATGTTGATCGAATCACTGCTTACGAGATCTTGTAACTCTCTCCAAATGTTTTTATAATGTGTTATATACAGTCTATGTCCCTTACTACGTCAGTTTCTCCCGTTTTTAAATTAATGGTGAGTTCAACGTTCGTTCAAAGTTCTACCGCGTCTACTGCTCTGTCGTTACTATTGCGACCCGGTGTTACTTCTAACTCCGTCGTAAACCCTTTCTCAAATTATGCAACTGTACATAAATGTACTTCTCTCGTATCATGTAGGTTATTATTATCGTACACATTTTTAACAAACGTATATTTCGCAAGGTCTAATTTACACTCTTTAAACACTGTAACATGCAGGTTAGCTTTTGCTGTTATACTTTTTAGTTTCTCAGCGCTTCTCGGCATATTCTCTGTTGTTCCTATTGGTTTGTCCTTTTGGCTATCCATTGTGAATAGGTAAAATTAGTTGCAGCATTTATTGTTGCGTCTAAATTGTTATTGCATTGTTTGGAACAATGCAAGCATTTGATTATTTCGTCTTCTTTTCGAGAAAAGTCAAAATCACTGACTTTCGAGCATCAGCATTCGAGGGAGAAAATCTCCCGAAGAAATTGCCTAAACGTATGTCATTCCCAGTTTTGTAATATCTGATGGGGTGTTCATTTTCTGATGTCATGGACTGACATTGGGTGTTAATTCTTTGTTAGCCTTTAAACGGTATAGTCTTTATCGTCTTTTAGTTTCCTCTAGAACTTGACAGGAGGCATTTTACTTGTCTCGCTGTATGTCCAACAGGGAGCGACTTGCGCGACAACGACATAAAACGCGAGATACTGCTATTCTCATACAGTGATCTCGCCTTTTATGTCGCTCACTCGCAAGTTGCGCACAGTCGTGGTCAATTTTAGCCTTAATATCACATACTTGCTTACGTTCAGTGTACATAGGGGTGACCGAAATCTTAACAGGTTTGACCTTGAGTCACTGCTCTTTATTTATAATAATAATTATTATTATTTATGTCACTCACAAAGGCCGGTTAAGAGCTAACACATATAAGTTTAATATTCAATTATTTGCAAAAAAATCTACTTAAAGAAAAACTTAAAGATTTATGTGTGTGATTTTTATATGAGTAAGTGGTGCGTGATAATGAATGAGAGTGTAATGATTGTGAAACCTAGTTTGTAGGTGAGAAGTGAATATATGTTATAATTATGAATAAAAAAAAATTCCACCGATCCAACTGGATTCGAACCAACGTCTTCCAGCAACCCGCGCCAGACGACGGAACGAACTACCAGACCTTACGAATTTTTCTACGTGCCTGTTGCAGATCTTTGTTTTTAATTAGTTTTCATTTTTCTATCTATCCATGTGCAGAATGGTTGTTAAGTTATTAAAGCCCTGCGTGATTACATTAAGCAATCAAAAGCTCTGTGTTATTCACAAAAAAAATCACATAGGTACTGAATACAGCTGTGTAATACATATTACGTAGTAGTAGGATATTCGAATGCTTTTATACCTAAAGATCACTTTGTCACGTGAATCACGTGAATCAAAATATGGAAGCAGGTTCTAAAATATACATATTATTAAACTGCCTCCGTGGCCGAACGGTTACCATACCGGACTGCCACGCAGAGGTCCCCGGGTTCGATTCCCGGGCCGGGAGAAATATTTGTATGGCCTACATTTATTTCTCTCGTGAGTTTGGGTGTAATTTGTGGTTGTCTATGTGTGTGTCCATGGCACCCGCGACACAGGGTTTCCCTGTGCGGGGCTATGTTGAGTGTGTGCGTTATTTTATTTTTTTTATATACTATTTCTTTTAAATCCCGGATATCGGGACATGTTACGATGTTTATATTTTAAATACATGATATTTTGGTTCACTATAAATCTTGGGTTTGTAGCATCTGAACCCGGGCTTAAAGGTCTATCATGACCCCAGAAATATGACAACTAAATCTCGTGCTATGCCAGAAGTGTCAAATTTAAACTTAAACGATGATACCATGGTTTCGGCGAAAAAGATTAAAACAATATTTTCTTTTTTTAACGTCCGAATTTTTTACACTTTCAATATAGTAGAATAAAATTTAATTTAAATGTTGCAAAAAAAAATACAAATAACAAGTTTAAACGTTACTTTTGCTTTAATGTTTTAATAACTTCGTCAATCCCAGTGTCGCGTGATTTTTGTCGATATAAAAGTGCAATCCGTATTAGCGAACAACCGAAATGGAGATTAAATATGCATCAAGTTTATTACTTGTCAAATATTTAACATTTAATTTTTAACCGACTTCAAAAAAAGGAGGAGGTTCTCAATTGGACTATTTTTTTTACACGATTTCGATTATTCTTTTTTTGTTGAAAAGAGAGTACCTACCTCAGTGTTGGTTCCATTTAAATTTGAAGAAAATATTCCACCACTAAGGGTGGCAAACGATGTAACCGGCAAATAGATGTAATTCACGAACTTTTTGAGGTCGGTTTTTTTATAAGAAAGCTACAATTTTTGTAGCAATTTTGTTGTTTGCCCCGTCACTTGATATTATAAAAAAAAACAAATCACGAAATTAAATATTTCAATTTGGGTCACAGATCAAGAAATCCAGCTATATGCAGAAGTCTAAATTAACACTATATTATTATAACCGATTCTAATAAATTGAAACTTACCCCAAATCCGATAGTAGCGACATCTCGAGCCTGAAACCTAGACCGGAGAGGAGGATCGAGCGGTTGGCCGGTGTATCTTGGCACGGGTAAGCCAAGCGCTATCACGCGAAAGTTTTCGTCGACTCTTACAAGCCGCCATTTTGACACTTCTTCTGGCCCGTGCTCCTGAGGAGATGGTCAAAATAAATGATAAAGTAAGAACATTACAATACAAACTTTGCGTATTTTGTTCTTGTCATAAATATGAAGTTATGTATTAGTCGGAAGTACAGTTTTTTTCCTATAAAATTTTGATTTGAACAAGTTCTTGATTGTTTGCTAAATATGACTAACTTGGTCAGTACGTTCCGCGCTTAGTTTTCAGTAACTGATTCCAACGCAGCCTAGTTAGTTTTACAATTAGCCTTATTTCGCTGCAATTTCATTTGTTTTTCGTGACATTTCTTATTTTCCTAAAAGAAATACTATT
The DNA here is from genome assembly GCF_003589595.1 of Hyposmocoma kahamanoa. Classification (NCBI taxonomy): domain Eukaryota; kingdom Metazoa; phylum Arthropoda; class Insecta; order Lepidoptera; family Cosmopterigidae; genus Hyposmocoma; species Hyposmocoma kahamanoa. The sequence goes on from NW_020654466.1 coordinate 19,165,749, forward strand.
TTTGAAAAGTCGTGAATTAATGTAAGTCCATTTATTTTTTCTGTACTGTTAGTAATTGGTATGAGAGTTCCAGTGGCCTAGCACGAGGGATGCAGATGGGGCCACGGCCCCGGGCGGTACAGCAATAGGGGCAGCGGCGAGCGCGGCCAGGCCCTAACTAAATTATTTTTTCTAAAAATTTTAAAAAATATCCACTATTTGAGAAAATGATATTCTGAACAACACAAAGATGGCGACGGCAGGCGAACATAAAACACAATAAAGCCGAGCCTGGCCGAATGAACTACTTCTGTAATCATGAAAAAAGAGGAGACAGCAAATCTAAAATTGGCCCCGGACGGTAAAAATCGACGCTACGCCGCAGTTCCAAATTATTATTTATTGGACACATAAGTAGAGTGTCTCTAACCTGCCTTAATTCTACACAAGATTTTTTCTAACAATAACAAACGCAGTTTTGTATTTTTTTTTTAATGATATTTTGCAGTTGGCCGCTGATGGCATTTACTGCGCCACCGGAGAAAAAGGGCGAGCTGAAGGCTCATAACCCCGAAAATAAACTTAAAGCCTGAGGGCGCCCAAGTGGGCACGGACCTCGGCTCAGGGCGCTACTGGAGACTTCCACCAGAAGGGCGTGCTGTAGGAGAGAATCTACCACTGTACGTGCTGAAATGAGGGGCTCGACGACCTCGCCGGCGAGGACGGTTGGTGCGTGAGGGACGGGACTGACTAGGGACCAGATCCCTTGGCCTTCAAAGTGGCGAGAGTGATAAGGTCGTCAGGGTCGTTGAGGACGTCCCTTGGCCGACGGGTCCTACGTACGCGGTGGGGTTGTTCCCTGAGGGGGTCGTAGGAGGATGCAGCCACCACGAGGGGGTTGGGGTGGTGAGGAGCAGAGTCGAAGTATTTCCTCGATGACTGTTTCATGAATTGGGCTATTGCATTTTTGTATAAAATAGACTAGACTAATAAATACCTGCAATAATTTGTCATATCTGGAAGCTGGTATCAAGAAGCGGCCATCTTCTAAATGCATCTCTCTGTTTTCCAGCAGATTATTCAACACTGGCAATACATTTCGCTCTGCCTTCTCTATGCCTTCCAGAATCAAAACTCTGCCTTCAACAGCTGCTCGAACAGCACTCTAGTGAAACAAGAAAATAAATAAATACATTTCGATGCATTGTGTATTTATCATTATTTCTGAGCGTATCGTCGACAACTCATGAAATGAATGTACTCCAGAACAACAATAATCTATAATGGTATCAAATTGACATGTCTATGTTCCTACTTCCAGATTCTTATGCATACAGATTTACATCAATTGAGTATTCAGACATTTAGTGATGTCATTAGTTTTTGCATTGCAGCTAAGGGCGCGTTCCCATTATGCCGTGACGAAAGATAGCCGTGCAGTTTAATATGTCATGGCTTGTATATTTAAATGAAGTTGTTCACACATAGACCGACCCGATTGAGTGTCGTTCACGACTTTTTTGACGTTACGACGACAGACTGTCGTAACAGTGGGAAGAGCAACAATGACAGTGGTCCGACGATAAGTAAAACGTCACGATAAAAATGTGACGACAAGCATCGCAGCTTCAAACGGCGACAAGACGGCTGCCGTGAACCGATAAATTGTCGTCGCGATCTAGTGGGAACAGCTAGACGCAACAGTCGTTCAACGATAAAATAAACGTCCACGACAGATAGTCGTGATATGGGAACTGGCTAGACGCGACAGTCGTCCAACGATAAATAAAACATTACGGCTTAATGGGAACGCGCCCTAAAGCCGTATTTAGCTTGTCACATTGGAAGTGACAACAAGAAACTGTGTCTACTGACAACAGAATTTAGCCAAGTGGCGAGTGCGCCTTGGTTGCGTTGCCATTTACTTCGTTCGCGAATAAGTTTGGCAATGATAAATGACGAAAATAACAATGACAGTTAAAGTTTTGTTAGGGTGTCTTCAAATGGCACGGCACTACACGACACAGTGGCACGGCAATCGCACGTACGTTTTCTTCACTAATTGTGACTCCCGGCAAGTCGCGCGCATGTCATGACAGTTAGTAGTGTCGCGGCTGCTGTGCCAGTACGCCTTTCTTATATTGCTACAGAAAAAGGATTTGAATTGACTTTTTAATTTGATTCCAAATTTATTAAGTGTAAAAAAACTTTGTGTATTTTTACCAATAATAAATTTTAATTTAGATAGGAAAATCGACAGTTATTTTAAATTTATTACATCACAAATGTAAACGTCAGAGTCGACACGCTAAGAAAAGAAAATTGCCGATTTTCCTTCAAACGTAAACACTTGTTATGTTGTGTTAGCATAATTAATTAAATTTTTTTAAATTTCAATTACGTCAATGCTATTATGAAACTATAGTCATAATTAGTTTACTTTAAAAAAAAAGTATTTTAAATAAGAAAAAGTTACCTGATCAAAATATTTAGCAGTAGAACTCTGAATTTCTCTCCTCTGTTTCAGATCAGCCTCCGTAGTGTCTCTTGATAAAGCAACATATTCTAACTCTCTTTGTGTCAACTCCAAGTATTGTAAAGCTACTTTTCTCCTGCAAACAGTCAACTAAGCTATCAAACAGGCGTTTCAAGTGCTTGCAGACGAAGTTCTACCTATTGTATGAGTATATAATGATATTTCCCTTATGTATTAGAATTTTCAAAAGTAGTAAGTCAACAATTAAGAAAGTATTACAAAAATATTGATTAACTCCTAAATCTAGGATATTGTATGGTTGTCAGATGTGGAATATGCCAAAAAGATCTTGTAAAGGCACTTGAAATGTGGTGTTGAAGGAAAATGGAAAGAATAAGCTGGAATGAAAAATTAAGTTTTTTACGCACTATATAGAAGACGAAACAGGAAAATATCATAGAAGGATAGTGTAAAGAAGGACGAGGCAGAGAAATACCTAGTTACATAGACTGATAAAAGGGAAAATAAATGTGGTATCACACAGGAAAGTCCTAGAAAGAGCTTACATTAGAAAGGTTTGAGAGTAACCACATGAATGAGAGCAATGTTCTTAATTAGAAGAAAAATGTACGTGTTTTCCACAAAAATTTCTTCTAACATCTGCATTTTACTAAAGACTAAGGGCGACTTCAAATTACACGCTTATAGAAGCGCTACAGTGGCGCCACTACTAATTTTCATACACTATACTACTAATTTTTATAATATCAAGTAACAGGACGAACGAACTGTCCATAACAGTTGCAGTGCCACTCAGAGCTCTAAATCGCAAAGATCCAAGGGGCACTGCCACTGCGCCCATCACCCTGAGACATAAATTAACAAGCCCCATGTACCTGTAATTTCACCCTTACCCTTCAAAACTGGAACACAGTAATGCTGACATTACGCGTGGCGACAGAAATAGGTAAGGTAGCAGTACTTCCCTGGGTGGACTCTTTCACAAGGTGCTCTACTACTACTTTGGAACCGCAGTTGCAGCGCCACTGTCGTGACACGCGCGTGCCACTTTTGCAGTCACAGTTAGTGACTGCAAAAGTTACTGAAGCGCTACAGACGCGCGGCCGTCGCGTCACTGCAGCGCGTCTAATTTGAATGCGCCCTAGGACTTCATCATTCAGCCATACGACGCCCACTGCTGGGCATAGGCCTCCCCCAACGATCTCCACGACGATCGGTCCTGCGCTGCCCGCATCCATCGGCTTCCCGCGACCTCCACCAGATCGTCGGTCCACCTGGTGGGGGGCCTACCCACTGAGCGTCGTCCGGTGCGCGGTCGCGCGGTGCGGCGGTTGAAGAACCTTTCCGCCCCAACGGCCATCGGTTCTCCTAGCTATGTGCCCCGCCCACTGCCACTTCAGCTGAGCAATTCTTCGAGCTATGTCGGTTACCTTAGTTCTCCTACGGATTTCCTCATTTCTGATTCTATCACGCAGGGAAATACCGAGCATCGCTCTCTCCATTGCCCGCTGAGTGACCTTGAGCCTTCTTATGAGGCCTATAGTGAGGGACCACGTTTCTGATCCATATGTGATCACTGGCAACACACACTGGTCAAAGACTTTCGTCTTGAGACATTGAGGTAATTTGGACGCAAAGATTTTTTGGAGTTTCCCGAACGCTGCCCATCCGAGCTGGATTCGACGAGAGATCTCTTTCTCAAAGTTGGACTTACCTAACTGGACTGTCTGCCCCAGGTATACGTAATGGTCAACAACTTCGAGTGTAATGCTCCCAATTTTTACTGGAGCGGGTACAACATGGACATTCGACATGATCTTCGTCTTGTCCATGTTCATCTTAAGACCCACTCTTTGGGAAACACTACTGAGATCTTCGAGCATTGTGTTCAGGTCTCCCAAGGTCTCAGCCATAAGAACTATATCATCGGCAAATCGAAGGTGTGTTAGGTACTCGCCATTGATGTTGATGCCAAGTCCTTTCCAGTCCAGAAGCTTGAAAATATCCTCCAACGCAGCAGTGAACATCTTTGGAGATATCACATCTCCCTGTCTCACGCCTCGTTGCAGTTGGATAGGATTAGAGCTCTGATCCTGTAATCGGACTGACATAGTGGCATTTTTGTATAAGTACCTTAACACCTCTATATACCTATAGTCTATTTGGCACCTTTGGAGAGACTGCAGCACCGCCCAGGTCTCGATCGAATCAAAGGCCTTCTCATAGTCCACAAACGCTAAGCAAAGTGGCCGGTTATACTCCTCGGTCTTCTGTATAACCTGCCGCAGCGTATGGATGTGGTCTATGGTACTAAAACCCTTTCGGAAACCGGCTTGTTCGGGAGGTTGGAAGTCGTCAAACCTGCGAGCGAGACGATTCGTGATAACTCTCGAAAACAACTTATAGATATGGCTCAGAAGCGAGATTGGCCGATAGTTCTTCAAGAGTGTTTTATCACCCTTTTTGAAGAACAGAACGACCTCGCCTCTGCCCCATGCCTTCGGCGTTTGACCTTCGACGATGACAGAATTGAAAAGCTTCTGGAGGACTTTAAGTATCGGCTTGCCACCCGCTCTCAGAAGTTCTGTAGTGATTCCATCATCGCCCGCCGCTTTGTTGTTCTTGAGTTGTTTGAGAGCCACACTAATCTCATACAGGCTGACGTCCGGGATATCTTCGGTATAATGTCGGGTAAGCTTGGCTCTGGGGTCTCTAACCTCGCTTTCAACAGGTGCTTTCGTGGAGTATAGCTGTCGATAGAAACTCTCTATCTCCCTCAGGATTTCAGGCTTAGATGAAATGATGCTACCGTCATCAGTCTTTAGCTTCGTCAGTTGGCTTTGCCCAATAGACAGATCTCTCGCGAATACCTTGGAGCCTTTGTTCCGCTCAATGGCCTCTTTAATACGCTCTGTATTAAATTGGCGTATGTCGCTAGTCAAAGACTTCGATATCTGCCTATTTAGCCGCCTGTAGTGCCTTGCATCCTCTGAGTTCTGTAGCCTCATTTCATTTCTATATTCCATGAGTTGAAGTGTTTTGTCGGAGAGTTTCTTTGTTCTGGTACGGTGGGTTTTGAAAAACTAGGACTTAGTGGACTCAAATGTATAAATCTAAACTACTTTTTACCACACAGAACCTGGCAATAACAGTTTTATGCAGTAAACATACAAGTAGATACCAATTATTAATACCTGCTAGGTCCAGGGCGTCCCAATAAAAACATATCCTGTCCAAGTAAATCCTTCTGCATCATCCATCTTAAGTTCCTTAACGTACTCTGTGATAAATATTTCAACTCTGAATTTTCTAGAGTCACTAAAACAAATAGTTAAATACAATGTTGGGTTGTGATATTATGGCATTCAAATATTAGAGCAGATACACACCGCCGTTTGTAATGTCGCGACATAGGCGCGATGCAATCGCATTGCGAATGCTATGAACGTTTCTAATTATTTAACATAAACGACGTCATCAATGCAGTCGCGCGTTTGCAACAATGCAATCACGCGTTTGCATCATCTATAAATCACAAGTGTCGCGACGTAAACGCGCATTTCACAAAAAGCTAAAATTCGCCTTGAGCAACAGCTCTATTTATCTATAAACCAATAACATACTGTGATTTATAGGCGAATGCATCGATGCAATCACGCGTTTTAATCGATGCATCTGCCTATAAATCACAAGTGTCGCGACGTAAACGCGCATTTCACAAAATGCTAAAATTCGCCATGAGCAATTGCTCTATTTATCTATAAACCAATAACATACTTTACCATTTTATCAGTAAATATTCTGAATAAGCTATGCAATAAAAGCATATTCATGACAAGCATTTTTCTTATCATTTATGATGCAAAGTTCATAGTCCACCACATTGTGAACTTTGGACTTATTGAGTCAAAATATATATTGCGTAACATATAATAATATGTTGTACCAATGAAACTTATGAAATGAAAAAAATAAATAAATAAACTTTTTTTATTTGTTAACTACACATAAGCTTAATTCAGGGGCTGGTATTTCCTTTTAGGATGGATAAGGCCTGTGTTATGAGACACTGCTCTTCTATATATAGATAGGTACAATTTGTTCTTAATTTGAATATTGTCTTCTACTAAAACTAGTATTAAAACTACTATAACTTTAACTTATTACATTATCTTGCATGTATGTCTCCTATTTTAATTATAATTAGAGATGGGAAAAACTGCTTATTTTTATAAACATTTAAATGTTGTAGCTTTTTAAAAAAGCGTGCTTTTTTAGACCCTTAAGTGCTTTTTAGTTTGAAGACTAAAAAATTGTTTAGAAAAACATTTAAGTGAATTGACTTTTATGTTAAAAAAAGCTTGCAACATTGTGTTGATAGCGAAAAGCAAAAGTAGGCCACTAAAGGTTTTAAGTTAAGTAAGTTCAATAAAGTTATATATAAATAAACTTATATATAAAACTCATGTTTGACATGAGTTTTATTTTTATTTATAAAGTTATTATTCACATTGACGAATTAATTTGTTTACGAAATATTAACGGCGAGATTTGAAACTTAGGCAAGTTGTAAAGAATTAAATTGTTGAGTATTAAACTGACCAACGCTTACGCTTAAAGTAAAAAGCGTGCTTATGTGCTTATTTTAAAAAGCAAACTTTTGAAGGTCTTTTTGTCTAAACGCCCGCCTCTATATATATAATTTAGAATATTATATTCTAAACCTAATTTTAGCGTAATAATAACATTTAAGGTTACATAAAATACGATTTTCATACAACAACTTACAGTACTTCCTTGGCACATATTCCGCCTTCCTTGGTGTCGTCAGCTCCTTAACCACATCTCCTATAGTTACTTTACCCTCGCTTGAGTAGGCTCTCACGAAATTAGCCTGTACAACAGTTTTGCGACCACTTAAAATACGTATCAAAACATCGATCCTACGAACTGTTGCCGCTGGACTATACATAATTAACTTCACTTTGTATGAATTTTATAACTAAAAGTTTAGTTTAATTTTTCAATCACACTACATAACATCGTCTAAAATTGCTCATTTGTATTAAAAAATAGTTAATAATACGATTAATCTTATAGTCCAAAGTCTAACGTCAACTTGACATTTCACAGCTGATTTGCGATCCGTTCTAAAATAAATGTTTTTGTTATGGATGCATTCTGAGACGCATTATAAAATTCTAATCGACATCTTGTTTCTCAAGATTAGACAAAGGAGACCGTGAGAGCAATTTTTAAAAATTAAACTAAAAATTAGTAGAACGCGTGCCCTCCAAACAAGACAATTGAGTTCTTGTGAATTTATAAGTTTAATGTTGAACAGTTGTGAACAATATTAAAGGGGGCATTCATTGTCCTGCATTGCAGTCCACCTTACCGTCCGCTGCTTGATGCAGAATTATGAATGTATCCGCAGCGTGCAACACATCCTGTAATCCTGCAATGAGTTTTACGAAACTCCAAACATAGGCCTTATGCGTTATTATTAGTGTGCGAGCAGTCACCTATCTGCTTGACGGACTGCCATGCAGGTAGTAAATGGGCCGTTTTAACGAAACAACGAAACAAACACTAAAAATTGATTACGTTAATGGTACAAATCACTAGAGCTACATAATTATATTTTGAGATCTGTTTATTTTTTGCAACCGAAAGACAAACGCACCGATTGCATGCAAATGCTAACGAGTGTAGTTCTTTTAGACAATTTTTTAGACTTTTAACATCATTGTTCATACAAGGTTCATACCATCAGGTCCTTGAAACTTGGCAATGTGGCAAGTTTTAAAATGTAACCGGTCAGTCTTTGTGTAAAAACAACCAATAAGAATCTAATACTAACTTTATTAAAGATACATTACAAATTTCAATCATTCAGAAGAAACATCTTACGAAGTATAATATCATTGCATCTTACTAAGTACTTAATATACATTAACAATTATAAAGTGACAAGATAGACATACAATAGCAAATTCGTATCATTTTAGAGCCCTATGCATTATTTTCATCTTCATCAAAAGGTTCGATTTTGACCGTAACAAAATCTGTAGGTTCGAGTTCTTGTTCATCATTGCTTGTACCATCATCTTTTAATCTATCATTCTCTTCTTGACTATCCTCATCACTTTCCTGGACTTTTTCTTGATTTTTTTCTTTTTTGCCTTTGGCTGTCTTTGTATTCTTGTTATTGAAAGCTTTTGCAAATATGAAGTTTTTACCAGGAGCGTTTTTATTCTTTCGAGGTCCAAATATCTTGGTGATAACTTCCTCGTCCAAATTAAGTTGACATTCCCTAGGATCCAAAGCAGTGTAGAATTCTCTGATGTTGACATTTTTTAGATTATGCCTCTTGCGCATATGCTTGAGCATGGAACGTTGAACAGCGTAGGTTTTCTTGCAGAGTTTACACTGTAACAGAATTCGAAATAGGTTTATTGATTTTTATAGCGGTATCAAGGAAGATCTAAAAAAGTGATTACGTTTTTCATTGATGATGAATTGTTTGATCAAAGTTTAAATCTGAACGTCCCAATGTCGTAGCAATATTTGTTTAGTGTCTGAAATAACGACTTGGCTAGCGAGTGCTTATTTTGAATCTCGGCAATCTCGTTTGGCTGTTATAACTGCTTCATATGCCTCTAATTCACCATTGTTTTAATTGTAACGTGTGATTATTATTATTTCCTTAATGGCGGCCACCGTATAGACTTGGACCAGTGTCCGTTTCGATGTATGTTGTCGGTTAATAATTTTTTTCCATCCCCTAAGGTTTAACATTGTACGAGTTTAGGTAGCAGCAAGGTATTTTTGGAAGTAAGGCAAAGAAATGACACAATCGACACGAATGACATACGTACCTTGAAAACACTGGTCGCACTGTGTGTCAAAACGTGAATGCGAAGGCCGGAAGTGCTACTGAGAATTTTGTTGCAAAGCGGACAGTGGTACTGGCCGCGTGTGTGCGATGTGCGCATATGGCGCAGCATGTTCCGCTCGTCTTGGTATTTGCGTTCTGTAAGGTAAAAAAATATGCATTGAAACATTTATTGAAACATATACTGCAAAAGCATAGAATATATTATACGATAAAAATATTATTTCTCATGCAAATATGTTTTTTAATTGACCACACTTCTAAAAGTAACGTACTAATTTCCGGTACTTATTTTTAGGATACAATATCTTAACATCCTCGATTATCCTTACTCTGTCGAGCTGTCCCTGCTAATTAGTATATATCTCTATTTAATGACGTCTCTATGAATTACTACATAAACGTCTTTCAATGGAAAATATATAACAGGAGTAATATGAACGAAAACCAGCTCAGTCGTCCATTAAATTCGAATGAAGTTAAAAAAGATGAAGGTACAGGAATTTTACCACATAGAGGGCACTTCACAGTAAGAATCTTGGTTTCATGGATCTTCATATGCTCACGCAATGAACACGCACTCGTGAACATCTTTGAACAAACTGTACATGTCTCCAAATCTGGAAAAAAGTTATTCAGTTAAATGTGTGTGGCTAAAATCAGAACGGCAGTTAACTAACTAGCAGTTAGCTAACTCCTAGAAACTTTATCTCGAGGGATAACCACACTAACGTGTAATCGGCTTGAGCAGGTCAGAAGAAGCTCGCGGGAGCCCTGGCGTAAGCTAGGGCGGCCGGGCGGCGTCGTGGTGAATGTTCACTGATCCCACGGCGCAGACTCAACCGGCGAGAGGGAAACCCGGGGAGGTTTTAGTGGGGTAGGCCCTCCAGCCTGGAGGGAGTCCCCACATAACCCCTGAGTCTCCCTGGGCTCAGGGGTATCCACAAAGATTTCCCCCCCGTCAAAAAAAAAAGCTTTGTCTAAAACTATGTGTTGCACATTTCGCTTTTGCACAACGTGAGTCTTTTTCGCACTTATTACAGGTACGTAATTTTTTTTCTGACCGGCTCAATGCTATTACGTAGTCGATAAATGTGGTGACTCCCTCGTACTATTTAACAGTGATATGCATGCCGCCATAGTTATACCGACAAAGTAGTCGTTTCTCTAAACATTTTCAACTTACTTTCTCCCGTATGTTTTCTAATATGATATGTTAATTTAGACTTTTGAACAAAAGTCTGACCGCAGTACACACAAGCATAGGGAGTAGTCCTTGTGTGCGTCCTGTAAGGAAATAATTTACTCTTAAATTACGTAAGTATAACATGACACTTCAGTAGTAGCGATCTTTGAAGGAGGTCACTGTCCAGCAGCAGTGGACATCTTTCGACTGAAATGATGATAATGATGAATGAGACATTTATTTTTTATTTATAATATAATAATAATAATATGATGTAACCTAAGCTTTGGATTAAGTTTTTTATGTCATAACTACGATGTGTGATACGCTTAGAGTGAGCTGGTAAAATCTATTGCTATTAAGTCATTACGTTTTGCTTCTTTATACTCGAGTTTAAAAGTTGAAAAGCAAATAATAATGGAGTAACGTTATATGAACTTGAAATAAAAAAGTGTTCTACAAGGTTCGATTTTATACCCTTTGCCTTTATTTTATATTAACTAGATGAACACGATTATAAATAATTACCTGATGTGAGAAGTACAAGCTCCCTTATCAGCAAATGTCCTTGGGCATTGTGGACACGCATAGGGTCGTTCACCAGTATGACGCCGCTCGTGACGTAACATGTTAGAACGTTGGACGAAACGCATAGGGCAGTAAGAGCAAGCATGACGCGGGCCTTCATGGATCTGGACGTGTTCGCGGTAGGAATCTTTTTTCTGTAAAAAAAAAACAATTATTGAGACAAAAGATAAAGTTCTAAACTTCAGTTGTAATCTGACTTCTCAATATAAAATGATACAGGAATATCAAAAACTAAAAAATAATTAAAAATGACATACTGCAAAAACTTTCTGGCAGTAGCTACATGTGTAGGTCTGTTTGTTAGGCAAATGTTGTTGTTTATGTATGTATAACGAAGATTTGTATTGGAACGATTTTCCACACTCAGAGCATTCATATGGGTGGTGCCCAGGGTGAGCGATCAGGTAATGGAGTTTCCTGAAATGGGAGAAATAAGTAATAAGTAATGGGATGAGTAATTTCCTGAAATGCCATACATAATTATTATTTCCACTGTTCCGAGATACTGAAGTATGTAAAAGATTGGAATGACATCAGGTACGACTTCTACAGAATGGCTGAACTCGTTAAAATAAATAGATTGGCTTAATTTCAAGCAGTTAAATGACTAGAAATAATGAGATATGAAATTTCCTTTATTTATAGAATTTAAAAAAATCACATGCTATCAATATGTTATTGGATGCCCATTTACGCCCTTGCGGGACCCACAAAGCGTTCCAACTAATTTTCGACTGCTTCATGAGAAACAAAATGTTATCCTTGTTGATCATTTAGGAAAAAATTGCTGTCGGTAGGGGCCAAGTCAGTTGATTATGGAGGGTGAAGAAGAGCTTAAATCTGCAACTCCTATAACGATGGGGATTTGTTTGGCAGAATGTGCTTTGACGTTGTCGCGTAAAAGCAGCGGTGAAGATCGGTTTTTCTGCTGAGTCTTGCCATTGTCATCACTATTCCTCACAATAGCAATTAGCTGCTACCAGATCAAAAGAATCTATGGTGGATTACTCAACCGTTGAACCACAAAACAGTTACCAACAATTTTGTGATGGTGTTTCTTTTTTAGATACTGTGTCACAGTAATGGTCACAAACTTCCATCACCAATACGTTAGTACAGTGCATTCTTCTGCGTGTTGCCTTTTGTAGTTCGGATTCGTGTGATACCTATTTTTCTAGTTTCTTTTATTTTATCAATTTGACGCAAATGGGTCAATATATATTATGGAGATTAGTGCCACACCCAAACACATATTAAAAATACACGAATTCAAGCAGTATCTACGTTTTATTTCAAAGTGAAGACAATTGATCAAAACAAAAACATGTTAATAACCCCGAAAGTATAAAAGTTGGAAACCTTAAGTTTTTAATTCACAACCTCGGTGATCCAACTGTTTACACTGTGGGCGCTGAAAGAGAAGGTCCCAATTTCGATTCCAAGTAGGATGGAAATTAAATTTTCTAATTTGGTTCTGGTCTGGATATTGAGTTATAGAGGAAGGGTATAGAGGAAGTGCCTTAGTTTGATATCAGGTAATTGGTGTGATTGTCTGGCTAATTATTATTATTAAAGTTTCTAATCAAAATTTTACACTAAAAATACTTTGTTTAATTTCAGATTGGTCAGAATTTCAAAACAACAATTTCCTACTATACCCTCTAATATAACTGCAGAAGATAAAACCTAACATATGTTGAATTTGCTAAAATGAGACACAGGCAACTCATTTGTATTTGACCTTTACATTATTTTTAATTCTATTGCATTAAAAAAAAATTTCACCTCTCATCCATAGACAGCAGCATGTCACCACAGATCTTGCAGCGGTACTTGCCAGTGCCATGAACTTTCGCCACGTGAGCAGTGCGAGATCGTGCGTTGGGAAATTCTCGGCCGCATACTGTACAGCTGCAGGTACGATTGGTGTTTAGAGTTGTATGTTGAGCCTAGAAAAAGTGAAAATTGTTATTAGTGACATCACCATGGTGCAAAAGAATTCAACTCTATATTTAGAAATGTATGACATCTAATTTATTTGTAATTTTTACGCCAGTCATTGGTGGGTACATCACTTTATCTCCATTTCAGTAGCTCTAGCGACTTGTGAAAGATTTCGTCCAGGGAAGTACTGCCACCATGCCTACATATTCCTGCCGTGAAGCAGTAATGTGAGCATTACCGCGTTCCGGTTTTAAAGGGTGAAATTGGTGAAATAACAAGCACACATTATGGAACTCATGTCTCGAGGTGAAACAGGCACAGTGTGGCAGTGCCCCTCAAATTTAAAGTTATGTGATAGGTGCATGTGTCGCTTACAACCAGGCGTTCGACTTGTTCTTGGCGCTTCACTTGCGAGCATAAAAAAAGTCCATCGTTTTATCTATCTCTATATCTGTCAGTGCTACTACAAAATTCATATTTATATTCAAATATATACTACAAAATTCATACCCTCAAATGTAACTGGAAGGACTTCTTATGACTCAGTGGCCTGTATTTACATCCATCTAAAGAACAGAAAATCTTCCTTGCTTCAGGGTGTTCAATGCCAAAATGACTTCTCATCTCTTCAACAGATCGTAACACAATACAGCATAGATAGCATTTTAGAAGGTATAAGTCTCTGGAGTTCTGCTGATGTTTTTCTAGGTAATGGTGAATAAACCATATCTAAAAAGAGTAAAAACCGTTTTTATATTTGTCACATAAGAAGGGGTGAACGATCAATTTTAGAATATTTTTTTCAACTAAGTTAATTAAAATACTTTAATAAATCATACCTTATCACTATACAATTCTGAACATTCACATTTATAATACTGTTCTTTATGCTTCTGAAAATGTACCCTTATCTGATGGTTTTCTCTGTGATCCTCATTCCAAAACAAAGTTGGACAGTATCTACATTTAAAGCCCAAATGAGGACTAAAACAGTTATCGTACTCTACAGTCTCCCAATGATCAGTCATATGACGCCTGGTTGCTTCTCTATTGTCAAATTCTTTGTCACAAAATTGACAAATCCATAAATCCTCAAATTCACCTAATTCCTCTGAAGTATGAGTGTCCAGCTCATGTTGATTATCAAAAGTAGTTGCACAAACTCTACAGCAAAATACTGGGACAAATTTTACACAATGCACTTTCTGCATATGCGTTGAAAAATCTTGAAGCGTGTTTTGCTTCGCATCGCAAAGTGAACAATGCATTTCTTTAGCAACATCAGATGCCTTGTCATAGTGAATATATGAGTTCTCGGGCATTATTTTTGCTTTCATATCAGTTGTCATTCCATTTATATACTCAAAATAGCATTGCTCTGGAATTATCATTTCCATTAGTGTAACATCAAAGTCTTCATCGCCCTTGTAAGCTCTGATTATGTCTAATTGCCTCTTGACTTCATTTGGGTCAAGTTTATTTCCATCTCTATCATACTCACAGCTTGCATCATAACAGTCATCAGACTTATCTCCTTTCTTATCATCAGTGGAACTTTTTTCACCTTCACCATCACTCAAATTCTCTTGTTTAATTTCGGTTGCATTCAGTAAATCAAGGTCTCGTTTATTTTGCTCCTGAGTTTCATTTATCATAGATTTATCCAGGTCTACATAGCCATATTTTCTTTGTTCTTTTAAGCTTTCGAGAAACTGTTGACTAACTTCAACTCCAGAGACTGAAAATGGAGGATCATTCCCAGAAATTATACTAGCAAAACATTTTAAAGTAAAATGGTGGATACCCATATAGTGGTTGAAGAATTCTGACCTCAGATTATCTGATTTAGAACAGAGAAGGCAACGGAAAATTTTTATGCCTTCATTTTCAATTCCCCAAAATACTTCTTCATTTTTATATGTAACATTTGATACATTGTGTTTTTGGAACAAATGTGTGTCATACTGATCGGCAGGCACTCTGAAGTGGCATAATCGACAATGAACTAGATTATGAGCATTGCTAAAATGTTGACGAAGTTCTGTCTCAGTTGAGAAATTTTGACCACATTGAGAACAAGGCCATGGCGTATGAAATTTTAAGTGTGCTTGCCACGCTTCTCTGTCTGGCACAAAATACCTGGAAGTTATCAAATACATATTTTATATAAATAGGCTCAAGCACCAAAGACATACAAAAAACTGAGCATTTCTTAAATCTTTCTTAACCCCTTTCAAATCAATGTATAAGTATGGAATAGTAGCAGTGACTGCATTAACTGGTATAAAAAAATAAAATTTTGCTACATTATCTCAACGCTCAGTACAGCACAATCTGTTAAATTCAATACGAAACCATGTTGAATGATTAAATTCCTTCTTGTCGTCAATAGATGGGGTTAATCGAGCACAAATCTTATTTTATGGATCATATGGCCTGAAATAAATTACTAAATAAATAAATAAAATAAATATTTTATTAGGAGTGTTTTTCCTTTATGAGTTCAATTGTGAGATCATAGTTGTTTTTTATGTTATAGGTGCTACAAATAAAGGTCCCATAATTTCTATAAGAGGTCTTTCAGAAATTATGGGATTACCAGAAGAATTAATTTATAGCATTCTGAATATTATTATTGCCTAATATACTATTTAAGATAGTACAAATTATTTAGCAAGGTACAAAATATAATTTTATATAACAAAATGTACTAATTCAATAAATCACCCCCAACAACACCTGGCAAGTTAATATTATGACAACCTGCCATTGACTTACAAATAAATGGACTACGGGTCTAATACAAAAACCACGAATAAAATGTCCCAAGTCAACCTATTTAAATGTAGTGACATTTAAAGGAATATGAAAAAGCTAAAACGTTGAATTCAAATTGTAATGTCATCGCAGTACTGTCTAATTTTGCTTGCTTCGCTGTCAGTTGAACAAACAAAGACTAGAGCGTGAATGACGCTCTGTATACGATTTTAACGCCCTATAAGTTCGGACACTTTTTAGCGCGGACCCGACGTCCATATAATTGTAAGTCAATGCTACCTGCCTACTAATTAAGTGTTGAGTAGATACAAAGCTTTTTCAACTTGGCATAATTTGGTTTTGACTTTTTCCAGTATTACAAATAACAAAACTGAACTTATCGCCTTTGTTTTTGGTGCAATTTCCATTAGTTACCTTACTCACCTGCATACTCCACAGAAATCTTTTTTATGATTTAGTACATAGTGGATTATCAACTTCCCGCGACTAACAAACCATTCGGAGCACAACAAACAGCTGTATGGGCCGAAAGGATTCAAATCTTTTAGATACAACCACACATCTGATGGACGCTGGACGACCAATGCGGACTGGTCCTTAAGTTTCGGACCCAGTGTGAAGGTTATAGGCAGTTTCTTTAATGGATATTGCTTCACTTTTCTCTTCTTAGACTTAGGTCCAGATACAATCTCAATTTCAGTCGTGTCTGGCACAAAATCGATAAGAAATTTCTCAGGATTCTCCTTCTTAGCAGCCGCCAAAATAGATAATGGCTCATCATCCGACTCTTCCCCAGACATTTCGAAAGAATATTTTTAATTATTTAAATTTTTGGAAAGCTATTCTACACAACTATGCGACAAAATAAAAATAAATGCTCTAAATATACTTCAACTTCAACTTTTATGTCTATGGCTCCGTCGTTTTGCGCGACGATTTTGCCAATGTCAGGGTTGAGAGACATGTGTAGCGGTAGTGAGACAGATTGCCGGTTATTAAAATACTTCGGCGGTTTTTATTCACAATGACGGTTATATATATATTTTAATGACATTACAAAAATATAATTTGAGAGCTCATGTTATTTTCTTTCTTTTAGAAACGTTGTAGGAAGTTTTATTTAGCGGGAAATAAATAAAATCGTTTAGTAAAACAAAGTTAGGCGTCGTTTTCGTTCAATAACAAACTTTTGACCGGTGTCAGCGTGGAAAATTATCATGGAGGATGGAGAAAGAAATAAAATTATACGAAAGAAAATGGGAGAATACGGGACGAATAAAGAATATTCATTTTTCATTTACGTAAATGTTTTGTAAACAAATGTCTTCGTTATTAGATTGACAAAATAAGTAAATAAAAATTATATGAAAAGATTTTGTGTATTATTTTATTATTTAGTAACAAATTTATATTTCTCGTGTAGTAAATTGTATTGTTATTCTAACTTTCTAATGTAATTGATTGTTAAAACTGCATAAAATGGATTTAATCAAGAAAGTGTCCTCTCGTGGCAGCCATTTTGATAGAACCGAGTTCGTCTATGGTGCAATCCAAAGAAAGGCGAAGCTAAACAAAAGGATAGCATGTAGATAGCATTTATTGAAATATTAGTAAAATATGCGTAAATATTGAGTCAAGATGCTTGTTTTCAAGATAAAGTAAAGTGAACTTAGTAATAACAATGCCAGTGTACCATAAAACATCATAAAATGAAGCACAGTGCATCGTGTAATGGTGGCCATTAGGGGTAATAATTATGTATATTGGCATACTTAATGCTTCACGGACCATCAAAGATACATCTAAAAAGAGACTTCGAGACGTTTTCTCGGTGTTGAGTGCACAATATGTGAACTGAGGATGTTTCGTGATATGTGAGTGTGACAAGGTGGTCCAGTCCAGTGTAAATAATCTTTTGCACCCGAATCATGGCCCAGAACCAAGGGGAGGTTCAAGTGGGAACACCGAGCCAACCCGTGAAAGATAAAGATATTTATGCGTTGTTGCCTGATATGCGATTGAATGGTCCGCTTGGACCAGATGAATCTTGCCCTGGTGGTGAAGAACTACGTTGGTTACCCGCTCAAGCGACTGACCGCGACCTGGTAATGTACTTGCGCGCCGCGCGCTCTATGGCTGCGTTTGCTGGCATGTGCGACGGAGGCTCACCTGACGACGGTTGTGTTGCTGCGAGTCGCGACGATACTACTATTAACGCTCTTGACGTCCTTCACGATTCAGGCTACGACCCTGGTCGCGCCCTACAAGCCCTAGTCAAGTGCCCCGTTCCAAAAGGAATAGAAAAAAAGTGGTCTGAGGAAGAGATTAAACGATTTGTTAAAGGTATTCGTCAATTTGGTAAGAATTTTTTTAAAATAAAAAAAGATTTATTACCCCACAAAGACACTTCGGAATTAGTAGAGTTCTACTACTTGTGGAAAAAGACACCTGGTGCTAGTAGTAACAGGCCACATAGAAGAAGACGACAAACATCATTGCGGCGTGTTCGTAATACGAGAAATTCGCGCGCGGGCACACCTAAAGAACAGACTCCTGAAGCTACTCCAACAGTGCCTGAAACTAACGGTTCTAGACCACCAAATCTTAAAGAGGCTGGAGAAATGAGTTCTGTTACTGAAGATGAAAATTCTGAAGAGGATAGCGACTCCAGAGACGCAGGTGATCTTGCTAAAGCAGACACTGGTAGGACAGGTGACAATCCTGAAGATTCTCCCAGCAGAATGAGAACTAGAAATAAGTCTAAAGAACAAACCACACCTAATGGTAAAAAAGGACAAGATGAAAGTGATAATGACTCAAAATTGAAAGCAAAGCCTAGCAAACCAAATGCACAAAGTACAAACAATAATATTGCAGATAAAGTTCTCTCATCCCCTGGTGGAAAAGATGCTAAAAAGAAAGTTACAAATGGCAAAGTTGATGTGTCAAAGGTAAAGAAACGACTTCCGGACGATTCTAAGAATGATGGCATTATGGATGGTGATGTCCAATTGAAGAAGAAAAAGCCTGTGGAACCTCCTGACAGCCCTGCAGAGAGTCTAACAAACGATAGTTTTTCTGCAATGGACGAAACTGAAACTGCTGAACCTGAGCCAGAAGTTTGTGATTTCAGCTTTAATAAGACTGATAAAGAGAACAGTGAACAAATCAAAGAACCTGAACTGGAACAGCCACCTAAACTTATAGAGTCACATGTAAAAACAGAATGCAATCCCGAGTCTAGTACCAAAGCTGAAAAGGATACCATCGCTCCAGTTTTCAAAGTTGCAAGTGAAAAAGATGATAGAGGTGTTCTAGATTTGAAAGCAGAAACAGTCACTCCTAAAAGTACAGATAATATTGAGCCTAGACCACACACAATTCAAAATGCAATATTCCCAAAAACAGAACTTATTATTCCAAAAGTTACACCTATGTCCACTGAAAACATAGAGAAAATCAAAATAAAAGAAGAAATAGACACCGAGGAGCAAACCTTAAATATGCAAAAGAATGAATTTTTGAAAGACCCTCTATCACACAATTTCCCTGGACATCCCATTAATTCATCAAAGCCGCTTAATTTAGAAAACACTAACTTCTTTGTCAAAGACAGTCACATCTACAATCCAGGGATAAAACACAGCATTAAAATTGAGGGTGTGCCAAATAATATATTCAATCCTATGAATATTACAAAGGATAATTCTATCATAAGAAGTGCAAAAGATTTTCCAGGGGGAATGCCACCGTTTTCGTATCCACCTAACATTAATTTTGCTGGTGATCCTAATAAACATAACCCATTGATAAACCCTTTGAAAACTGTTATTAAATTAGAGCCTAGAGATGAAGCCAGCGATATGAAGAATCAAAATACACCAGAAATCTTTACAGCTACAATATCTACAGGTAGTAAAGTTGATTCTCCTAATGCTCCACGGTTAGACACACTGCAGAGGATCAGTCCATCTCCAACAAATACACGTGGTTTGTCACCACCGCCCATGGAACATTCTTCGGCAACAGCAACAGAACCTATTTCTCCCGCTAACTCGCAAGAAAAGGAAGCTGACTCTGAAGACAAACAAACACAACCTACAGACTTAAAATCTCAGCCACTGCCTAAATTAGATGGTCAGAATGGTGGTCTGAGACCACCTATTTTCCCATCACCAATACGCCCTGAAAATCTCGGTGTTAGAGCGACAGAAGCGCCTAGTACCACAGGCTCAGGACAAACCATGCCCCCTCCGCCACTCAGTCAACCTTCAATTGCAGGGCTTCTACCACCAGGGCCCTTAATATCTGTAGGAGGTGGATCTGCAGTTGGACCCTATGGATTTATGCCTACTTCACTATATGGACACCCTGGTCACCCAGGTCTAGAAAAGCCTGGTTCATTACCACCGTTGATACAACAAGTACCACCAACACATGGTCTACCGGGCAGTAGTTTGATTCCACCACCATCTAATCAAAATGATCCATCTATGCCACAAGACCTGAAAATCAAACAAGAAGTTCCAGATAGCATGCCAGCTAACCTCTCCACTCAGAATTCATCTGACCCTCTACAATCTCTCAAAGAAGTGAAAGTACAAGGATATCCTATTGGTAGTGCAATAGCACAGCATTTAAGCTCTGAAAGAGACAGAGAATCAATGTCAAGTGTTGAAAATAATAGCAGACCTCCCAGTCAACCAACAAATGAAAACTCAAATATATCAAGTGCATTCCTCGGACCAAGAATAGATAGTATTAAGAAAGAGCCTGATTTTATTCACCAGCCCCATCTCCCTCCTGTGTCTACGAGTCAAGTCAGTGGTGCAGATACTACATGTACAGCTCCACCAGTGAAGAGTCCACATACTCCTACTCCAATTAAAAGTCAACCAAGCAGTACACCAGGACATGGATCACATCCGTCAGCAACTACTTCTCCTTTCACAAGGCATCTAAACAGCCCGTCACAACCAAGACAAATATCAGCTTCACCTGTGCAGCCTAATACCCCTGTGTCTCATTCGGCTCTGAATCTGATGAATCCGACGCCACTCTCCATACCCGTTTCTTTGTCGGGACCTCTGCCTGGTCAACAACATGGACATCCGCCTCCACATCCATTTGCCTCTCCTCTTCACCATCCTCATCATCCGTTGTTGCATCCCTCAATATTTCAGCTTTCAGCTGCAGCTGCAGCTCATGCAATGCACCCTTATTATCCACATCCTCATCCAGGCTATTCAATGCCTTATCCATATCCATATGGTCCATTACCACAGCCACATCCCATACCACCCATGCATCCGGGATCAAGCACACCTGGAAGGCACGACCCAGTGAAACCATCTACAATTGAATCGACAACCATGCTCAGCTCTCACCACAGTACCAGTTCTTCTGTCACTACTAGATCTCTTAGAGAAATATCTGAAAGTTCGGAAGATCCAAGAAATCCGAATGCTACAACTGAAAGACACCAATTGCACGAAACCACTATGACACACCACCACTCGACGAGTCATCATAGTGCAGTACATACAAGTACAGAGAAGCAACCTAATCACGCCGGTGGCGGAACGAATCATACGCTATCTATTTCCCACTCGACTTCTAGTAGCTCATCTCAGTCTATCCAGCACAAGATAAACACCCAACAGAAAACGAGTTCTCATTCAAGTTCTCCTCATCATCTATCAGCAAGTGTGTCCCAAACGACTTCATCGTCAGTCAATGTAACCAATAATCATACTCATCATCACTCGCATCACCTAGCCCACCATCCAGAGCGGTTATCACCTGCAGATTCTATGCTTTTACGGCATCATCCAAAAATGCTTCCTGGTAATCCAAGTCATCTTATGATCCAGCCTCCTTCAATGGGTCATCCAATGGGCTTGGGACTACCGCCTGGTCCGGGACCGAGTTCTATCGAAAGTTTGCGATTACATGCGCAAGCCGCGGCTGGATTGCAACAAAGTCATCAAAGATCTGGATCACCACATCAAATACCACATGGCCATCCGCACTTGCGAGCGCCACAAAGACCAATACCTGATGAAAATCCTGAGTTAAAACTTGAAACGCAATCACAGCCAGAAGAAGAAGAAATACCGAGCCCAGCGCACATACCTCATGGACCAAGTCCTGAACCGAAAATTGAAGACAGTGAGTGTCACAGATCACAATCTGCTATTTTCTTACGGCACTGGAATCGCGGGGATTACAACTCGTGTACGAGAACTGATCTCATCTTCAAACCAGTGCCTGAATCAAAACTTGCTCGCAAACGGGAAGAACGTTTGAGAAAACAAGCTGAGAGAGATAGAGAGGAAAGAGAAAAGATAGCACAACAAGCCCACAGAAAAATTTCAACACCAGAAAAACCAGAAACAAAACCACCATCGAGAGGAGCTATTGAAACAATAACTTCTCCTTATGACCGATTTCCACGGCCACCAGGCTACCCTGATACGCCTGCACTACGGCAGCTCTCGGAGTACGCTAGACCTCATGCTGGCTTCAGTCCAGGTAATCTACCTCGGCACTGTATGGATCCGATGCTACAGTATCAACTGAGTTCAATGTACGGCGCAGCTGGAGCTAGGGAACGACTCGAACTTGAACACTTAGAAAGAGAAAAACGTGACAGAGAGATAAGGGAACTACGAGAACGAGAACTGAACGACAGATTAAAAGAGGAATTGCTTAAAAATAACGTTGGTCCTCGAGCTCTCGACCCGCATTGGTTGGAAATGCATAGAAGGTACGGAATGCCGCCCCCACCGCCACAAGGTGCAATACCTGTACAATTCGGATTGTATCCTCCTGGTCATGGGCCACTATCATCACAACTGGAACGCGAACGATTGGAGAGGCTCGGCATTCCACCAGCTTCGGCTCCCGGCCAGCCACCTAACGTACCAGTGTCCGGCGCAGGTCCTCATCATCCACACCATCCCCACCCAGGCGTAGCAGCCGCTCAGCTTGAAGCGGCCGAAAGACTCGCGCTTGCAGCTGACCCTATGGTGCGGTTACAGATGGCAGGCATAAACCCTGAATATCATGCGCACACGCACGCGCATACTCATGCTCACTCGCATACACACTTGCACTTGCATCCCGGACAACAAGCTGCAGCGCAAGCGCAACAAGAAGCCTTGGGACTGGGGCTGGGAGCTAGTGCACCATATCGGCCTTTGCCCCATCCGGATCTATTGGGTAGGCCTTATGCAGAACAGTTAGCGCATCAAGCTGCCGCACATGAACAGTTTCAACGACAGCTGTTGTTGGAGCGTGAGCGAGGATTTTTACACCCAGCGCATCACGAAGAGTTCCTGCGACAACAGCGTGAGCGCGAGTTGAAGGTCCGCGCACTGGAAGAGGCAGCGCGGGCTTCGCGCCCGTAGTTGTCCCCCGCGGCCCGACGCGCCCCGCCCGACGACTCTGTCGTGCTTGTGGAATGACGTGTTTGTGAAGTGCAATGTGCTAACGGTGCCGCGACTCCTGAACCTAAACTTTGACCGAAATGGTTGTAAAATACCTAAAAAAATTATAAAGTGTTCGCCAGATATTTTTAAAGTGGAGAACGTAGAATTACAACTTTTTCATAATATTATTGTGTGACGATACGATATCTGTAATTTATATTTATAACTTAAATAACTAAGTTTTTATAATATTTTTATAGTTGCATGGTCTTGTAGTTGTACGCTTATTTTCCATGCTCAAATTAATTTCTTATCTACTAGTCATAATTAAAAATTTTATTCGTCGAAATTTGAGGAAATGGGTCACATGTTTTAAATACAAACTTGTAATTTAAAATTATTGTTTATAATTATAATTTTATGATGAGACAGTTAACTAACGGTGCTGGTTGACATTTTTACGAATGGTTCACTTAACTAAGACACTATAAACTTTGATTTATATTCATGACATAATAAAGGTATTTAATTAATATTAATCTTAAGATAGTAGGGACTGACTTGCCTTTCTAATCTACTTGCCTTTTATGTAACTAATCCCTAGAAAGAGTTGGACATTCTACTGTATAAAATCAAATATTATATATTATCCTTTTCCGTAAATTATATATTTTATCAAATAACTTATTTCAGATAGATAGTTATACTCGTAAAGATGTTAAGTAACTTGTAAGTTTCAGCAATACATTTGTTATAGCAGAAGAGCATCAGAACATGCAATAGGTATTATAAAAGTAATTAGCCTAACATATCAATTACGTTATGAGATTACTATCTTTGTTGATAATTGATATGTTGCCTTTACTGTTGATATTCATTGAATGCAATAACTTGCATAATCTGCAAATAATAATTGGCAATATTAATGGGAATTGCCAGGCCTTGAAAATATAATACATAAAATTATTTATAGCAATTGCTTATTAGTTCCATGTAACACTTCATTTGAGTCATAAAATTACTATCTTTTATTTTTATAAACGAAGGTTACAAGCTAGCTATATTTTGGTGTTGATTAGGTAATTTTATTCGGGGTTCATTTGCTAAATTAGTTAAGCACACAATGGAAATCATAATATATTAACTTCAGCAAGCGATAACGCGCGGTTTGGTATCGACCTCTCGTTTTGATAGGAAAATTTTAATGCTCCATTTAGTTCACCTAACCCATTTACAATACAATCGCATTACTATTTTGATTGTAAATTTAGTATAAAATTTATTACCTGATTTTGAAGTACCATTTCACAAAACCAGTTAGTATCAAACATTAAACTTAATCGACAAATTAGCTCTAGCTTTAATCTAAACTTGTAAAATTCTGTGCTATCATAAAAAGTTGTTATGTACAAATTAAATACTATAATATAATTTTCAATAATTGTAGTATCTTCACAAATGCCTTACTCTGGTAAGGCATTTCTCCATCAATAATTATTAACAATAGTATTGTAAGGGTTAAAAAATCGGATGATTCTTTTTGAATCACCATTGATAGGTTGTATATAAAATGGACGTTGCCCTCAGCTCGAAAGATATCTAAGTATTTCTATCAAATTGTAACTTAAAATCATCATTCATCTCATTGTCAGTTGAAATGATCAAAATCTTTAACAATATACACTTACTGCAAAGTAAAATGTTATTTACTGTAATTGTGAAGCTGTTGAAATTAAACAATGCGTTAAAGTAATTATTAAATTACTATTGGTATATGTGGTTTAAAACTTTGAAAAATCTTGTAAATTTTAAGAGTTGTCATTTTTCACCCAACGGACACATTGAATTCTTGCACTGTAATTGTAAAAAATCTTGTTACAAAATAGACCCATGTAGAGTTGAGAAATTAAAAGTTAATAGAGTATTGTAGATTTTAACGTTTTACATTTTCGCTTTGTAGGTGTTATTTTGGTAATGCCAGTTTCTTTCTGATATTTTAATAAAGAGAAATGAAATGAGTATTATTTTTAGAGACAAATTATATCTTAATTAAGAAGTTGCGTGTTGGTATAACTTCATTTACTTAGACAATAAGGTTAAATGGATGTCTTAGTGCTTTGTGTAAATTTTTTTGAATAATATATGTGAAAAAATTTCAAGTGAGTGTTTTCTTTGAGTGTATTCTTTGAAAGGTATCGAATAATAAAAATCAATGTAGTGGACGATTGGTGACGTCGAGTACATAACCAGAAATAGAGACGAAATGTCATCTAGTTTGTTTGAAAACTATTCTGCCATATCATTAAGGTCACAACTGCGCTCCGATTGGCCAGCCCGAAATCATTAAATCGACCAGTTTAACTTGAACTTTCCTATAATGGACGAAAATTGAAAAATTACATAATTGCCGATGAAATGTGATTCCGTTTGTTTTGTAATTAGATGTTTTGCTGTTTTTCACACACCCCCCTAATGAAACAGCCCCCATTTATTACAATAAATACAGAATATTTTTGGAATATACGAAGACGTACAGACAGGTCAGTTGTTGGCGCTGTACTATTTCAGCTTTCTAATTTGTGGTTTCAGCGCAAACGACAGTTGATATTTAAAAGTGATATCAGTACCATTTGAGTGATGAGTTGCCAGCGATGGATGACCCTTATTTCGTCTTCATTTTTGGTTACATACTCGATGATTGTTGAGGACTAAATCTATGGTTGGGGATTAAAAATAAAGAACATTGTTAAAAAAGAATCTCGTTTTCATCATACACACTCCTTGGGACTTTCTGACTTGGTTGCTCAATCAAGATGACTTCTATCATTCCATCACATTTTGTGTTTTTTTACAGTTCTCAGAATATGAAAAAGCTGTCAAGCACTTAGAAAAGTACATTGAACAGCTTTTGCTTTTGGTAAAAATCGTTTTTATATTCGTTTTCTCGTTACCAAGTGATTGATTGGTCGATAAACTGTCTAACAAACGTTCAAAACAATTTGACGAAGACATGGGGCTGACGAGTAACACTGGTTTGTTAGCCAGTGTCTCCAAAACCAACACCCAAGGAAAGCGCAAAATTGTACAGGAGGTATGTACTTCATTAGTCCATTTATTAATTATTGGTTTGCAATAGGAATTACCTTAGCATTATCTTTCCACAAGATTAGGAAGCAATAAAACATAACATTGTACAAATAAACAAATGATAAAATCCGACTCGAAGGATCAGATATGTAAATTTGGTGATGGTTATAAATCTAATTTGTTACACTTAATTTATATTGGGGTGGAACGGAACGGAAGCGAATTTTTGTAACGATAATTTACATACTATAATGGACTTTATGGTCAATTGTGTAACGTATAAACCGGATACGAGTCAAAATCTTCTACGGAATGCCCGAGCATAAGCGAGTATCTAGTTTGTACGTTACATATTTGACCATAAAGTTCGTAAATTATCGTTACAAAACTTCGCTTCCATTCTGTTCCGCCGCAATTGTATTGAATTTCAAATACAAACTATATGGTGCATTTGTATTACGTACGTAAGTATATATTTTAATCTTCCAGCAAAATGTAGAACTGCGATGCGAAGTGACGCCTGCGCCGTTTATGTTACGACCCTATGCAGGATTATACAATCCCTTCTCAAATAACTGTTCAGTCCTCTGCAACCATCCTGCCGATACCGAAGTCAGAGTGCATATGAAACGAGTTAAGGATGCTTGGGTAAGAGACCATTTCTTTTTTATTCTTACAGTATGTTAAAAATTATAGACCCATTTCTATCTTATCTTGTTTTGCAAAGTTATTCGAGAAGCTTATATACCCTGTGGTATACAGTCACATCAATTCCTCGCTATCCGATTTTCAGCATGGTTTTAGAAGAGGTCGGTCTGTAGATAGTAATTTAGTTTCCTTTATATCTGAAATAGCTACTGAGCTCGACAGGGGATCACAAATTGATGTTGTTTATACAGATATGTCTAGGGCGTTTGACAAAGTAAATCATCTCATCTTACTATCGAAACTAAAAGCGTATGGCTTTGGAAATGTTTTATTAAACTGGTTTAAATCTTACCTTAATAATAGACCACAAATCGTTGTTGTCAATGGATCTCAATCTCAAATCTACCACGCTAAAAGTGGCATTCCTCAAGGTTCTCATTTAGGTCCCCTTCTATTTCTAATTTTTATTAACGACATAGTCTCACATGTAAAGCATAGTAAAATCTCACTTTTCGCAGATGACTTTAAAATTTACAAACCAATCTACGACCCAACCGACGTTATGATTCTCCAAAACGACCTAAATAAAATAACACAATGGTGTTTATCCAATGACATGGTCCTCAATCCTAGTAAATGTCAATACATATCGTTCACGAAAAAATTAAAACCAGTCGCATCTTCATATCGGTTGAATGGTGAACTATTGACTAAGGTCAATGAAGTTCGTGATTTAGGAGTCACCATAGACAATAAACTTAAATTTAATGTACATATTGATAAAATTATTAATAAGGCAGCAAGAACGTTGGGATTTATTAAACGAAACACACGAAATTTCAATCAACTCAATACGAAACTCATACTTTACAACAGTCTAGTTCGCTCTCAACTTGAATTTGCCTCCACAGTGTGGAATCCAATGTACGCTGACCCGTCTCAACGCATAGAAAACGTTCAACGTGCCTTTACAAGGCATATAGCTTTTATTTCACCCAACATATCGCATAGACGTCCTTATGACCAAAGAATGGAATTTTTTAAAATGTCTACATTACGAAATCGACGCGTTATAGCCGACTTGTCTTTTCTACATAAATTAGTAAATGGTGAAATATCATGCTCTGCTATACTTGAAAACGTAAAGCTCTCAGTACCATACAAATATCCAAGATCTCGTTTATCTAAACTTTTTAATGTTTCCCCATGCCGAACTAATTTAGGTTTCCATCATCCACTTTCAAGAATGTCTTCCCATTACAACCGTTTGTCTGCAGAACAACCAGAGCTGGATATTTTCAACGACCCCCTAAAAATGTTTAAAGCAAGAATAGCTGACAGTACTTCAAAGCCGCATTTTAATTTGTAACACCATATTCGTTAATCTGTATGTGTTTAAAGTTTTTTGATGTTTATTTTTGTTTTGTTTTAAAGAAAGTAACGATGTTTTGTTTTTTATATAATTTATAGTAAGTTCAATTAACATGTATACCCATTTATAGTTATGAACAAATTAAATCCTACAAAGTTGTGTGTACCAGTAATAGGCATATGTATAAGAACAATTCCTCTTACCATAAACTTTTTGTACAAAACTATATTTATGCTGTTGGTATACCTTTATAAATAAATAAATAAATAAATAAATACAGTACGATCCTACCTCCATGGCTTGCATACCAGCTTACATGATGTTGCCATCTCTGAGGTTCCGGGTATGATCCCCGGCCGGGTCAATGTACAGACTAACTTTTCTATATTGTCTCGGTTCTGGGTGTTTGTGGTACTGTCGTTGTTTACGATTTCCATAACACAAATGCTTTAAATACTTACTTGGGAGAACGTATGTGGTGTTGTCTAATATTTATTTATTATTATTAAGAACAAAAGTATAATTGTGTATAAAAATTCATAAATTGGAAATAGAATTTCTTGCTTTATTTATTCCGCAGAACATTCTCTATTAAATTGCCAATTCGCAGTCCTGTTTATGAGTAAATAGAAGTAATGGGTAATACTAGAATAGAATGTACAAAAACATACCATTACGAAGCGTTGTTAGAGTTTAACGCAACATTTTCACAGCACATAATCGTCTAAAATCTACACTGGCGTAACAAAACAAATTACCTCGCATGAAGTAATAAAAATTAAGTGGTAAGCTTCTAATTGCGTGTAATTTTCAGAACGATGGCAAAAATTTATGTGGTTTCTTCGAGGATCTTTCTAAATTGCCAAATGGTCAGGAGAAAATACGTACACCTCATGATATCGTCACTGAAGACATGTTTAGGAGGTAATAATAATAGTAATAATACGCACACTCTCAAAGCCTGAGTCGCAGGTGTCATGGACATACACATGTCAATATATAATTTAGAATTGGTTGCAGAAACTGGATTGAAGATAATAGATAGAAGAACTGAAAATCTTATTGCTGTTCTCATTTAATTCTCATTCGCGCTCTCACACTTGCATACATATACACGCTCGCGTTCGCGCATCGACGTACACTCAACTTACACACATTAACACGTACTTTTAGCATAATTAGATAGTATTTACAATGTTTATTGCTCAACAGTATATTGGTTTCTCTTAAGATTATTGACTTAACACTACTCTGAGAGTGTGAGGGCCTGGTGAACTGTAATACAGGTTTAGTTGCCCAGTACTATCTCCAGGCTCTCACAAGGGATACAACATTTAAAATTGTTAGTCTGTTATAAAATAAGTGTATATTTATTTCCTTGTGTTGAGAAAATAAACCATATTATTATTACTATTAATCACAAATTACCCCTAAACTCACGACAGCACTCAGCCCGGGAATCGAGCCCGGGACTTCTGCGTGGTCTTGGTAACCGTTCCGCCACGGAGACAGTTACTTAATGGACTTTATTAAAGTTAAATGGAAATGGAAAGACACTTTAAGCATATATATTATTACCAATTTAGAATGAACTCTCAATCTCTCTTGATGTAATGCCCTGTGGTATTTTCATTTTATTTCAATCATATTTTATGACTTGCTAGAAAATACTCTGACGTAAGCTGCGATACAAAAAGCCTATGAAGTCAGTGCCAAAATTAAAGCAGTTAATAAATTGAATAAAGTTTAAAATAAGATTATGTGACAATAAAAATATTTTTGCACACTCTTAAAAGTCATCAAAGGGTGTTTAAAGTTACAGAACGTGCGCAAATTTTGTCATCGACATTTTTATACTCTTACTCTGTACATTTATATTATTTTGCAATTAAAATTAAAACACATAATTCTAGATACACAGAGACGGACTCCAGACCCCTCACACCAGCTCCTACGTTGGCTAGTGGCAAATCACGAGGCTCCAGGCGATGTCTCACACCCGACCAGCCACACGTGAGGACCACTATCGTAGTTGACTTGAGAAGAAGTCACAGTCAGGTAAAATACCATTACAACATAATCGGTACATGTTCTTTGTTGATTATAGGTCTCTTATTTGTTATTGGCAAATTAATACTGAACACTCTTGGAAAAATTTGAGTAATTTTAGTTTGTCCTAACCTAACCTTGCCTTGTCCTAAGCTAACCTTGTGATACATTGTATGTTCATTGCCCGTAGTATAGGATATATTAATTATTTTAATTTGATAACGCTTAACTTTAAGTCTAATTTTCCACTAAGCGACCAGTAGCGGGCGGTTGGCTGCGCGAGATTCCTATTCGGAAGTATCCGCGACTCGGAAGTCGTCGCGACTGCATTTGTATGTAGTAGTGATGTAACGGACTACTGCTTCTGCTTCCGCAATTGCGGAAGTTCCGCACACTTTTTCACATCTGTTTCTGTTTTTGCTTCCGCAACTTTTGTAACGGAACTTTTATTGGAAGTTTATAACATGTTCGCCATGGATCAGGCGCAAGCGCGTATTGCTTGGCGATGGAGCGGTTTTGTGTTGTGTTAAGTGCAATTATGAAACCAAACTCAAGCCCTGTTTAGAACAATTTCGTTGAGATCTTGGCAGCGAAGAAATGCTGCCGCCGCGACGCCATGTGTAATTAGCCTTAATGTCAACAACAATGTGTAGCTACCATGAAAATTTAATTTCGTAGCTATAGAGTTCCTTGTTTGTAGCAGTAGAGCTCCTTGTTCGTAGCAGCAGAGCTCCTAGTTCGTAGCAATAGAGCTCTTTGTTCGTAGCAGTAGACCTCCTTGTTCGTAGCAGTGAAAGAGTTCGTCCAGAGCAGTACTGCCACCTACCTATTTCTGCTGCCAAATAATGCGAGCCACCTTTTTGTATCGCCTCTCTCCGCTTGTATCCTATAATTTTTTTATTTTACTTGTATTTAAATTTTAAATTTGAATTGTTCCATCTTCCTTCACTTTCTCATTTTGTTTTCGTACCACGGTCACTCCCTGCTCGACCGCCACAACAGTCGGAGCTGTTTTCAAATTCCATCGCGTGCAATCGCTAATTTTGGTTCTGTACTACGTTTATAATCATTAAATAAGCTAAATCATGTGTAATAATTTATAAGTCTACAGCCTTCATGTACCTATATCTGTAATTCGTTACTCGGCCCATTTAGGGGTAAGTGCCTTTATTAAAGTGTAGGGAGTGTTTTATACTGTTGTACCTGTTTTTTTTACACATTTATCTTTTATTGTTATAGCTCTTTCTTTTAACTTTACTTCTTTAATAAATTTTGTGGACCGGAACCGTGAACCGGACGTGAACCTGTTCACGGCTAGTTAGGGTTACAACCCTTTCAAAGTATCATAAAACCACACCACAAACCAGTTTGTAGACTGACGCGGATCTTCCGTCGTGTCTCGATCTTTTATTTCATGAACATAATGTAATAACTTTTTCGGCGCGCCTCAAGTCGATTCCGCTTTAATAAGTGTTATGGACTGCCTTACTGAACCGTGCTCCTATGAGCCTTTATATTTTCATTATTGTATTTTTCAGGAAACCCTTTACTACCACGGTTACACTACATCCGACATGACTGTGGGGAATACAACGATTGCCACCAACGAACGGTCTACCCTACCATCGTTACATCTATCCGAAGGCACGCACAACCGCCTAATTAAAGGCCAATGCCAGCAGCTTCCTCCTTTGGCCTCGCCACTTGTATTATCTAAGAGAAATATTCCTGTCAAGGAGCCGCTTAGCGTACGAGCTGGTAAAAAGGTAATTTTACACTGCATTATCCACAGATTAAAAATCGAGTATTCTACTGCCGCTGTTAGTTGAAAATTAAATTAAAAATTTTATCTACTTTTCTCTTCTAGGAAAAAATATAAATAGTCACTGTTCGGCCTTTTTTGCTGATCACGACAGTATATATCGGCCATTCTCACATTCGGTGTTCTCAACCTAATTACCGTGTTCATGTTTGAACTTTCTAATTACCATATCCCGGTAATTAGACCTAATTACCGTTTCCATGAAATATTTGTTTCTTAATAACTCGAAAACTACTTTGTCTATTCTAATGCCATTTAGACATATTGATAGTTAATATTAAAGTTGTTCCTATTTCAATGTTATTGGGTTTAGTAAGCGAGAAAAAACGATGGCTACGGTAATTTGGCTGAGAACACCGAATGTGAGAATGGCCGACATAACTTTTTTTTAATGTCACATGCGCCCTTTCAACTAACGCCCCGGCAGTAGGTATATATTTTAATGATGATGATTACATTAGAATGATGTAATAAGGCCACGTCGATTATTCCAACGAATTTGATCGATAACTTTTTACGGTTAAATGGGAGAGTTGAGTCGTTTCATGAAGTTCGTAATATTTTTATGACTTTCATGTGATAAAAGCGCTTCCAGCTTGCGATCACATTATGTAGTTTTAATATACCAAGTGTACGATATATTCTTTGGTTGTACCCCATTTGCATTACAAATATTATCATAATAATAGTAGGAATCAGGTTCATGTTGTTCTTTTTCTTGACACTTATTATTGTATACTCCCGGACACATAATTCGAGCCACCTTGCATTTTCAATATTAAATGCTTAGCTTAAACAATGCTTGATTGCTCAAAAATGCTATTATGCAACTTTGAAACTGGTATATATTAAACGTCACTTTCTGAAGTCCTTATTGAAAATTTGAATTCAAAAACCGGAGAAAACTTTTTCTTCGATGATAACAATATTTGTATATTCTAGCCGTTTAAAGATAAAAATCCAAGGTGCCAATGATGTGTCTGGGAGGTAATAACAATGACTATTGGTTTCAAGATTTTTTTTATTCATCCCGCGCTAGGGTAACCCAGTGTTGTGATCCCTCACAAAGAGGGAGGGAGAGAGAGAGGACAATCTTAAATTACACCCAAACTCACGAGAGAGAACCCGGGACCTCTGTGGAAAAGTTAAAATTATCAGACTTGAGATCCTGGAAGGTGCCGAGGAGTCCCATGCACCGTGGTCATCAGGGTCACCTTCGTACCATGGTGGTGTAAGGTTGATATTACACTCATTTCACGGTTTTTTAACGGGACGGACGTGTTTCGTATTTACTTTGTATTTTTTTATTTGTTTATGTATTCTTTCCCATTACCACTTTGCGGGTGCAGTTTTACAATTTAGTCACTCTCGGCCCCTCTCGTTTTATCTTACGCGGAGTTTGCCTTGGCGAGGACACCATTGTCTATCGCTGCTGCCTCGGTTGCGGTTGCGAGTGGATGCGTGTCGGGGGTCGGATCCTCTCTTATAATCTTGCGCTGGTGACTGTTGGGCTTTGCCTCCATGTTGTGCGCGTCTATTTAGCTCACGCCTGTGGTGCGTTTGACGCCGCTGCTGTGGCCTGTCGCCGCGCGAACGGATTTCTGCTGCCGGAGCGCCACTGTCGTGCGACTTGCTGGGGGAATTATATCGGTGGGCTACGCCTCGGGTGAATTGAGTGAGTTTTTGAATTCTTTACCGGGTATTGGATTTGAATCCATGACCGGCGACGCGCGAGTCCGCTGTGTGGGCCGTTCAACCACGAAAGTCGAAACTGCCGTGGCGAAATAACTCCCGTAGCACTGTACGACTCAATTGACGTCACACGTCTACGCTGTGCTACAATTTCCGATACTACGCTATTTCCGACGTCACTTGGCGTGACTTCTACGCTCGCAATTTTTACGACAAACAAACTTAAATGATGCCCAGAGTACAATGCTCGCCACCAAATACTCCTATAGGCGACGGTAACCAATCAGCTGTGTTTGTCAACTCGAATGCGCGTAATAAAAATAAAATGGCCACTTCTACAACTAAAGATTCAAAACGCGAGCAATTATTACCTATTCTGGTAGCGATTGAGGACCGCAGGGACATGAATGAGAGCTTCAATACGCAGCAAGATACCTTCGATCAATTCAAAATTGCTTTGTCGCAACCGCTTGAGAAAAATTGTGAAAAATTGTGAGGCATCTTAAACTGACTCCATACGTGCGTCTTTATGCTATATCACACTATTTCATTACTACTTTGCTTGTACCAAGACGTGCCTGGATTTCAGAAGAGGGTTTAACAGTGGCGCGTCTGGTGACTGCTACAAAGAGAACGTCTAATAAAACATTGAAAATGAAACTATTATTTCGTATCTTATATCGCGTATTTCTTTTTTCAAATAACCCGACGTTTAGGGCACTTTGAAGATTTCGTGGTAACGGCTAAAGGAGTTAGTAAAGTCATCAATCAGTTATGTAAAGTAAGTCAGTTATGTACTTTTCGCTTTAATTACATAGTTAATTACTTTATCGTCTCCGTAAGCCGTGGCCACAAGACCTGTAAAAAAGTTCCGAAGCGGATGGAGTGTTTCAAAAACCAAACACTCTATAATCTTTCTAATTTGTGAGTTAAATCAACTATTGTTCCGATTAGGAATGTCAAACGTTTCCGATCAGCCAGTTGTTAATCGCTTATCGCAATTATGCGCCTCGACTCGGAAAAGACGCAGTTTCCGTTCTTTCCGAGGCAATCAAAATCAAGCTGCAGGGTTCCGCTTGAGTAGTGCCCCGCATGGGGCTCCGAGGGGAATATCTCGGTTAACCGGATCGGGCGAGATCTCTCTCTCTCTCTCTCTCTCTCACTGGCAGCAGTAGTAGCGGCTACTCTAGCGTATCAAGAGTCATACGACGCAGTGGTTTCCTTCTGTGAAGCGGTGATGCTCCAAAAGGAAGGCGCCTATAGAGATCGGGAAATTACCGACCCGTCTTGGCGGCGGCGTATCTTTACGAATGCGGGCGCTTGAGGCGGGGGCTACGGGGTTATGTGGCACGTTTCATTGTGAAACCGGGGACAGCATCGTTCCTCCGAGGAGCTGGGGAGTTCCGGTGGAGTAGGCCACTATGGGGTTCTAGCCGGTACTAGGCGTAGCCTTCCTGCTGCCCCTGCGGCAGTGGAGGATCTAGGAGGATTTCTGGGGAGGAAGACGAGAAAGCAAGATGCAGGACCAGGATTGCATTTGAATTATTATGCATAATTAAACTCGTGCGTGGTACCTCCGTCCTATCACTGATTACACATTCTTATCTCCTTCAATGACACATGTAGTATCGCCTACGAATATCTAATTGAAACTTGTCAGTGCGTAATTACCATTGTTGTAATGGTTGTAATATCACGTAAAGAAAAAACGAGCCCGTAACCATAAAGGATAGATAATAGAACGTATTGTTCGCTCCTTTTAGTCCAATCAAAGTATTGCTTTTGACAGTCGTATGAAATATACGTTTGTTTTAGTGTTAGAGGGTGGAAAAAAATAAAGGAATTTAGTTCCACATAATAATGTACTATTTTTTTTGTTCCATTTTCTATTTGAGGGCTGTAGGATCAAAACTAAGTAACATTAATATAAAGTAATGGCACCAGCAGGAAATTTGCACCAAGGCCCGCAAATTTTCTGATAAAATATATTGTCCACATTATGAGGTATAATTTTTACGGTGCAAATTTTCAAAGGTCATGACCCCAACAAAGTATAAAAACAATGTCCACGGCCATCCCAAGGCGTACAGAAATGACATATACCTAGCTAGATTTATAGAAAAATATATGTACTTTACTGTGGGTACAGGGTATTCTGGAAAAAAGATATCTTTTTTTATATAAAGCATGTATGTAGTGCAAAATACTTGTGTGTTTTGTTTTTATTGTTAATCAATCACCCAGAGAACGATTTCGTTTTTATTCCTACTACAACGGACCGCGCAGAGTTCGTGCACGAGTGTGACGATATTTACTATGATAGAAAATCTGACAATAACCTCATCAGGTTTTCATACAATTAAAAATATGTTTAATTTCAAATCTTTATTACCGTATTACATGTTAACCCCGTACATTTTCAATATTTTTTACATAAAATTGAAAGTGGTATCCAGTAGCATAATTTAGAACTAATGTGGTTTTTGCGGGCCAGATTATGGGCCATGGG
Organism: Hyposmocoma kahamanoa; assembly: GCF_003589595.1. Taxonomy (NCBI): domain Eukaryota; kingdom Metazoa; phylum Arthropoda; class Insecta; order Lepidoptera; family Cosmopterigidae; genus Hyposmocoma; species Hyposmocoma kahamanoa. Next base: position 19,202,231 of record NW_020654466.1, read on the forward strand.
TCTTTTCTTTCTCAATAAATTTTGTTTGTTTTTATCACAAAATCACCAATTTTTGTTATGTTTTCATTCATGAATATTTGTAATCCCTTGTGACTTTATTGGCTGTATTAAAAAAAAGCTGATAACCGTATCAGCTTTTTATGACAATAATCTCCGATTTACCGAGATCGAGGATTATTGGGGTTTTATGTTATCTATATTTGTCTACCATAATCCCCGGAGTTAAATTTTATGCAAGCTTCTTCATTACAACATTTAGAGTTTTCCTAGGATTCTTTGTATTGTGATACTAACTTTTCAATGGTTTAAATTTAATTTTAGCTACAGGGCTTGAATATCGCTGTAAAATTACCTGCTTATCGGTATTCTACAGATGTATAACAGAGAATGTGCGATAGAATTTCACGATTTAATTCGCCCCTCCGCTTTCTATCATCGGTGGACTGGACGCAGGCTGGGGTTCCACCCCTATGTTGTTACTAAGAATTCACACGAAGCGTTTGGCTTCTAAATGGAATTCCCTGCTTGTAGACTTATTCCCCGAACAGGGCGAAAGTGAATAGCCATTATTTATTACGTCTAGTCATTTACTGCGTCCAGCGATACCGACAACGTTTATTATACGTTGCACGGCTTCATTACCCAACAAAGTCTGCGAATATTGTGGAGTAGCGTGAGAGTGAAAGCCTGAGAGTCAAGCATTTGGGGTCCCGCCACAATATGAATTTTAATTCATCTATAGTGAAAGTACCAACTGGACATTTGTCGACGTTAAGTGTGCATTTTACATTGTTGACCTTAGGATCTTTGATTGAGGTGGAGGTCAAACGCGCACTGTTTTTCAGGACATGCAAAAATCTTTTTGTTTTTGTAATATTTGTAACTTGTTAAATTGTTGCCTACTGCTATAGTGTTATGGAACAAAAATCCATACACTGCTATGGGTAGTAATGGGTATATATTATATATATATTTAGTGGCAGTAGAGCTCCTTGTGAAAGAGTTCGTCCAGGGAAGTACTGCCATCTTATCTATTTCTGCCGCAGTAAGCAGTAATGTCAGCATTACTGTGTTCCGGTTTTGAAGGGTAAGGGTGCTGGTGAAATTACAGGCACATAGGACTTGTCAACTTATGTCTCAAGGTGACGGGCGCAGTGGCAGTGCCCCTCAGATCTTTGCGATTTAAAGCTCTTGAGTGGCACTGCAACTGTTATGGACAGGCGTGTAAGCTTGCCATCAGGCACACGACTTGTTCGTCCCGTCACCTGATATTATAAAAAAAAATAAGAATAAAAAAGGTAGACAATTTTACAAGGTATATATTTTTTTTTTCAGTTTTTTGCATGTCCTGAAAATCAGTCCAATCCATCAATCCAAATGTCCCTTACGTCAATTGACATTTAAACCATCGTATTTATTTAACTTAAACATAAAAAAACAATTTAAATTATTTATCATAGAAGGAAGACGTGGTAGGGAAACAATGACCATTATTTACATGAACCACATAAAAGCAAGGTAAATGTGGGTTCGTACGCGGAAATCCAAGAAAGAGCTTCGTTTGCCATAGACTAGGGCAGGCGCATAAAAAAAAAAGAATTAAGGGCTATCCACACACATCAGGGCCGTGCCCGGGACGTGGACCGGGCGTGCTAGTTTGTATGAACTGCGGTCCCGTCCCGGCGCCGGCCCGGACACGAACATGTGTGAACGAGTTCCTACAAAATGTACGAACCAAATATTTTTTTGAGCCCCTGACGAAGCTCGGCCCGGATATGTGTGGATAGACCTTAAAATGGATGAGTTATCGTTCTAAATCCACATTTTACTAAAGATTAAAGTAGACTTAGTGTACTCAAACATTTAAAACTAGATAACTTTTTATTAACAGTTGTCATAAAGATAGAATTATTATCTTCGTAAAGATTAGATAAAGATTAAGAATTATTTTATACTTTATGCTAGATCAAATTATTTATGTAGGTATTTACTATTAAATAACGATCTTACAAAAGATATTGACTAAAGAATGTGTTACACAACAGGGTAAAATAAAAGTCTAAAACGAATTATTTAAGAATAAAATATCTAACTTTGTACGCAATTTTTATATGGAGATATTTCTCTTTAAGTACCTAGTACATAGAACCTGCTACCTTTCAGTTTCAGATTTCCTGTTAGTAGTCCGAAATGATATTTTCCAGAAATAACGTTTGGCCGAAATTTCGTAACCTCGAAAGTAATTTTGAGATAAAAATGTTTTTTTTCAATTAAACTTAAACTTAACCGAACCTAATCGTGTCTTTGCGATAAACATTCAACACATCCTTTAGATAGAAGAACAACTGTTTCATTATAATTCTGTTTTCGGTGTAATGAAAATTCGAACAAACGTTATTTCGGACAAAAATATTTTCAACTTTGTGATAGGTTACCCCTGCTAGGTACATTTTGGTTTTCAACTGAAGTCCTATGGTTATTAAATTCACATTTATCCCAAAATTTGCAAATTGCCTAGGGGATTGGTCGCCATATTAATTAAAAGCGCGCGGACACGAGGAGCGACTCCCACAGCCCACATCCTAAAATCTAGGCTCGCGTTGAACTACCTCGCCTTGAGCAGAATAACAACAGCCAACTTCAATACATCTTACAACGAACAATATTTGTCCTAAATAACTTAGGCCATAATAGTTATCCACAGTGAGATAAATGAAGCCTTATAAACGAACAGAACAAAACAAAATTAGTAGTGAGCTTAGAGAATTTTTAAATTAAATTTTAATTATGGTTAAAATTAAAGTCTACAATAACGTAGCCAGGGCATCTTTTCGTACTTCGGTTCACACCGCGAACTAAGCTAACCGAGCTAACTAAAGTAACGCAACGATCCCACCAAGCTATGTAAAATATATCGCCCTCCAGCCGCCCTTCATACCCGCACATATCCATAGTCACTACTTACTATACGTATTTATATATTTTCTTAGCTTATCATTGCATACAACTACGTGAGCTAAGCTAAGCTAAGTTAGCTGGCATAGTTGGTTGCATGGTGAGCTAAGTTAAGTTAGCTAACTTCATTCGCGGTTGGGTCTGCTTTCAAAGCTGTTTAGACACTCCCATATACTACTGAGACCAATATTTCATTGGAAATGGAACTTCTTCTTACCGTGGCGAAACTACTTTTATTTTACGACTATGTTAACTTTGAATAGTATGTTGCCACCTTGCCGGCGCCATCCGTGGCCACGTAGAGATATTCCATACTGGTGTTTGATGTTACTTGGAAAACATTTTACGTACGTGCGTACCTAAAAACAAACATACAGACACTAACAAATATGACCGTCTACACATGGAGCCAAATAAGGAGTTAAAATAATGAATATGCCCATAGTGTGGACGTTTTACTTGCGTATTCGCTTATTTAGCTCCTTTGATGTGCGTCAGGAAACCGACCAGCAAGCTGTAACGCGAATTTGGTGTTTGCTGTATTTGTCGAATAAGCAAACAAGGCAAATACTTTGTCACACATACTGTCTACACATGGTGATTGTTTGCCAAATATATCAAATACGCAAAAAAAAAATAGCCATGTGAAGTGCTACTAGGGTTTCGGATTTAAATACGTCAGCCGTGATCACAAAAGGACCCGACTCGTGGTTTATTTGAAAAAACAAATATACGCGGCTTAGATCGAAATGATAGTATCAAATTAACATGCAATACCCATGTAGCAAACGCGAAACCCTAAAAGTGAGATTATGTTGGAATGTTGGAAATTCACCGGCAAGCAATGATTAAGTGTATATCTTTTTATGATGTGTATATTTTGTTGTGATTAACAATTCCCATGTACCTGTAATTTCACCAGCAGTCAAATATGTTTCTTTTAACTTATATTCTAATGGCGTTTTTTCAATCTTATGGCCTTACAAGCTTCTCTTTTGACATTATATAAACTACACGGAACGACAAACGTTGTTTGCTGGTATATGAAGATTTTTTTTACTTTAGTGTACCCCTATTACGTCCAAAGGTATTTGTGTTATAAACCCTATTGTTTTTTTTCGTCATCCTAACGCACAAAAATAATCACGACCGTTTTCTAATAACACCTATTGCGTTGGTATTTTCCAAAAATCATCGAAGATTTCCTAGAGCGTAACATTTATTTTTTACCTGAGATAAGCTAATCAATAGAAGTTGGATTGACGTCATTCGAGTGTCATATTGCGATGGATTTAGACGTCCAGACTCGCGTGTTACTGTTAGGACTATAAAATCGTATATAATAACAGCATAGATAGTAAAAAAGTAATTGTAACGGTGGTAAAATGTTACCATTTCTAATATCGAAAACAAAATTACTTCCTATAAGAAAAGAGAAGAAACTTAATGAGAAACAAACAAAAGAAATACAGAAGGAAAAAAGTTTTTTTATCACTGGCGATAATTTGGCAACATTCAAGCCTTTTCGTCTAAAACGAAGGCCTTCAAAATTACCCTCCTTAACCAGATGCGATTGTTGTTTGATGCATTTGACGAAACTTGTAATTAATTACGCTCCAAGAAGTAGGAAAAGAGGTGCGTCGTCAAATATGGTTTTATCCATGACAGCGCTGGGTACCACTGGGCAGAGGAAGCGCATGAAGTTGCCAAGTGTTCAGTTGCCTAGAAAGAGTAAGAAAAAGGATAAACCGTTGAGTTACAATAGTGACCAATTCTTTAAAAAACTAGAGGTACTTATTAAAAACTTGCTAGTTCTATTTTAAGTTTCTCAAAAAAGGATCTCTTCATTTATATGTATTGGATACTTTAAGGTAAATCTTCAAAATACACCAAATATGCAATTTAACTTTGTGAAGAAGATCTTTTTAAATGCAACAGGGTTATTTGTAAAATATTAACAACCATACATACAGTACTATTACTAAAAGCATAAACAACAACTTTTGTTCCATGACTTTTTACAAAACATGATAAATTTACCAAAAAATAAACTTTTAATTGTTTGTAGTACCCACTATCTGACACTTTATAAAATAATTTTGGTGGCGGGTACTTTCTTTTGCTACCGCACAGATTTTATCACCCTTTACAGCGATCTATTTAAATATGTATAAATTTCGAGTTGTTAGGTTTTCGCGATTGTTACACATGGGAAATGAAACTATTTTTCCGGATTTAAATCGCGTACATTTCTTTTTTCAAACAAATGACAATTCGGGCCCTTTACAGGTCCCATGGTCATGGTTGACTGATCAGTCAAAAAAGTTGAAAAAACAAATATACGCGATTTAAATCCGGAAAAATAGTTTAATTTCCTATATATATAAATGATTATGCATGAAAGTAAAATATGATAAATGATTAAAACATTATCGTGGAACAAAACTTGTTGTTTTTGATGTTAGTGATATAGCCCTGGGAAGCTCTTAATATTTTATAAATAACCCTGTATATAATAACCACAGAACAGAGATAATAACAGTTACAGATCACACATAAGTAAATATACAATCCCTATAATCACATGTCACTAAAATGTTAGTATGAGATAATTTGTTTTATCTAAATGTGTGTAAAAGATATTGTTATATGTATGAATATACATACGCATCCATATATCTGTGATATATTATTGGTTTTAGTCAGTGTTATTGTGATGTGTGTGTGCGTGCGCGCGCGTACGTGTGTGTGTGTTTTATTTACCTCGTATTGCTAACTAGTCAATTTCTAAACCAATAGAGACTATCGCAGCATGCAGTTTATGTTTATTTATTCACAGAACCAGCTAAAAGCTCTTAACTTGGGAAAGCCGGCTAAGAGTAAAACGAAGCAAACTGAAGCGCAATTGTCCCAGCGGTCCAACACTGAGAAGGAATCAAATGATGGGAGCGAGGCTGCTGTAGCTAGTATTGATGACGGAGGTAATCGTCTTTGATGTATCATTTTTCATCACACTTGCTCATAAATAGTATTATTGCATGGTGGATAACTTGACAATAATACCCCAAATAAACCTTCGAGAGTATGGAGAACCAATAAAACTATGAACATTAGTATAGTACAGTAGGCTACTCGAAGTACTTATTCTACGTAGACGAAGTCGCGGGCACCACCTAGTCCGGTACTAGGGGATTCCTAGTACTTTTTGTTATTATCCTATCGATGGCATTCACAACTATTGTGGCCCGAAACTCATTGGTTCCTCAGTCTCTGTTCGACTGTAAAGTGATCTTGTAACACTATGTTGGATCATGAAAAAATTTTGAAAAAATAATATTTGTCCGAATATTTTTTTTCCAATATTTTTTTTTTATTTTCCACATTTGACGTTGACACCTGCCAAAAGTTGAAGTTACTAAACGAAAACGTTGGAACCAAAAAAAACTTTTTTCTTTGTTGTGAAATCATTTTCAATCTCGGTTTTCTCTAAGTGGCTTTTAGCTATACAAGTTTATTTTATAATTCACGCTAAATAAAACTTCAAAATATATTTCTAAACGTAGAACGTAATATGAGCCTTCGAAATTATATTTTTCAAATTTTTCGACTCGTTTGGCTCTTTCCCTGTACTATAACAGTACTAGGTAAGGAAATATACTACCTACAATACTCAGGCCAGAACACATTTAGAAAGTTGGTCCCTTAAATTCGTTCTATCGGAAATCGTTCATAAAGTTACATTATCGAGGCTGTTGATAACTACAAGTTACTTTTGTTTTGTTACTTTGAAAATTCAACTCGAGATTCTCGATTCGAAGTTACATTTGATGTACTCAATTTGCTTTGCTTTGAAGAAGACAATTTTATTAATTGATTTGCTAGTCTTTTTTATTATGTTCAGTTCCGTAGTATCCTAAACTATGTGAGAGCTGATTCAACAAATACAAACAGCCTATTTGCCCGTTTCATATACTTAAAAGTAAATAATATAAAGCACCTACTCACGCCGCCCTCTTTTCCATAGTCACATTCTGCAAACCAAGGTAAACGATACTTACACTCAATTGTGCGATATTTTGCAAAAATTGTAGCACAAAATATCTTAACAAGATGGCTTTTATAACCTACTGTACAGGACATAATATCACGGAGAATATGCGACGGAATTGCATGAAATCATTTCGCAATTTCTTTTCTATCATCGGGGGACTATAGTTCTCCTTGTGCTGTCTACATTTAGATGTTTCCTGAACTCTATAACTTGGGCCTTTTCAAGACGAGAGTGAATAGGCATTATATAGGTGTGCATCGTCGACCTCATCATCACTTTCGATCAGATGCGATGGAGGTCAAATGCGCTCATATTTTAACCACTAAAAAGACTACGTATTATGTATAAGTAAAATTGTAGGTAGTGGCGAAGGTCGACGGCGAGGCAAGCGACGTCGCAAGGGGCGTCCCTGCGGCAGCGACCGCCTCGCCTCGGCAGGCCTCGCCGCGCAGACTCAACAGGACCCTGAAACACAGGTAAATAAAAGAGGGTGAGGAAAAGCTTTCTAAAGCTCTTCAAACGATATCCTAATCCGGCTTCGTCGGCCAAAACCAAACCCTCGCAATGAGAAAGAATTCGTACCCTTATCATAACAAAGCCACACGTGATCACCTATTTAAGCAGCCAAGCAGTAATGTGAGCATTCCTGCGTTCCGGTTTCGGAGGGTAAGGGTGCTGATGAAATTACAGGCACATGAGACTTGTCAACTTATGTCTCGGGATACAGTGGCAGTAGCCCTCAGATCTTTGTGATTTAAAGCTCTGCAACTGTTCTGGACAGGCGTGGTGCTTACCACCAGACGCATGACTTGTTCATCCCGTGCGTTATTTATATTAAAAAATAAAATCGTACGTCAAAAGTGTTTTTCATCGCATGAAAGCCTTATATAAGATACGAAACACTTGGAACTAATTATGAACATATGAAATTTTAAACCATACTATTTAAGCAAAAAAAATATCGACTATACCTGTATCGTAGAATCTTTCAACTTCTATCCTGAAAATTTGTCATTTTGTTGATGTGGCCAGCAAGGGCGCGACATGCATCTAACAGCCCTCTGTCCCACCGGGACGCCATGACGATGTCGAGGGCTACGTAGCCAAATAATTTATATTGAAATGTATGTCGGTAGTGGCTACGCTTTGAAATTGGCGATGTCGCCAGTCCCTCGCCAAGTAAGTTAGCGGCCATACATTTCAATATGATTACTTGTTTACGTAGGCGGTGACGTCGCCATGTCGTCCCGGTGAGGCAGGCCTCTAAGTGCTACACATTGTCCCACTTATCGCGAGAGTACGTAATTTTTAATTACGTACGTTACGTTTGAGGAGGAAAAGTTATTTTGTACATATATAGAATAATTCCGAATTCGGTGTGATAACTAGGCACTGGTTTGAACCCAGCCGGATCGAAAGAATTTTTCTTTGAATTTGTTCGATTTATGTATCAATAATAACAACAAACTAGTGGAGTATATTTTCACAAAAATATATGAACATTATGGTAGGAAAAACATCATCATATTGTCGTTGAAAACCAAATACAAAGACAACAAACACATAGAAAAATGCGTGAGCGTCCGCTGGTTCGTTCCGTGGCTTAAGTTGGCATAGCGTCTGTCACGGTTTGCTTGAACTCGTCGGTTCGAATCCGGCCGATCTTTGTATTAATAATTATGATAAACTAGTGGAGTAAAATCACAAAAAAAAAATTGAATATCAATTCAATACAAATTTAACACCATGATATTCAATAAAAAGTAAGTATTATTATATAATGCAGTTTTTTTTATGCGGACTAGCTTAGAGTACACAAAATAATTCTTTTTTTATTAATCACAGATTGCAGGAATAGGAACAGATTCCCACAACCCGAGTTCTCGTGCTTCGATTGTGCCATCTCAAGTGGACGATGATGTCATCGTTCTTCCCGTTATTAAGCCAAGGGCGTACAGAAAGACTGACAGCTTTCTCGATGACGATTTACTCAAATTCCTGCATCGAGAAGTCGATGAAGAGGCTATTGAAACAGAGTTTGATGTCAAGGTATGTAACGTAATCGACACAGCATATCTATTTATCACCAGCTCGCAGATCATATTATTAGAAGTAATTTTTATAATTATAAATACAAAGATTGAACACAAAGAAAAATTTCTTCGATCTGTCAGGATTTAGTAACAGTAGAACTCCTTGTGAACGAGTTCGTCCAGGGTAGTATGGCAGTAAGCAGGTATGTGGCAACCTTACCTATTTCTGCCGCGAAGCAGTAATATAAACATTACACTCCGGTTAAAGGGTAAGAGTGCTGGTAAAATTGCAGGCACATGAGACTTGTCAACTTGTCTCAGGGTGACGGGCGCAGTGGCAGTGTCCGTCAGATCTTTGCGATTTAAACCTCTGAGTGGCACTGTAACTGTTATGGACAGACGTATAGCTTACCATCACGCGCATGTTCTGTGACTTGTTCGTCCCGTCACTTGATATTATATAAAAAAAATCTGTTTTGGCAATCTAGGGCAACTACTCTACCCACAGATCGAGTTGACAGACCTTACGAAATTCTATGCGTTTGTTAGAAATCTTTATTTTTGCTTTTAACGGCTTTTTTGCCAATACAGACTCACAGGTTCGAGTCCTTTCAGATTGAAAAAATATTTCTTTGTGTTCGATCTTTGTACTAAGAATCTACCTATATAAACTCAAATGGCTTTTGTTGATTTTTTTTTTTTTATAATAACGCTCACACTCAACATAGCCCCGCACTAGGGAAACCCTGTGTCGCGGGTGCCATGGACACACACATAGACAACCACAAATTACACCCAAACTCACGAGAGAAATAAATGTAGGCCATACAAATATTTCTCCCAGCCCGGGAATCGAACCTGGGACCTCTGCGTGGCAGTCCGGCATGGTAACCGTTCGGCCACGGAGGCAGTCCGTATAACAGTGTTGAATGAATCACTTTGGAAAAAATATATAACAAAATTGATGAATGAGGATACGCACTGATTTAATATAATATACGGTGTGAAAACAGGGTTCGTAAAAACGTTAATGAAATGGAAGACATTTTGAGGTAACCTGCACACATGTGCAAAGCAATTTAATAAAATAAAAAAAACATTAAAAAAAATCTTTTATTTTCAGACACCATAGGTCCATAGTTTGTTAGTAAGCAACCTTATACTATATTAGTAACAAATGACTGTACGGTGAATTTATTTATTTAATGATGTGTGTGAACTTCCGAATCTCAAAGCTCACGCCCTCTTAAGCCGTTTTTCCACGGACCGCGCCACACGAACTCTCGCTAACGCGCCGTGGGAAGAAGGCTGCCCGAGCGCGCCCATGCTCGCTAATAGTCGCCTGCGTTTGGGACCCACCGTGTGTCACATGACAGACACCCGAATATGCACGTTTTGCATTTGAAAAACGGACCGTAGGTAGCCGCCTTTATTGTGGCTTGAAGAAGATGAAGCTTGTGGCCATAAATATATAAATTAAAATCATAGACTTTTATCGCTACAGGGATTCAAACCGTTGACCTTTCAATTCGTTCTCTCACTAGGCTACCACCGCTCTTGGAATGTATTTCCCGTTACACTTTTAATATTTTGATTATTAAGTATCCAGTCATGTCGAATTCAAAGACTGCCTCTGTGGCTGAACGGTTACCATGCCGGACTGCCACGCAGATGTCCCAGGTTCGATTCCTGGGCCGGGAGAAATATTTGTGTGGCCTACATCTATTTGTCTCGTAAGTTTGGGTGCAGTTTATAGTTGTCTATATGTGTCTCCATGGCACCCGCGACACAGGGTTTCCCTAGTGCGGGGCTATGTTGAGTGTGTGCGTTATTAAAAAGAAAAAGATAAAAGGATAAGACGCATGCTCTTAGTGTCTGTATGTAAATAGTTTGTTTTTAATTAATTTTTTTTAATGTTTATTATTCGTAGCCGTAGCATCTTTTCATACTTCGGTTCACGCCGCGAACTAAGATAACTAAACTAACGTAATGTAAAATATGTCGCCTCTCTGCCGTCCTTGACCCCCGCACGCATCTATAGTCACTACTTACTACACTAGGGGTCGTATTCCAGAATTCTACTCAATACTCAAGTCAGGACTTGAGTATTGCAGTGAGCACTGAAAATCATACTCAAGTCCTTGC
>NW_020654466.1:19213424-19264469 GCF_003589595.1 Hyposmocoma kahamanoa
CTCAAGTCCTTGCCATTAGGGTCGTATTTCCAGTGCTTGAAATCATACTCAAGCCTGCTTAAGTCCTGACTTGAGCATTGAGTAGAGTCCTGGAATACGACCCTAAGTACTTTTAAATTTAATAAGATTAATCGATTCAAATTGTAATAGTAAATGTAAACGTTCTTATTCTACATTTGCATGTTGTCTTCACCTATAACTGCTATAGCATTAAGTTCTTTGTTTTGTAATGTGAAATACCTAATTGAATGTTATTATAATGTGTATAGTGTTGGTGAACTGAATAAATAAATAAATAAATACATATTTTCTTAACTTAGCTTTGCATGCAACTACGTGAGGTAAGCGAAACTAAGTTAGTTTAGCTGGCATAGTTGGTTGCATGCAACTACGTGAGCTAAAAGTTAACTAGCTTCATTCGCGGTGTGGCCTACGCTTTATTTATGTTTTACGTCTTTATATTTGATTATGTTTTATTTTTCTTCTGTTTTGTTTTGTGGTATCATTTGTGATAACAAATATATGTGTTTTCTTTCTTTCTATAATTATAATCGGAGACGATAAAAATAATATCAACTGTTGAACGTATTACAGAGACGTTACGTCTTTGAGGAAGCCTTAAGGACTCGTCCTGACCGCGCGTACAATCAAGAAATGCAGAACCTACTTCGAGAGTTAAATGTTCCTGCCGTCAGCCTAGGAGACTGGCTTCACATACCCCGTGTGTTCTCCCGACAAAACGCACAGTTCTCCTTACCTATTGACACTGATGCGCTAGAACGTGAGTTTAACAAATTACTTGTAACTGAATACACCAAAGTGTATGGGGATTATCTTCAAGTACAAAATGATAGAAACAAATTGTTAGTATACGAAAATTTAGGAGACTACCTCTAAGTACCTAGCCGATATTTATTAATTTAGGTCAACGCCATTTTTTTCATTTAAAGGCATATTTTGATGATTTTTGTGTTGCATATCGAAATTAAATAAGTTAGATGTTACAGATTTAACACCGATGCAGTACGCAGCGAGATACGTTACAATAAAGAAGTCCAAACAGCTGCTCTATCTCACCGTACTGAGGAAGTTCATGCCTCAAGGTTATGCTATGCCAGTTAAGGTAATTACACCACTCTCTAGTATTAAGAAGTTTATAATGATCCCGAAATCGATTTGCGATAGGAGCTCTTCTAATTTGGTTCGGGGATTGTCGCTCCAGGATTGGCATCAGTGCCAAGAAACTTATTGTTTACTTTTTTGCCGTTTGAGAGCAGTGCCTCTTCCACGAGATCACTGTGACAGTTGTCGCTAACGACCGCGTAAATTACTTCACAGTTTTGTATGGCAAGTTATGCAGCGCCTCTAGCTATCACAAGAGCAATGTAATAATAATAATGTAATTCTCAAACATAAACACAAATACCTGAGCTTAAATATGAGTGCAATTTGAGAGACTAGAATCCGTAATAGGTACTAGACCTATATTACAGGTCACCAGGCTTTGTCCCTACCGGACAACCATGGTCAATGCGGACAACGCATACATTATATTGAACTGTCGAGTGTCCAACGGTTCAGTTAATAATAGTATTTACTATAAAATGTATAAATTAAAAAAGTATGTAGATTTATTGTGTGTGTGTGCGTGCGTGCGTGCGTGCGTGCGTGCGTGCGTGCGTGCGTGCGTGCGTGCGCGTGTGAAAAAGATTATAAAAATTAAGTGAAAACGATAATGAGTTTTTCAGTGTCATCATAGTCTAGTTTTATCAAAAAATTAGAAATAATTACAGTCATATCTGCAAACTTTAGAAAAATGGCTAAATCATAGTTAAAAGGATTCGACAGCGTCTTCAAATGTCTTTGTCGATTTATTTTATTCGAACTTGTAATTAACAAGTTCGAATAAAATAAATCCTTTTTGTTTTTCAAATTATAATAGCGGCTTGTCTAAAAACTCTAATGGACTAATTAGTATGTAACCTTAGGATGGAAAAAATAAAGAAAATGTAGCCGGACTGATATATACAACTATCAGTTGTTTAACGTTGAGCGACATCTGGCCGCCGAAAGAGGAATTTCTGTACCTACGTATGGATACGATCCACATTTAGTTAACGTAATATCAAACATACTGATTCGATCGATTTGAAATAAGCTAATAAAAGATTAACTACTTCATTACAAAAACTAAAGTCAATAATTTCTTCTCCAAAATGTCATTCGAGAAAATGGTGAACTGACAAAACAGTTCCCAAAATCACGGATAGATGGCACGTTTCACGAAAAAAATAACTTGTATTCGAGTTACCAGTGCAATAGTCTGTGGTATGTTATTAATTATCTCAGTTTTTTGTTATGGCTTAACTTCATGCCTTTTGACCATACCAGTATACAAAATAATATCCTCCGAACTTTCGCACGTCACAAACCTACGGCACCATTCAGCTTCTATTAACTCTGTTTAAGGCTTCTCTAGTTTATTTTGATATTATATTTTATTCAATTAAGTACCTAACATATAACCTCCAAAACTTCAAACTGGAATGTCTTAATTCCTAACTTCTGAGAATAGTAAACCCAAATCAAAATTTGGTCAGGAATTTCAACTGTATATTTTCACATATTTTTCATAAACAGACGCATACAAATTATCTCAACAAAATTTTATATGGGAGTGCCATTGTTCTTTGGAGTAAAAAATTTTATTTGTTGTATAATTAGTCACTCACATTTTGTATACAAACATTTTAAGCGGTAGCTAGCGATAACAATTCCCTGTAATCTCATGGTAGAGGCACAGGTAAAGCTTGGTGAAGGTCCTAAAATAACTTGTCTGTGGTACCCATAATTTCAGGACATAGAAGATGGGCTAATTCTCATGATGGGTGGCATCCTAACAAAAAAGCAAGCGAATGACTTCAAAGCTTTAATGAAATGGGATACCTACGAAGATGAGAACAATAACCCCGAGGATATTAAGCTCACACTGGTAGATTCAGGGCTTAAAAGGAATGTGATGAACGCAGCTGGAGATACTGGAGAGGTAATTTTTTCATGATATCAAATAACTGGAGGAACATCGTGCGCATTAGCGACACGCCTACCCATAACAGTTGCAATGAAAGCCACTTAGAGCTTTAATTCGCAAAGATTACTAAGTTACTGCTGGGTAATTATCCGAAAAATTTAAATACTGGAAAGTTTTGGGAAAAATTTCTGAAAATTTTAAAAATATTGGAAAAACATAATTTGAAGGCTCATGTTCTTCGTTTAGAAATGTCTTTTGAAGTTTTATTTAGCGTGAATTATGAAATAAAATTATAGTTGCAAAAGCAAGTTAGAGAAAAACGAGATTTAAAATAATTGGACTACAGCGAAAAAACCTTTTTATTGGCTCCAACGTTTTCGTTCAGTAACTTCAACTTTTGACAGGTGTCAACGTCAAATTTGGAAAAATTTCCAGAGAAATATAAATTTCTCTGAAAATATATAGTTACTTTTTTCAAAATTGAAATTTTTCCTTGACCCAACACTAAGTAAAATTGACAAAAATGTGGTTGTAATTTTACCCTTTTTCACCCTTACCCTTCAAAACCGAATCGCAGTAATGCTCACATTGTTGCTTGGCGGCAGAATATATATGGGTATGGTGACTGTAGTTCTTTGGACGAATTCTTTCACAAGAAACTCTACTGATGATCGGAAAAAATTAAACTATTTTTGCGATCTAAATCCTCCTCCTCCTCTACTGCTACTGAAATGACTACGTTATAATTCCAGTATTTGCTCATAAAGCGCGCCCAAATCTGCCTATACACTACTTTATATTGCACATTTTCTGACGCGTATAAGTAGTGAATAGGCAGGTTTAAGCGCGCGTTTAGTGTGCAAATGTATAGAAGATAGGTCAAATAATACGTCTGCAGTAATTCCAAGACTGCATCGACTAAGACTTGTAACAATGAGGCACTACAGGTATGGTTCTACAAGTATCTTCGAGAGATAAGTTTAAGGAAATTAACATTCTTACACTAGCCTCACAGTACATTTATGAAAATGTAATTTATGTTAAAAGGAATAGTAATTTCTTTATGAAAAATAGTGACAGACATAACATGAATACGAGGAATAGAAATAAATTAGCTTTTCTTGACAGTCGTCTTCACAAACTTCTATAACAAGATTCCGGTTGATATACAAAATTTGCCTTTCACGAGGTTTAAAATTATAGTGAAACAAAAACTTTACACTAAAGGTTATTATACAACTTCTGCGTACTTGGATGACAAAAATCCGTGGTAGTAACCCGTTTAGCTCATGGAGGTAGTCTCGATCTCTGATGTTTCAAATAAAAAAAATATTGTAAATGTTATTTACAAAGAGCAACCCCTAGAGTTTCTTGCTCATTCTTCTCAGGGGAATCTGCCTTACGAATGAGCGGTAGAGTTTAACCATTGTGACGATTTCAAGTGTAATAATGCTTACCTATGAAATAAAGATTATTTTGAATTTGAATTTGAATTTGAGTTCCATACATAAAATACACATTTTATTTTTTACTAACTACTAAACTATTATATTTATAGCAAAATGTGATATGACAATATTTAATTAGGACTATAGGATCTCTGTATTGGCATTTTTTTTAGAAGTATCGTGAAAAAAAATCCAATGTCCGCAATATCGCAGATCCGGCCTACTGTGCGTCGCAAAGTTAAGATAAATATAGTGTACCTGCCTGCCCCCAATTACGTCAATTTTTAATGTTTTTAAGTGATTTCCCAAATCCCGAAAAGATCCAGGACCTAAAAATATTGTCGTAAGGCAGTCTCCATTTTCTGTCATGTTCGTCGACACGCAATATACAAAAAAAATACATTAAGCGAAACTACCATAGGGTGCCTGAACTCACATCATACTATCAGTTATACTCGTGGCATATATAGAACAAAACTGCCGTCCACTAAGTAAGTGACAAAGTAATTTTTGTAGATCTCATAAAAAATCATAGCCCATAGAATATTTAAATTGTTTAAAGATATTCCAGCTATACCTCGTTAGAGTAAGTTCCAATAAATCGAACACGTTAACTAGTTTTAAGTGTTTTTAAAAAAGAGATATTTGTACTCTTTTGCTATTTAAAACGGATATTTGATCACACTAAAAGCGTTTTAGTTAATGAATAACAGAATATCAAATATGAGCTCAACTGTGGAAACAAAACTACTATTTTGTGATCATTCTCACATTGTTTTTACTATCCGGCTCGAAGAACCAATAACATGTCTAGATTTATCCCAAAGCAAACATCCATGAAGCTTTATTTATTTATTTATTTTTTTAGGCAGATATACCAACTATAAAATACAGAACTTGGTGTGGGCTATGTGCAGTTTGCGAAAGGATGTACGGAAGGTTTCCTCCAAAAGACAAAGATCTGCCTAATGGGGTAATGCCATAACTTACTTATTATTTTAGTATTTTGGGTAACTGGTAAGTTTTTTACGGTAAATAAATTTACTTTCTATATGTGTAAAACCTAATATTTAGCGGATCTGATACAGTATACCACGCCGCTCTTGTATGCTGCTCATCGGGGACATTACTTTATGTGAAATCACTCTTACGTAACCATTAACCATCACGCACAAGTGTTAAACAAATTTGTATTTAATTATTTTATGTTAATTTTTTATTATTTTTAATTGTTTCGTATTCAGTTTTATTATAAGATTTATTTTAAAGTAATTTTTGTAATACTAATTTAAGTAGTCATTTTAGTTTAAATTTTTTAAATAAATATTAGTGAGCAACTATACATAATACATACATGTACCTGGAACGTATGCACGGGGCGCTGCAGTAGGAAATATTGCGACAGCACAGAAGTGCGAGCGCCTGGGTTTTAATCCGGCGCTTTATTAACGCCGGTTTAAATTGGGTTAAAATCTATTAACGTCCGAAATCGAGGGCAAAAACTATTTTCTACTAAATATTTAGGAAATGAAACTATTTTTCCGGATTTAAATCGCGTATATTTGTTATTTCAAACTAACCGACATTTCGCGACAAATATACGCGATTTAAATCCGGAAAAATAGTTTCATTTCCTATGTGTAACAATCGCGAGAACCTAAGAACTCGATAATAAATATTTGTTCTAAATCGAGTTTTGTTCAATTTAAATGACATTATATTTTATACATTAGGTTTTCGCGATTGTTACACATAGGAAACGAACATATTTTTGCGAATTTAAATCGCGTATATTTGTTTTTTCAAACAAACCAACGTTTCGGGCCCTTTACAGGTCCCATGGTCACGGCTGGCTGACATAACGTTATTACAGACAACACATTGTCTATAAATATTATATTGCTTTATGATTTGGAAATATGTAGAAATAGAAACCGTTTATTGTAACGCCACATTATAAAAAAAACACAAAAACAAAGACTAATATAACTAAAACAGAAATAACACAAAGAACAGCGTAAAAACATTTCAACAACAAGTTACATAATACCTGTGATAATACTATACTGACATGTGTGCGGCTGTGGCGTGTACAAAAGGATCTCATTCCGCTAAAGTCACAACCAAGGCTAGGTTGTGACTCTGGTTTTCAATGGGCCCTAGTCGAGAGATTTAGACAATTCGATTTGCCTTTCCATTTAATCAAACCGTAAAATCAAAAAAATGCACTTC
Source organism: Hyposmocoma kahamanoa (assembly GCF_003589595.1). Taxonomy (NCBI): domain Eukaryota; kingdom Metazoa; phylum Arthropoda; class Insecta; order Lepidoptera; family Cosmopterigidae; genus Hyposmocoma; species Hyposmocoma kahamanoa. The sequence continues at coordinate 19,220,136 of NW_020654466.1, forward strand.
ATTTCCATAAAATCAAATCGAAACGTGTATCCTTAATAGTGAGAATCCACAGGTTATTATTTATTTACATCGAGTTTGGAACCAGAAATATTAACGAAATATCATTTAATTTGTTTGAAAACTATTCTGCCAAATCATTACTGTGACAATTGTTTCACCTCAAATCGACCAGCTTAAGTTGAGCTTTGCTGTAATGGACGAAAATTGCAAAATTACATATATTTAATTACCGATGAAATGTGACTCCGTCTGTTTTGTAATTAGATATTTTACTGTTTTTCCAACACCACCGAATGAAACAGCCCCCATTGTTAGAGACTTTATTACAATAATTACAGAATATTTTTGGAATATACGGACACAGGTCAGTTGTTGGCGCTGTAGTATTTCAGTTTTTTAATTTGTGATATCAGCACAAACGAGAGTTGATATATAAAACTGATATAAGGCCCATTTACCTGATGAGTTGGCAGGGATGGATTATTTTGTCTCTGTTTCTGGTTATATACTCGATGTTTATTTATTACACACGTGGTAGTCTAATATCGAACATCGTATGCTAGTTGGCTGCCTATTTTCAAACAAAGTTCGACACTGCGTGAGATTCGCCTTATTTTTACTTTACTTAATTTTTTAGCCTTTTTATCTGTAGGTATACCAGATTCCTAATAAACCTACCAGATACCCAATATGCCTCATTCATATTCATAATTTTTATAGATTCATAATACTTGTAATATGTATAAAGCTTCCAACAATATAATTACCTATGTTGTTACAGATCGAGCTAAGCGATTTCACGATGATTGAAACAAAATTAGCCATATTGAAAGTTGACAGTGGACTGGTAGAAATATTGAATACTATACGAGTGCGATGAATTACAACTAATACATTGGATTATATTTTTATATTATACAACTTTTAGCATATTTTACATATGTCTGTTTATTTACAAAGAGTTGGTGCGAATGAGACATAGAGTGAATGGGAGGGTGCCACCTGAGGTGAAAACGTACTGTACGAGTGGATGTTAGAAATACAGGAGAATACTGACTATATTTCGTATTTGTTTATAGTAAATAAAAGATATGATTCTTTATAGTTTGCTTTATTTCCCTTACTTCCTTCACTAGACTTAATGGGGTGCACGAAAACCGCCTCCCCGCACAGCCTACCAAATACCTCTCTTGTAGGTATGTCTGGCGCATCCTGAGAAACAAACAATCGGAGAGAATCTTAGGTCGATTAGCAAATTCTTTCACCACGATGACAAACAATATACTGTATGCTTAGACTAAGTCCATCCTCTAAGACTGTAATAGTATGTCATCGATACGATAAAAAAGTAAATCGATACCAAATGTTTATTATTAACCGACTTCAAAAAAGGAGGAGGTTCTCAATTCGACTGTTTTTTTGTATGCATGTTACGCAATAATTTGTGAACCGATTTTGATGATTCTTTTTTTGTTGGAAAGAGGGACAATATAAACTTGAAGAAAATATTCCACCTCTAAGAGTGGCACACCAGAGGTAGAATCAATTTTCGCGCACTTTCCGGTAACGGATTTCAATGAAACTTCGCAAATAGATTTAATTCCGCGGACTTTTGATGTTTATGCCCAAAATCGTATACGAAAAAAAAGTTTACATTCTTTACTTGCAGCTTTGTTATCTTTGTAAAATAATAAGATAATAATAATAATGCTTTATTCTTACACGTTATGTAAGTGAATAAACACTAGTGAATCCCAGCAAAAAATAAATTTAATGACAAAGAACAGAATAGTTTGTAACAAAAAGAGTCCAAAATGAAATAGGAACACAAATTTTATCGAGTTCTTAGGTTTTCGCGATTGTTACAAATAGGAAATGAAACTATTTTTCTGGATTTAAATCGCGTATATTTGTTTTTTCAAACAAACCGACCGACGTTTCGGGCCGTTCAGTCAATCGTGACCATGGGACCAATATAATAGGGAAAAATAGATGCATGGCCGTACGATTATAGCTCTGTGGTGCGATGTGATTTCTGTCACAGATCGCACATCACTATTGTAATGTAAACTTTCGTTCATTCAACCGACCAGTGTGGCCAACGTAGGCGATTTATCGCCATTTAGGCTACTCAGGACGAAAATCAGCGACGAAACGACAGTTTTCTTCAATACTTTGTGAATAGGTTCATTACGTAAAACAGATAAAAATAAATTAATAATGATTATATATACTAGTTAGCTGTAATATGTAGTAGTTAACTGCCTCCGTGGCCTAACGGTTACCACGCCGGCCTGTCATGCAGAGGTCCCAGATTCGATTCCCGGGCCGGGAGAAATATTTGTATGGCCTATATTTATTTCTCTCGAAAACTTGAGTGTAACTTGTGGTTGTCTATGTGTGTGTCCATAGCACCCGCGACACAGGGTTTTCCCTAGGGCGGGGCTATGTTGAGTGTGTGCGTTATTATTATTGTTATTATTACTAGTAGAATAATGCTATAAGTATTAATTATAGCAGTGCCAGGAATGAAAAGAAATACATGATATTTATTTCGCAAAATTTCAGCCTAACCTATTTTCAGGGTTAACTTGAAATGCACATAACCTCAACGAAAAAGGCTACTGCCTTAAAATTTTTCCTTCGAAGATGTTTTTCCCGCAGCTTTCTTCTTTTCAGTTTTTTAGGGAATCAATATATTCCCGTATTTTTGTAATCAAATGCTGCACAGAAATAAAGTAAAGTAAAATAGAGAAATAAAGTAAAATAATAATAAATAATTATTTCTTAAAGACTTTGTTTACAAAAACACTGACAAATTTATAGCTAAAGCTGTCAAAAGCGAACGCTCTACAGTGGTGTCATCTGGAAGGAGTAATAGGCAGTTATTTACTCTATTATGTCAATTTATTACTTTTATTTGATTCTACTTAGCTTTCATTTGTCATTTGGATAAATTATTGATTTAAACTACAATATTGTTATATTTATTGCTGTTTTTCATTTGATGTTTAGGCTACCACAGTTAAAATTCGGCTACATTAGGCTACTAAGGTTAGGATAAATGGCGACATTGGACCCGGGGTTGTTGGCAACACTGCAACCGACAGCGGCAGCCGTTTTTATTGGTGACTATTTTTGATCTAGCGTAACGAATTTATTCAGGCTAATGAAAAATAAACATTTATGACCATTAACTTACGCGTGTGGTATAAATTTTACGTTTACTATTATTAAATAACAGTTGTAATTTTCGTGTAAAGTTTGGAAATAGCTAATTGACAAAATGAGTTTGGACCGGACGAGCGCGGACGGTTTGTATTGTGTGATTTTTATTGAAAGTGGTACTTTTATTGTAGCGGCATCGCGTTGGTAAGCATCGCTGTTGTGTTATTACTAAATATAGATATATTTTGCAGAATATTTCGTGACGGCTCTGCAAATTTTCGAACACTGCGGCGCGGAAAGCGCCGGTGCGTTACGCGTAGATGCCTTGATGGATAAATTTGCTCCTTTCGTTAAAACTAACAAGTAAGTCCTGTGTATCCTTTTCACTAAATCCTTGTTGAGTTAGTCGTGTATTGTTAATATCTGCTATGCAGTAAATTGGACTCTGAACCTTTTTTTTCTACATTTATACATCTATCCTTTTTAGAAACCTATTATTGCGACAGAAGCATTACAATAACAATAATATTTGTCCTATATTGTTAATTCATTTTCTGACAATATCCCTTACATATAATGTTGGTCTTATTGTACTTGTAGATTTTTTATGGTATTTTATTTGTCGCTTTTGCTCAAATGTGTGTGTCTTTGTTCATTATTAATTTACTCTTAACCATTACAGGCTATGATAAAAAGTCAGATGTACTCTTGCCAAATTCGATGTAATTAACAAGTAAAACATGATTTTTAGGGTTTTTTTCACCTTAGACTGGTTTACAGTTATCTCTGAAAACAAATTAGGCTATTGATAATTCTAATCTTGGAAGTCATGTCTGTGATGAATTTTGTTCAATCACTTTAATTATAATGGGTTTAAATTTTTTTTGTCTTCAAAATATATATAGTAGCAGGTAGATACATGAAAAAAGTAAGAAAGTTTATAGATACAAAATTTCCTTGAGCGCCGTACCCTGGGGCATTGTGCCCTGAAGGCTGGCAACGTTTCCCCTTTGAATTGCTAAACTTATTTGTTAGTGGTAATAACTGCCAGGCTTGTGGTCATTGGAGTCTTGTACGAGGTGATCCGTCAGCTCATTCGCTAGAAGTTTCGCCTGTCGCCCTCAAGGATTCAACGGCACAAAGGCACAAAGCTGAAGCACTGAGCAAGTTTGGCATATTTGAGCCTTTTGCAGTTCTCTGTGCTGCCCACGCTTGCTTTCAGGGCTAATTATATATTTAATTGTAATTATCATACCAATTACTAGTAATTAATTATTTATATTAATGATTTCTCTGAGAGATAAAGTTCACAAATACCATGTGTCTATAGTTTCACCAACACCCACTCTTACCTTTAAAACGGGACTGCTCTAATTTTTCACTCTGTTTGGCACCAGAAATAGGTAAGGTGGCAGTGGTACTGCTACTACTGTATTTAAAAAAAAAGCAAATACACGCGATTTAAAGCCAAAAAATACTGTCATTTCCTATTTTGACTATATTTTTGTGTCATAGTTTATGAAATGTTTTTTTTTTCTACAATGTCCAAAAGAATCCTGATATGATGATGAAAAGCTGTATTAACTTTTTTTAAACCAACAGCTCAAATAAAATAAACTACTTTATATATTCCAAACATTAAAGTTTGAATAGTAAATATAAGTTCATAATTGAAAATTGATGTTGGATGAGATAATGTCATGAATTCATATAAAATCTTACAATTTTGTTTTAATTTCATATATCATTATCCACTATCTTGCAGTAAGTATTTAAAGGTGTTTAAAACTTAATAATTTTATTCATAAATCATATGTGTCTATAGATACTTGGTATAGGTGCAAACTTTATAATAATTGACCATGTAAGTATTACTTGTACATAATTAAACTACCAATTACCTATTTAAATTCCAATTTTGCGTGAAGGCCTTGGGCTGAGCTAGGTTTAATAATGAGTTTTGACAAAAAAGTTATTTTATGCCATCTTTCTTTGCCTAGCTATGTTTTGTTATTAAACATTCTGTCAAATTTGGCTGTGGTATAGAAATATGCACTTCTTAATCCTTTGTAGTGAGCCCCTTTAACATATTTGGTTTAAATTGAGTTATTAGGTTATCACGATTCCTACGCGTTGGGAATGTATTTATTATTCTAACAAACCAATATTTCAGGCTGTATACAGGTCCCATGATCATGGCTGAGTCGTTGACTGTTTTATAATTAATTTGTATCTCTTGTCATTTTTATTGTATTACATGTAAAATTTTAATGTTTTGATTTTGATTTGTTCACTATATGACATATAAATAAATATGTCATTAGTAATAATAATATAATAGTAATAACGCACACACTCAACATAGCCCCGCACTGGGGTAACCCTATGTCGCGGGTGCTATGGACACACACATAGACTACCACAAATGACACCCAAATTCACGAGTGAAATAAATGTAGGCCATACAAATATTTCTCCCGGCCCGGGAATCGAACCTGGGTCTTCTGCGTGGCAGTCCGGCCGTGGAGGTAGGCATTAAACAAGTATAATATATAAAGGACAATGAACTGTAAATAATTTTCCTTATGGTTTTGCAACAATGTATTTACAAAACATAAATCACATGTATTTTGTTCTAATCACAAACGTGACTAATAAGCTATACATGATTAAAAAATATGGCTACAACAGCACTATTCTGTAATCTGTTCAATTATTCTGTACATGTGTCGAAAAATAATTCATGAAGACCCCACCTCGCCTTGGGCCTGCCTTATCAGGCAGTCTTAAGTAATTTTTTGAAATTTTTATGATTCCAATCGACAGGACGAATAAGTTGTGTACCTGGTTGTAAGAGACACGCCTGTCCATAGCAGTTGCAGTACCAATTAGAACTTTAAATCGCAAAGATCTTCTAAGGGGCACTGTTGCTACGTCCGGCTCCTTGAGACATAAGTTGACAAGTTCCAAGCGCCTGTAGTTTCACCAGCACCCTTACCCTTTCAAACCGGAACGCAATCATTCTCACATTACTGCTTGGCGACAGACATAAGTAAGGTGGCAGTACTTCTCTGAACGATCTCTTTGACTGTTCATTCAATTGATCCAGTACTTGTTTTCCCAGGGCTGAATACACCTACCTAAGATCCTTGTTGGACCCAGAGCACAGCAACCCTGAAATCAACGTGACCAAGCTGGCTACTGCATTGCACGAGTACAGCGAGAGCCAGAAGTCGAAGGCTGATCTAGATGAAAGGTGAATAAAATACTTCTGTCTTTTTTCTAACTATTGTAAGTCGCAGTGGATAAAATTTTCTGGCCGCATATTTTTGGTTTAGTTCACACCGTGAGCTGCAGCTGCAGAGCTGGTATTGGAATTGTTCTTTTTTTATAATGCCTTTTGCAACATGCGACCGCCCCTCCTGCATAAGGCGGAATTCTCGCGCGTGCTCGAGAATGCTCGCACATTCCGCGGAAGATTTTGGCTCGTATCTAGTTTGTACAATGGACCATAAAGTTCGTTATGTACATAGTATAATGAACTATGTACATACAACATCGTTATAAAAATTCGCTTCCATTCCTTTCAGCGGCAATATAAATTGAGCCTTAGACTGCCTTCGTCTTTCCAATTTCTCCTTCCCGTACTCCCACTTGTGGCGCCTCCTCAATCGTCTGTTATTTGGAGGTCCGTTCAGAGCTTGTCCAAGTCTGTTTTCATATTTTTGTCATGCTACTTGTCTCCTGTTTGACAGTTGGAATTTTTAGATAATAATAATAACTTTATTGATAGCCATTACAAATACTACAGGAATAATACAGTAATTATTAGTCATTGATTGACTGCTGACCCGTTAGGCAACATCCAGACCCCATAAAAGGCTTTAACCTGTGTTAGCAAATAGTACCGTTGCCGCCACGGATCTAATCGAATTGTTATAAAATCAATAAATGGCTTACAAGTAAACTAAAAGGAACTTTGTAGTCCCAAAACCAGTACAATAAAACTGTTCATTTGGGACCCAGATAATCATGGACATCATCCATTTTTGAGTACCATGGAGTTTTTATCTAAGTTTTGAGCACCCTAAAATTCTTCTAGCAATTAGTTATTTTCATACATCGAGGCGAGGTCGCCACAGAAGATCAGCTACAGTCACCAGACTGATATTTTTACTATACAGTAGTCTTTATTGCACACAAGAACATAACAGGATAACAGGATATATTAATTAATGGAGGGTGAACCAAAAGGCCACTAAACACGAATTTATTATACATTTATAGAACTTGCACAATTAAAATATATAAAATATATTATCGTCAACTTACAAATTTAATTAATTCATTAATTTTAATTCCTTTAATTTTTTTACTTCACCTTTTTTATTATTTGTAAGAACACATGTGTTTATATATATAATTACTTATTGTTGGCTATGAATGAATCATTTTCTCTACTTCTATTCTATACATAAAAAAGGTGCTGGTTATGCAACGATTAATGAAGAATGTTCGCTTTTAGAAGCTGAGTACTACTTACACAGTTAAAACAAAAATATCTGATAAGTTTGTTAGTACAAACGGAAGGTATAATGTCAACTTAAATAGTTTCAAATAAATCTGTTTTCATTTGTGGAATTTGAATTGTTAAATTCATCAACTGCTACATTCACTTTTTTTTATTACAGTTTTAACTTAAAAGGTGGAATAATGCCTCAAGATTCTGACTCAGGTATTTCTTCAGATGGTAAGTAGTGTCAATAATTTCTTTTTTTATGATACTAAGGGTCGTATTCCAGAACTCTACTCAATGCTCAAGTCAGGACTTGAGCAGAGTATGATTTCAAGCACTGGAAATACGACCCTAATGGCAAGGACTTGAGTATGATTTTCAGTGCTCACTGCAATACTCAAGTCCTGACTTGAGCATTGAGTAGAGTTCTGGAATACGACCCTTAGTGACAAGAAGAGCAAATAGTGTTCCTGGTGGTAACCGACACGCCTGTCCATAACATTGCAATGCCACTTGGAGCTTCATACAAACCTGTTTCTTCTATAGACAGTATCTCTCGAAGCAGTTCAATATAAAATGTTCAAACGCGATTCAATATAAAATTACCCATATATTATATACATATACGCATTTTGTACAGATAAGTTCGCCGTTTTGCAACAAGCAAGAATGTTATTACAATTTGTTGATTTGTAATTTTTTATAAATATTAAAATCACATTTTGTTCTGGGTAACAATAATGTGTCAGATAAATTACGCGGTCTCAAACTAGGGAATTCCGTGTACAATGAGTACCTGAGTAACGGAATATACACCGGGACATTACCCAGTCAGATAGATCAGAGCCAATTCAAAAATGTTCAGTTCCCAAATTAGTTCTATCCACAATCGAACCAAAAACTTCCCCATTCAGCACCCGCAGTGTAATCCTTTGGGCCACCGCGGTCGTAAAAGGTTAATTTATACATGCAAAGTGAAATAATAATTTATCCATAGATGAAATAAATTTACACTTAAATACGTCGTTCACTGTGCCGACATCCCTGAGAAGAACGAGGAAGAAACTGTAGGGATTGCTCTTTTCAAATAAAGTTAAATGACACTGGTATACACTTTGAATCAAATTTGTGTGGAGTGAATGAATTCAAGACAGTTGCTATTGAACAGGTTTCCAGCTGGTGGAAGAGCTGCAAAGTGAACTGCGCGAGAAAGCACACCTAGCCCATAAACTGCGTACCGAGCTCGACTTCACTGACCGACAACACGAGGAGGCACTGGCTGCGCTCTCCGCTGAAAGAGACTCTTTGCGCTCACATCTCAATATGTAAGTAGAGATTAACTAGTTCTGGATCACTGTAAAACCAGTTGAAGAAGAATCTTTACAGTACGGTGATGGTGTGTGCATGTAGGTTCAAGCAATTCTGTTGCAATAAATCTGCCTCCATGGCCGAACGGTTACCATGCGGTCTGCCACGCAGAGGTCCCAGGTTCGATTCCCGGGCCGGGAGAAATATTTGTATGGCCTAAATTTATTTCTCTCGTGAGTTTGGGTGTAATTTGTGGTTGTCTATATGTGTCTCCATGGCACCCGCGAGACAGGGCTTCCCTAGTGCCTATGGGCTATGTTGAATGTGTGCGTTATTATTATTATCTGTTTTAAATAATAATACATTCACCTTTCGAATATCAATTGAGAGTTGCCAAAATACCCAATTTTTTTTTGTTTCAAGTGACGGAATGAAATTTATTAAAATTAGAGGCACATGGGACTTGTCAACTTATGTCTCAGGATGACGGTCGAAGTGCAGTGCCCCTCAAATCTTTGCGATTTAAAGCTCTGAGTGGCACTGCAACTGTTATGGGCAGGCGTGTAGCTTATAATCAGGCGCACGACTTGTTCGTCCTGCTAGTTGATATTATAAAAAAAAGCTTTCAAAATTCATCGTTAAGATGTTTAGGTAAAAATTGACATTGGTACAGGCTACGCGATGAGAACATAACGCTGACTCACGTGCGACGCGATTACGAAGACGCGTGTGACCGACTGTGCAACAGCGAGCTGGCGCTCGGTGAGACTAGACAGGAGCTGGACAAATGCAAAAGGAATAACAGAGTTTTGGAGGAACATGTCTCCGAACTGGAGATCGAGGTGAGTGATACTGATCTAATTGTCATATGCCTTGTATATTGACCAACGGACATTCTTCGTGTCTAACATAAAATAACGTACCATTTGGTACCTAATCCAGACCAAAGCCAGCTAACAATTAACCAGACAATGTAACAACCTCTGTTGATTTTAAATTGTTTCTGTCTACCAGTCAAACTTATCACAAAGATTGTTATACTGTAGCTGAGTGTGTAAAATTACCCGACGAAAATTGGTGGCGTACGATAGACTGTACCCGAGTTGCATGATTAAGAAATTAATAAATAAAATAAATAAATAAATAACAAAATCCACAAGAAAAGTTAGCAGAAATTTGAGTATGACGTTTGTCAAGTTTCGTCGCAGTAGATCTCATTGTGAAAGAGTTCCTCCAGGGAAGTACTGCCACCATATCTATTTCTGCCGCGCGGATATTGTGAGCATTGCGGTTTTGCAAGGTAAGGGTGCTGGTGAAAGTACGGACACTTGGGACTTGTCAAAGAGTAACGGATGTAATGGCACTGCCGCTTAGATATTTGCGATTTGAAGTGGCACTGCAATTGTTATGGGTAAGCTTCTCGCTTACCACCGGTAAGACTTGTTCTTCTCGTCACTATTAGGCACTTAACCTGAAAATACAGATAACTTGCATTAATAAGCCTTTTATTCAGAAATCGGCCCTGCAAGAACTTCTTACCAAGTCAAAAGACGAGTGCCATCGCATCAATGAGATGTACGCGTCGCGACAGTCCGCGTTGCTCGAGGAAAATGAGACCCTCAAAACGGAAAATGCCGATTTGAGCACGCGGCTGCAGGACCAGGAGGAGTTTATGCAGCAGATTATTAAGGAAAAGGTAATTATGCACACCCCACTGAGGCTTTCACTCTCGCTGTATTTTCGCGTCCCGGCAAAAAAAAAGAGACTCGGTGCGGTCTCGAAAATCGCTGTAAAAATAAAACGAGACTTGATACTTATAGGCTAGACATTTAGGCAGTTAAAATATGATATTTTAAAGAAATTCATTATTAAGTTAAAATACTAATGATTAATAATAATGATGATTTAAATCGCGTATATTTGTTTTTTCAAATCAACCAACCAACAAAATAAAAAAATTAAATAAATAAAAAAAAATTTAGGAGCAAAAATGAATCGTTGTGAGACAGCACTACATAAAGAGTATATCACCATCCCTTTTTTTGTCGTTACGAACCTATACTGAACTGTAATAAGAGTTCATGGTAAGGCCCCTGGATTATTTTTTAAATACTAACAATCTCGCAGGACTATATTACTAACATCATAAACAATAACTTTTGTTACATAACTTTTTACAAGGCAATAAATGTACCAAAAAATTTTTGTTGTAACTACTATCTGTCTACTTTTTAGATGTGTATTTATAGTAAGTTGCATCGAACTGAGATTTACGCTAACGCTTCCTTTTGTTGCCACTCAAGAGTTCCACAGATGAAAGAAAGTGTCTGTGATTCTAACGATTTAGAACAATCTATTTAAATATTTATATTTTTGTGCGACAGTAAAATGTGATGTATTAATAAAAGCCATGGAACAAAAGTTGTTGTTGTTTATGGTTTTAGTTAGTAATATAGTCCTGCAAGATTTTTAGTATTTTACAAATAATCCTGTGTAGTAGGAACGTAAGATATAAAGGGCGTTTACTGTAGTTTCAGATAGAGTTTTTCAATCTCCACCAATTTTACCAAGCTACGATGTACAGTGTTTTTACGTCCATACAACCAGAATAAAAAATTGACTTCGGCCTCATATGTTTCAATATTTCAGAGACTGGAAACATCAGCCACAAAGTTACGAGGCTCGCGAAATTATCACACACACAAGTTTCTCACTAAGTGCGATTGACATTGCTGTCAATTTTATATGGAAACCACACATTTGGAGCTTGTTAGATGTAACATGAAGCCTAACAGTTAACACGTTCGTCGCTGACTAAAATTTTCAAAAATGTTCAAATTATGACATTGGCTATATGGCTGTTTTTGGTCTCAATTTGTATACGTATATAATTTTTTTTCGATATTTCATTATTTGGCTCTAGTTTGGGATTATATTTAGTGCCGGGCATTATAACCCGGTGCGGCCTAAACGCAATAATTATTACGTTTAGGCCGCGCCGATCGCTATGCCGGGCAGACTATGTACACGTAATGTTCCATCGATGTTTACCTAAAACTCATGTACGTCTTTCATTTGAGATTGACATTTCACATTAACCATTTTTTTTTGCTTAGTGTGTAACTTTTAAATCCAATTTAAAATTAAAGTACCTTTTTTTTTTTATTCGAAATATATATACTTTTTCCGTTTAGTCTTTTTAGGATTTTTGATGGCATACATAGCCATCAAAAATCCTAAAATCCAAGTGGCAACAGCAGTTCATCAGGGCCACATCTATAATATAATAATAATAATAACGCTCACACTCAACATAGCCCCGCACTAGGGAAACCCTGTGTCGCGGGTGCCATGGACACACACATAGACAACCACAAATTACACCCAAACTCACGAGAGAAATAAATGTAGGCCATACAAGTATTTCTCCCGGCCCGGGAATCGAACCTGGGACCTCTGCGTGGCAGTCCGGCATGGTAACCGTTCGGCCACGGAGGCAGTTAAAATAGCATGAGGCATCGGTCATGTTATATGGCTAAATACGTAGCGTTTGCCACCTGCAGCGTGAATGAGCATCGCAAAGTTAGGTGCGACGTGCCGGTCATTTTAACCCCTCACAGAGCCCCAATATATAGATGAGATGCTGGTCATTTTGACCCACCACGGCGATGTACGTGTTAAAATTTATGAATACAAAGATCGAACGCACAGAAATATTTTCGTTGAACTGGTGGGACTTGAACCCACGTCCATGCTGCACCATAGCATTGCTCTAACCATGAGAGCCACGGGTCCAGTTACAGAGTCGTCGAAATTCTCGTATGTGTTTTTGATATAGATCTTGTACTGTTCTACTTTGTTGTAGTTTGTATTCACAATCATAACAAAACGAGCGTAGCGGTACGAGTCACACCGATATCTTGATATATGTAAGAAACATCATCTTTTGCCACTAGAGGTGAAACGTCAGATAGCAGACCTAGTATTTTTGCGAAAAATTGCTTCTGGTGCCGTGGACTCTCCGAAAATCGTGACAAAATCCTTTAGGTTTCAAAGTCGTGACAAAGTCCATTTTTGTGCGTATCTCTGGGCTCTTCGAATTTTCGGCGAAATACATGCGAGTAATAGCTTCAATGTTTTGTCCAAGCAAGTCAATATTGACGTTTTTGACACTAGTTTTGCGTCGGAGAAGCGTATTCTTAGTAGTTTGTTTTTTTGGCGAGTAGGTATTTACTACATGTTGCGAAAATGCCATTACCTATATTTATAGTTACTAGTTATATAGTTATAATATAATGCTCATTAATCAACTTAATGTGTGTCTATCGGTGAGGACCTATAACTGGATCTCCATTATTATTTCAGTTTTTACTCTGTAAGATAGCCGTTGGTCTTCCAATAAGTTAAAATAAAATAAAACAAATAAATAATAAATAAAATAGAAACTAGGGGAGTTATTTTACGAAAAATCTCAATAAATACAGTTGAAATTTATGTTCAGGTACTCCTAGAGATGGAGCTAAAGGAGTTGTTGAACAAATCGAACCAGACCCAACTCCGTCTTGACCGGTCCATCGACGTCTCATACACTGACGAGCAAATGCTCACGGCACTCGACACGCTTAACGCTGACAGCCGCTTCACATCCGGTAAGCCTTATCCGTTATACTATGAATCCACGAAATGCGAGAGGTGTATTTTTTAATCTTTTTTCCTGTTAAGAATGCAGTATGATGTTCAAAACTGGCTAATCACTTGCGGTAAAAAATGGAAACTTACAAATTAGTATGTATCTCTGTGTCGTCGCAAATATTTTTACACTGAAACTAATAACATAGTATAATAAGAGCAAGTACTCCAACTTCCGCCTTTTCTCTTTACACTTCGCTAGGGTTGTCACATTATTATTTGAGTTAAAACATTATTTGTGAAAATATAGGCGTTCAACACAGTATTCTCGTAGAGAGATATTAAAATAACCTTTGTTAAATGCAGTAAGTACTTACGTATTCATATTTTTATACCAGCATCACGACTGGTATCTTGATTATGGAGTATGATTATGAAATAGAAATTAATTGCTGAACGATTCTGAATTTGTGGCACTCTTGATCAAACTAGCACAAACAACAATAAAGACGTTGTGATGTGACGACCCGAGCTATATATAGGAACGCGAGTGCACCACGAGATTATGCGACTGTGTGCGTCTGTACACGCCGCGCGGCGGGCGTGCACACATACAAGGCCGTGCTGCTTTGTTTGTATGGAGTTACCATACTTGCCTTATTATACTATGCTAATAGTTCTTTAGATGTAAAGCAAATTTACTTAACGGGAAAACATTCTAGAGTAATACGCAACATCATACAACAATACTGTAATGTTAGTGTGCTAGCACTGTTCAGTCATTCATTCAAACAAATTGTTTGTCCATGTATATAACATGCTAATTGTGTTGTTTTTTCATCAGAAAATGTATGTCTTAAGGTGGCGACTGACCGACAATCTTATCGTAACGTAACATTCGCGGCGAGCGTGTTACCTTACAGCATTAACTGACCGGTGCAATTGCTCGTTTTGAACTCCGCGCTCGGCCGTGCTTCGCAGTTGAAACGTCAAATGGCGAACTCCTGATACTTGGTTCTGTGATTTCACTCAATCATGGTATAATCCAAATTATGAAAAACAAAATTTTAAGTTGTATAAAAGCAGAAGCATAATTGAGTATATGATAAATTGTTCTTTAACATAAATCGCGACGACGTCGCTCCGAGCTGTATTGACTTAAAATTGAGGGGTAACGTAACGCTCAAAGAGATTCGTCAAAAAATCGACAACCGGGTGGAGAGCGCGGCGCTCGCGGCGATCGGCAGGCTGATTTCAATTCAAATGGGAATCGACAAGGCTCGCGCAAGTCGCGTGACTTGCTAGCTCTGTACGAATGTTCACATGTTACGTTGCGCTGAAATGATCCGGCCAGTCTCCGCCTTTACAACCTTTGCACTTTTTTGCAAAATTATTCATTAACTGGGTTGGAATTTGGCTTATACATTTAATTCGTTCATTCCAATAGAACACCAACTTCTTGACGAAGAATCATTCTTATGCGCGTTAAAGGAAGATCAAGGTCGACCCACTAATATGTCTTTATTTGACGAGATCCGACTCAGCTTCTGTCTTCCACGACAAAACGCAAGTGAAGTCAACGAAAATCAATTTGATAACTGCATAGATAATTTTGAAAATTGTTGCTTTACCATTGGAACTCAAACTGATGAAGACTTTGATGAAAATGACGGATCCAAATATGATAGTGGAGAAAGTCTAATATCACAAACCGAAATAGTTGACAAATATACTCAAGGAACACAGACAGAAGATTATATCTGCGATTGTAAAGTACAAGACAATAGTACACAACCGGAATTAGTGACAATCGAAAGTTCAAAAGAAACAAACAATAATATCGAATGCATAAAATGTTTTCAATGTGAAAAGCTTCACAATTACTCGACCAAATTAGAATGTGATTTAAAGTTATCCCAAACGACGATAAAAGACTTACAACAAGAACTTGCCACTTATGAGGGTAATTTGGATTTGTTAGATAAGTTTCTAGACGAAGGCAAAGATACGAATAATTACTTGCAAACTGTGGTACATAGCTTGCAATCGAAACTTGGTATTTTGGAAGCGGCGGTTATGGAACAGACAGACAGATTGGACGTTTTGAACAACGATAAATGTAGCGCTGAATGTCAGACTGAAAGCGGTAACTTCTCTTATGTTTTGTAGGATATCGTTTAGTCGGTCGTCAGTTGTTTTAAGCGGATATATAAAGCGAGTGAGACCACCTTCCATTGTCTAATTCAAATTGACACTTAAGCGCAGGCCACACCGCGAACGAAGCTAAGCTT
The DNA here is from genome assembly GCF_003589595.1 of Hyposmocoma kahamanoa. NCBI lineage: Eukaryota > Metazoa > Arthropoda > Insecta > Lepidoptera > Cosmopterigidae > Hyposmocoma > Hyposmocoma kahamanoa. The sequence continues at coordinate 19,236,048 of NW_020654466.1, forward strand.
ACTTAGCTTAGCTCACGTAGTTGCATGCAACCAACTATGCCTGCTAACTTAGCCTAGCTTCGTAGTTGCATCCAAAGCTAAACTAAGAAATTACGTAGTAAGTAGTGACATGCTACACTATGAATACAAGGCGGGTGTGAAGAGCGGCAGAAGGGCGACATATTTTACATGGCTTAGCGGGATCGTTGAGTTAGTTCTAGTAGCTCGGTTAGCTTAGTTCGCGGTGTGAACCGAAGTATGTAAAGGTGGCCCGGCTACGTGAGCTAAGCTAAGTTAGCTTATTTTCGTTCAAGGTGTGGCCTGCGCTTTAAAGTTGATAACTTAATACTACTTATTGACGACCTCGGTGGCTTAACGGTTTGCACTGTGGGCGCTGAATGAATACCCGAGTTCGATTCTCAGTACTACCAATTTGAGAAATTAACTTTTCTAAATTGGTTCTGGTCTGTGTTCTGGGTAGTACCCTGGAGTGAATTCCGTTGCTTTGGTACTTATAATACAAGGAATTCCCTAGTTTGAGACCAGGCCACTTGGCTTTTTAGTTGCAAATTTGTTACAATGGGTCTACAAATATTGTAATCCCTTCACTCATCGTCGAGTCATGTCGAGTTAGTTTAATAGAATGTGGTTCCTATTTAGTCTGGATATTGGTTTATTTTGCCTAACTAACTGATTTAAGGTGAGCTCAAACGCGATATGCCCGCGAAAAATATCTGATGTCATTAGACATTTTGTGATCGTCCTTCATTTTATTGTTGTAGTTGTGTTGTCCTAGGTGTTGGAAAATAATCATATTGTACGAAAGTTTATAAGTACATAGCAAAGATTAGTACGTTTATATTGTGGTACCATCAGCAAAGTTGATGCTTTCCAAGTCACAAACAATAATTTTGTTTGTAAGCAGCGGTTGTAGCTAGACCCGTCTCTTATTTTGTTGACACATTTTTTTCGTGAAATTTTTGTTTAGAATAACAACATCTGGCTTTTAAACGCCGTTGTAATCGCTACGAACAAAACGAACCCTGCAAGTGGTAATACATCCACTTCGCTGAAAGTGTATGTGTATTTATTTTAAATTTATGTACGATACTTTGTTAGTGTAGTTGTAGTGTAAATGTAGTTATAATTATACATACTGACATGTAGGTAACGGTGCCTTATTTTCGCTTTTGAGCGACACACTTTAGACGAATCTATTGGAACACATTTATTCCTAAAAAATGGAAGTAAATTAATTTCCTACTCCGCGTATCTAAGCGTGTAAGTAAATCTTTCAAAATTTCATTATAAATATTCTTATTATTTTGCGTGATTTAATTTTCACGTTCGTTCACACGAGGTAGCAAATTAATTTACTTCCATCTTTGTCAACATGGCTTTTCGTAAAGTAAAACCTGAATCTTAATTATTAACATTTTATTCTATACAAGAATTTACTCTTCTTTAAAATTCCATAATAAGATACCTTTACCTAATAATCGATATGTATTAATTTTGACTATTATTATTGATAGAAAAGACCGAACAAACACAAAGATAAGTTCCTTCTTTGTGAAGGCTCGAACTAGTGTGTCTAACATAACTGGGGCTACTGCGCTCCCAATATATACCGTTCTCTATCAATAATAATAACAATCCAGTGGGATATTTTCACAAAAATATACTAATATAATGTGTACTAAAAGCATTACGATATTCATTACAGATAAATATTACAATCATTTTGACTAGTTAACAGGTAATCTTTTTATTGATTGGTATCAGAGAGAATGTACTTCTATATTAGGGTAATGAAGATTAGACCACTATAGTTTGTCTTTTTTGAAGATGGAGTAAAATGAAGTGTTGCCCGCGTGCAAGAAACTAGTGATTGCAGTCGATAAATAGTCTATCGACTATCGTATGTCGACTGAATGTTGGTTACTATTATGCAGTAAATAGTCTGAACTTTATGCATTTGAATAATTACCGACCCATTATTCTTCCAACTACACACCGGGCACAGACTCACTTAAATTGTCACTTTTTGTAAGTTCATACACATCCACTGCATTTAGAACTATGTCTATTAAAAATACAAACAAGAGACATATTTTAAAGTTTTGCATTTTAAATAAATATATATAATCAAATACACCTATTGTTATTGAAATGTATATGAATAAAAATTTAATTTGATACTAATAAACCAACTGTTAAAATAAGAATAAAGAAGACAATAACGCAATTAGTAATCATTAGAACGTCGCGTCGTAACATTCACAATTCCGACATGTTTGGCAAAATTTTAACTTCTTTCACAATGTATCGATGAATCTATCGACAACTACATGACTATTTAAAATTTTAAGAAAACTGGCAACCACGGAAATGTCGTTTTACTTCCGTCTTCAAAAAAGACGAACTTAATAACACCTTATTGATGGTAAATATTTCAAGAGCTTTAACTTTACACGTGTTCATTTGATTTAATTCATGACTGATGTTAATTAAGGTCAGGTGGGGTATGAGGAATACAAGATGTACTTTATTTTGAGTCAAATGTTTTTAGATCTTGAAAGAACAGATAAAGTTTTATAAGAATTTTGATGTACACCGAACTTTGTTTTTCAGCTTTACGTGTTTTTACAATCATTACGCTAAATTCAATACTTACGAGGTATTTTCTGAAAACGTGCAAATTGTGCTAACGATTTTTCCCCAATAAGTAAGAGGAACATTCATCTTATTTCTTATAACGGTTATGTTTACCGCCTTTTAGATTTGGAGCATCGTGGCGACATCTCTTTAAAATCGTTTAAACAAATTTGTTTATCTGTTTTATCGACGGAGAGACTATTAGTACTAAACTCTTAAGATGATGAGTTAAGGCTTCAGGTCTCGTCCCTCGGTATTCCTCTTACCCACCAGACCTTACTTATGATTATTCTGTGTCACGTTGTCAAAAAATAATTGGAAGTAAATAGAAAGAAATTTTTAAAGTAGTTTTAGCTAAGTAACAGTAGAAATCCTTGTGAAAGAGTTCGTCCATGGAAGTACTGCCACCTTACCTATTTCTGTCGCCACGCGGTTTGGAGGGGTAAGGGTGCTGGTGAAATTATAGAAACATGGGATTTATCAAGTTATGTCTCAGCGTGACGGGCGCAGTGGCAGTGCCACTAAGATCTTTGGGATTTATAGCTCTGAATGGCACTGCAACTCTAATGGACAGGTGTGTCGCTTACAACCAGGCGCACGACTTATTCGTCCCGTTACTTGGTATTATATAAAAAAGCTATAATTACATAAAAATTGATACATGAAGTGTCTGAAGTAACTTTAAATTTATTTCAGATGTAATGTCAGTGTCTACTCAAGTGGAAGTACCATGCGCAGATTGCGTGAAACGAAACACAGTCGTGCCCCACAGCGGCTTAAGGCGATATTTGTGGTGGGTATTTTAATACTTATCATCTACAAGTTATAATAATGGACTTTGCCCTTAACTCTATACATAGAGAAGAAACGTCCCCAGCAGTTGGACATAATACTTCAGAAACGTTTGCGAGCGCAGGCATAATAACTCACAAAAGTTTTATCGCAATGGGATGAATAATAACACTAATTTTTATATATAAATATTTATATAAAAAAATTAATGTTATTATTTTTTTATACTATTATAATAAAATAAATAGTGTAATTGCTGTCTGTTCGGCGTACCGTACATCTCTCAGAGTGTAGGGTTGTCACATTATTATTTTAGTTATACCTGCTGCAGGGCTAATACGACAGGATGCGACTGAGCGAGGCGACAAACTGTTATTCTCGTTTAAAGATCTCCTATCGTGCTAGCCCTACAGTAGGTACAACTAATTGTCAATAAGGTGTTCATCACAGTACTCTCGTGCTGTATTGAAATACCCCTTGTCAAATGCAGTACTTACCTATTGATAATTTTATACCAGTATGATCATGAAGAAATGAAATCCAAGTTTGTATATACATAACTCCACATTTATAAATTAAATCATGTTAACAACCGAACGTTGAAGCGTTCGTTATCAATTCTATAATGATTGCAACGCGAGATTATTATAATGTGTGCGTCCGTACACGGCGCGCGGCGGGCGTGCACGCATACTAGCCCCTCTGCTGTTTTTGTATGGAATTATACTACTTGTTTTATTTATACTATGTATCTTACCGTATCTACATCACACTCATTTTGGTCTGTGTATACGCAATGACACACCCAATATGTATGTATGGGCAGATTGATATGAATACCATGCCATAAAGACTCTTTTAATTCCCCAAGTGTAATTAACGCGCATTTCACGCAAGTGTGTCTTGATTCGTAAAACGTCGGGAACGGTCGGTAAAACTCGACAGTTTTGCAGTTTATTAAGGTTTCAATTCCCCTGTTTCGACCTTGACCCGTAGTAGGCACGTGACACGATGTGGTTTCCTTCTACACATCGCAACTTGTGGATAAATTTATAGTCAATCTCGATACTTCCAATTAACACTACGCCAACTTAATTTTAGGAGCTGTTCTCTTTTTGTTTTGTTTATTGTTGCCATTTATTTTTCACAAAATTAGTTTTTTTGTTTTTTCCAATTTTGTTTTTTGTTTCTTAGTTTGTTTTTCACAAAATTCGGGGAGCATATTATTAGTAAATAAATATGGCTGTTTACAAAAATAACAGAAAATGACCAAAAAATAAAGTTGGCGTCGGTATAAATAAACCCTTGGCTTTTTTTAATGATCGTGTAGCGTGCAGAGTACCGTAGAGCAAGCATGTCCAATGAATAAAGACATTTTTAAACACAAATTACATTTTCGCAGCCTAAGCTGAAAAGAATTTACATTATTAGCGAACTGTTACAGTTCATCTGTACTCCAAATACGACTTTAATGTAATGGCCCATGACTGACTTCGGATCGGTGTCAATATTTTCTACGCGGATTGTTTCAAGTAAATCTTTCCCTTTCATTAAAGCCTGGATTTCACGAAGCCGGCTTTCCTGATCTGGCTTATTGGAATATGAGGAAAGGATGGTTTGAAGACATTAGTAACCGGTTCTAGTAGAACCGATCCGAAGCTGGGCGAGGTTGACACCGGCTTTGCGAAATCCGACCCAGTATCTTTGTTATAGTAATTTCGAGGTAGATTTCAAAATCTTTTTTGAACATTCACTCATTCGTAGTCATCATATTTGATTTATACATTAGATATGTTTTATACATTAGATACGTAGATTTTAAAATTTATATCTTAATATAAGATTTTTGGTGGGATATTTATGTATACAGTTTTGGCTTAGTAAAGGCGCGTTCCCATAATGTCGTAACATTTTATTGGACGACTGTCGCGTCTAGCCTGTTCCACCATCGTGTCGTGGACGTTTATTAACCGTTGAACGACTGTCGTGTCTAGCTGTTCCCACTACATCGTGACAACAATTTATCGGTTCACGGCAGCCGCCTTGTCGTTTGCACGACAGAATCGTTTGAAGCTGCGATTATCTGTCGTCACAATTTTGTCGTGACGTTTTATTTATCGTTGGACGACTGTCGTTCTAGCTTTTCCCATTGTCACGACAGTCTGTCGTCGCCACGCCAAAAAAGTACAGTTAATCATGTTGTTCTATGTGCGAACAACTGCATTTAAATATACAAGTCACTTTAAACTGCACAACTATCTATCGTCACGACATTATGGTAACGCGCCAAAACATTGCATTTAAGACCCCCCAAAACTACAGACTATCTATCCGCCGATAGTTAAGGCGGGTTGGACTGCTAGCGCGCATACTTGGCCAACTTAACAGTTTGGTTGGTGGTGAGTGAGCAGTAGACCAGCGAACAGTAGGGCTAGGGCTAGCTCTCGAAAAATTTTGCTAGTTGGTAAGCTGCTCTTGAAGAAAGCGGTTGCGTGACGAAAATTAAACTGTCTAGGAATGTTTTATTGCTATAATGTAACGAAGGAAAAGCTTAAAGAAAACTGATAATAATAGATACACCAGCAGACTAAACAAGCGGCAAATTATCGTTCTATACTTATTTAGCAGTCGTTGTAGTTCGCCGACAGATCTTTTGCCTTCAAACAAGCAATAGAGCAAGCCTATCAAATTTATTTATTTATCAGCTGATATCGAATATTTATAATCTGTTAATAAGCTTAAGAATATGTTTTATTTTTTGAGATTATTTGGTTTAAGAAAGAGTGACACCTCGCACACGTTTGGAAAACGTGTGGAGTCACTAACTCGCTTTGAGACAGGGTGGCGTTCTAAACCCTCTCTTTTCGCGTGCCCAGGGGGAAGTGACAGGGTTCATGATGATGTTGTATAATAGTATCCATTTTTTTAAATCTGTATTATAAACATATGTCTATTTCCAGGGATCCCCTCAAATGTCTATTCCAAATCTTCGCTGTGGTGTGTTTTCTCTGCGCCGTTTCCGTGCTATACGGCGTGTCACGCCGCTGGAATGCGCGTTGCGTAAGGGACGCCTCCCCGGTGCCTTGGAGGTGGTTCAATGCTCAGGACTTCATGGACTTATTGCTGAGGATAGAATACGTTGCCGATGTGCCAATGTAAATTTTAAAATTGCAATTCGTCATGAAATGAAACTTTTTTTTTCGGAACTAAATCCATAAAAGACACCAAAAAGTTTGTTTGAAACAACAAATGAGTATACGCTATTTAGATCCGAAACAAATTTCAATACCAATACATAGCAATCACTAAAACTAAAGCCTAAGAACTAGTTTGTTAAATTAATTTAAGTATTCGAATCAAAGTTAAACAAGTGAAATTGATTAATAAATACTGGAAATTTGCTGTAATTTTAGGTTAAAGGTGTACCCAATCTACATGTATATTTTAAACTTTGGAATTTTGAATATATAAAACTGTGTTCATACCATTGTGTTCATGTAATCTAAAGGTAGAACTTGGTGGACGCGTCAGTATACCTCTGACGCTTGGTATATTCAATGTTCAAATATATTTTAAACTTTCGAGTTTTGAACACATAAAACTGTTCACACAATTGTGTTCATGTAATTTAATTGTTGTTCGACAGTGCAGTTTTAAATTTCATTTATTAAATGAATCCTTGCCGCAGAGCACATATGTAATTCGAAAGCAAATCGTCTTCCGTACAAAGTATGTAAATTGCAGCGCCTGTGGAAAATTTAGAATAAGTCGTTGAATGTCACGGACCCTTTTGTAACGCCTCTATATCGTAGGTTACATTAATCAATTGGAAAAAATCTAATATGTTGCACTACAGGGAAATGACGGCCCAAATGTCACAGGGATCATTTTATTTCTAGGCGTACAAACGATATTTGTATTTTCTCTGATTTGAATCACTTGCAAGCGACATCCGAAGTGGGTACGGTCCGAGTTTTGTAGATTTGTATGGTCTCGAATTCGGCACGAATATTTATCGGATTGAGGGCGCAAACGCGCTAACTTGAAATTGTATAATTGAAAAAACACGATTTAAAAAAAATGGATAACTAAATATGTATAAATAAAAATAATTACATTATTCGCAATAACATACTTTCAGTATTTTTCTAATTTTCAAACTTATGATAATGGTCTTATGTTTTAAGACCCAAAGACGGAATGCAGACTGTAGTGTAGACCACGATACGAAATCCAAGTATTGTATAAAACTTTAAAGACAGGTGAAAATTAAAGTTGTGATTTGGTGGTGAACATTAAAATTAATTAATAAGTAGAACAAAATTTAGATGCGTTTGTGTTAATGATTTATAACTTCTATTTACAATTAGTTTAAGGGACATAGAACCGAGGTGTCGTACAAAAATGCTCTTTATTTTTTTATAACATAATATTGAAAATTATTAGTAATAATAGAACTGTATGTACACATACAGGGTGGAAAAAATGAATTGGGCATGAAGGAGATAGTTCTCCTAATTTTACGTAAACATTGTTTTATTTTTCTTATCATGAATAAGTGCGTTCGCAGATTTTTTTAAACGCTTACGTGAACCGCGAAACGACTCAACCAAAAAAATAAAAAATAAACACTCACTATTTTATGAAACATTCAGGACAGTTCTCCTGCTTATATTAGCAGAAACTGCTTACCTTAATGCTAATTGGTATCCAAGCATTTAAACAGTGTTTTAACTTTGACCCTCTCGCGTAATATGTAAGAAACTTTTGAGAACGATGAGACTTTTGAAATTGTAAAAAAACTTATTGTGAATTATAAATAGTTAAGTTAGTCAGAGATGGCGCAAACAAAGTGAAATCAATCAATTACTGGTTAGAATTTTACTCGAGCGTAGGTATCTCTTTTTTTTGGGATTTAGACGTGTACACAAATATATTCTTTACATTTAGAATTCGTGATTAAATAAATGTAAATGTTACTTTTGCAGCAAACGTTTAACTTCAGGTAACTAAACGTAATATTCGGTTCAAGGGCCGTCGCAACATTGCATTTATGAGGAACACCTTTATGTACCATTGTTTTTTTGTCACTCTGTATAGTTTCATATACTATTTCTATCACTTCACTTGATGTTACGTAACTTTATCACTTGTTATAATTTCTTCAACGTTTATTTTATTTTACTGACTAGCCTATTTTATAATTAGTTTTTCTTTAATATTTTAAAACTGTTTCACGTAACAAGACTTGTCGACACTAACGATTTTGTTGTGTAATTCTCTGATAACACTCGTCTAGTGAAATTGTTTAATGAAACTGTGAATTCAGTGTCAACAAAGTTTTTGGAATTGAATGTAAACAAATTAATAATACTGTGATAGATCAGTGCCAGGTTAGTGTTAGGTGTAGCCATTATTTGACATAAGATTTTTATACGTTTATATAATATCCTATTGCATTTGTTATCTGTATACTAACTGATTACAGAGTAAACTTTTTAAAGGATTATCTAAACATATCACGGCCGTGGACGGCCGTGCTAGTTGTACGAACTCCGGGCCCGACATGTGTGAACAAGTTTATAGGAAACATACGCAGTGATATTTTTTTTGAACCTCTTACGGAGCACGGCCCGTCTATGTCCCGGGCACGGCACTTTAATGTCCAAAATTATTGAACTCGCCCATCTATTTCTATCGCTATTTCTTGTACAAACCACTTCCAATGAAATGGCAATAGAATTTGTTTTTTATTCCTAGGATATAGTTACTGCCGGGTGGCTACAATAATTAATATATAGTGTCGTTCACTGGTTCCTGAATTGGTATCGCTGACCCCGGCCGACAGTGCCATTAACGAGGAATACCGCAGTACTCTTGAAAAATACCAAAAGTTTGTCTTTTAGCCCTGGGGAAAGGCGTGTAAAATATTAATAAATTTATAATATAAATAATTCGCCGGTTGAACTGGAGTCTATATCATATAGTCAATACCACAATTACCTTGAAAAAAATGTCAAAATTTGTCATTTTGGACTGTGGGAGAGGCGAGAAATAAGCACAAAAAAATAGCATAGAAAACGCGAATAAATTTTAAAATTATCTAATCTAATCTAATCTTAGGCCAAACTATCTTTAAAATCCTTCGTTTACTTTCTCATCAGTTAGTATATCCATTACTATAAAGTAGGACCTTATTATATAAAAAAATTAATTTAAATTGAAAATGCAACCAAAAATAGGCATTAGTTTTTATTATTATTTGAAACATAGAAAATATAAATGTATTATTGAACTAAAATGTTTAATTGTCGCATGCAAAAACTTTATTTTACGTTTTGAACAAAGCAAGCATTTATATTGCATTTATTTGTGTGTTTTAATTTGTATAAAGAATACTCGTGTTAATTTACTTTTTTTTTAATTGTATTCATTGTGCAATCCGCGTGTAATTTAGAAAAAATTAGAATTTGTCTTGTGTTGTTTTTAGTCAAACGCATTTATCTCATATCGATGAATAAATAAATTCAGATTATTAATTCAATTTTGCGATTTCATTTCATATTTTTCCTCTTACCTACCGACTGCAGAAGAGAAGACTAGGGCTGCAAATTCGGGATGGTGGATTCATTGTGTCTTGAGTTGGATGTATGCATCACAAGACTCACGTTTGCGCGCAATGTACGCGGGAACGCACAACCGCTGTTTCGAATTGACACCTCGTAAACGTGAGTTTATAGTGAGTTTGTGTTGGCAAACTACCGAACTAACAAAATACAAGCAACCGGCGACTTCATATTAATTGTAAGAAAGTAGAATATTAGCTTCTAGTTGCCTGGTGCTCGTGTCCAACACAAGACGCGTTAGCGCGGCGCCTAAAGGAATGACGTCATAAAATAAACGTGCCCCTTTGATTTGTCTACCCACTATGTTTTCGGACTAGTAAGAGACACTGCTATTCTCGTATACAGAATGGCAATAAATCGCGCTTCTATGTCGCTCTCGAACACGTCGCGCCCTGTCGTGCTATTCCTACAGAGCACGACGAATTAGGTAATTGACCATAGTTTGAAATCAGGGGCCTTACTATGAACTCATTACAGTTCATCATATAAGTTCGTATCGACAAAAAAGCGGGATGGTGAATAAAAATAAGAATTTATGGTAAGCCAGGTGGTCTCAAAATAGGAAATCGCCCGTACTATGAATAGAAAATTCACTCCGGAGCATTCACTGATGATAACACGAAGTAACTTAAAGTACAGTCCAGACCAGGTCAAGCTTGACACTTTGTACTTTCGACCGTTCTTATTGTAAACGGCATAGAGTTGAATTTAAATCTTATGTCAAGCTTGACGTGCTCTTAACCCTATGGCGTGCCTTACTGCACCGCATCGTATAACAATGATCTTCCTAAATTACTTTCGTATATTTTATGTATAAAATATAGATATGTTACATATTTGCAATGTTATATATAATCACTACCTACATATTATCACTACCGCGTCTGTCTGTCTGTCTGTCTGATGGCGATAAACTCAAAAACTTACTGAATTTTCATGCGGTTTCCACGAATAGATAGAATGCAGCTTTTATATTTAACTAAATTTCTGAATCGATTTCGATAAAAGCTGGCAATAAAGTATTCATTATGTAGTCTGCCAGTATACGATGAGTGCTGAGAAAGGGGCGGCTGGTACCGACTACGTGGCCTAGGGCGCCCAAGGCTGCAAACCCGCCACTGACTTATAAGGGGCGGTAGGTCAAACCATTACACTACCACGGCTTTTTTTACGAAAAACGTCTATTTCCATTCAACTCTGCCTGATTAAAAATCAACCTAAAACTTAGAGTATCAATAACCATTGAACAAGTCTCCCACCTTGTTCATTGAATCCGTATTCTCGAACAAAAGCAAATAATCTTTTCATTGTGGCGCCACAACAAAAGGTAAGGCGTTACAATAGGATATGGGACTCCAACTGAGAAATCCTTCGGAGATCACTTCCCACAAGATTGCAATTTTTTTTTCTTTATTCTTTAGGCGATTATAACCCGGTCACTTTGAAAAATTATTGGCTATTTTGTATGAATATCGTTTTGTTGCCGGTTTGGGGCTTTCTCAGTAATGGTTTGAATTTTTTTTCTGGTTTAATTATTTTCACACAATGTTTAATGTTGCGTGCAACCTACTTTCAGCTTTAGCACAATTAAAAAAAAATTGCAATTTGAGACATTAAATAGTTGTTGACTGGGAACTCGGAACTGGACAGTAAAACCTCTTCACAAAATATTCTTAAATCCAGCAAACTACAATGGGAAAAGCGCTAAATGCCTAATGTGCCTACCACAAACGGGATGGTACGGCAAAGGATTTTTAGGTGAAGAGTAGTAATAATATAACTTAATATAAAGGAATTCTAGCTGCTTTTTCAACTGGGGGATGCCTCGGCAGGCTCCGGGACACCGGGTGCAACTATATGCAGGGCGAGAGAAGGCAGAGACTTGAAGAAAGGACAGGCGCGAGCTGCGGAATCTGTGGAATGCCTGGATGCTTCGGCATGCTTAAGGATGACGTGTCGTACCTAGGGATACTACCGCATGCTTAAGGATACCGCGGCATAATTGCCGTCAGTGTGCGCTTGTATGTAGAGGTGACAAAGGATTCCCTGCCGAGCCCCCCCTTAGTGGGCGCTGGGCCTTAAACGTACTAAACTGCTTCAGGCTCAAGCAAGTATATGCCTTCAGTCTTGTATGAACGCAGTTAAATGTGATATTTTAATTTTATTTATTTATTCAACAGAGAAACAATCGATATAAACAAATTGTTATATTAACGAAAATATTATATAAAGTAGACTTAAAGTATCTATAAAGCAGTTCAAATCTTAAACTCAACAAACCGCCTCTGCTCCTAACAATAGGGCTACACGCCAACTGGCAAGAATGCCATCGATACTGGGTTGTAGGTACTATGTGTAATAGTAATAATATTATAATTATTAATACAAAGATCGAACACTCAGAAAAAATTCCTTCGATCCGGCCCGATTCGAACCGACGTCTTCTAGCATACCGTGCCAGACGCTAAACCAACTAAGCCACGGAACAAACCAGCGGAACTTCTGAAATCTTAAAAAAAAAAATAGATGGCGCTACGGCTAAAAAGTCGTTAAAAAACCAAATACAAAGACACGACAACAAGCACATAGAAAAATTCGTGAGGTCCGCTAGTTCGTTACGTGGCTTAGTTGGTACCTATAGCGTCTGGCACGGTATGCCAGAAGACGTCGGTTCGAATCCGGCTGGATCGAAGGAATTTTTTCTGAGTGTTCGATCTTTGTATTAATAATTATAACAAACTAGTGGAGTAATTTCACATAAAAAATAATTGAATATCAATTCAATAAAAATTTAAGTAATAATATTGTCTAAGGCCCCGGTTAATGGCTGTGAAGTGATTCAGAATCACTTCACAAGCATGTACCGGGGGTCTTAGGAGACTACATGGCGACAACAATCTCAAATTATATCTAGTTCATTTCATGTCTGCCGTCTGCAAATGGTTACGTTCTAGAGCTCACTTCTTGTGAAAGAGTTCGTCCAGGGAAGTACTGCCACCTTACCTATTTCTGTCGCCAAGCAGTAATGTGAGCATTACTGCATTCCGGTTTGGAATGGTAAGGGTGCTGGTGAAATTACTGCACATGGGGCTTGTCAACTTATGTCTCAGGGTGACGTGAACAGTGGCAGTTCCCCTCAGATCTTTGTGATTTAAAGCTCTGAGTGGCACTGCAACTGTTATGGACAGGCGTGTAGATTACCATCAGGCGCACGATTAGTTCGTCCCGTCAGTTGATATTATAAAAAAGTAAAATATACAGAGTATTAACTTTCTAGAGAATAAACGACTTTGTTCTATGATTTTTTAGGTAGTTCAAACGTGGAAGCGTCCTCTCTGCACTCCCGCTCTTGCATTTTACATCGGACTGGAATTTACGCTAGAGCCTTCCTTTGTTGCCAGTTATCATAATATTATCTATTTAAATATTTTTATTTTTCTAGGAAAATAAAATGTGATGAATTGTTAGTCATGGAATGAAATTTGTTATTTATGATTTAAATTATTATTTGTTATTTACATCGTAGGTAAAGATTTAAAGCTCTGAGTGGCACTGCAACTGTTATGGACGGGTGTGCCTCTTACCATCATAAGCGCAAATCAAATCAAATCAAATCAAATCATTTTATTCGTCATCATGGGTATAACAGTACAGATGTTAACGTTTAAAATATTGATCTCCATGACGTACCATCAAGGCATACGAAATGTAGAGTCTCAAAGAAACATTATTAATAAAAATCACATTACATTGACCAACTAATTATACATTATTAAATTAAACCAAGGCAATCTTAAATTTAAAAATAAAGTGATACAATTAAACAAATGTCAATAAATTAAAATACGTCATCAATTACAATACACAGTCATGTCTTTTATAAATTAATAAAATTACAAAAATTCCTCCAGGGAGTAGAATGTTTTTTCAATAAGATAGTTAAATAATTTGCGTTTAAATTCGTCGAAAGTGTCACTCTGCCTGATCTGTAATGGCAATTTATTATAGATTTTAGGTGCCATTACGAACATGCTTTTTTGAAGCAATGCAGTTCTACAAATTCTTTGGCGTAGCTGGCCTAGACGACGTGCTCGTGTGGCCAAGGGAAAAAGGTCCGGGTGATGTCGTATAAATAAGGCGGTTTCATAAATACTTGTTTTCATAAATACGGTTTCATAAATACGCGCACGACTTGTTCCTCTTGTCACTTGGTGTTATAAACAAGTCCTTCACAATCTACGTAAACAAGTGTAAAGGTAAATACCCTTGCAGTGCAAAACTTTTTAAAACTTGCATATTCAATTACAACAAAATTGTCTGGTCAAACCAGAGCCACTGTAAATGATCCTTATATCATAGAGCACTAGAGTTGATAATTTAATGCAATCTTGCACATGAAACCATGAGTTGCACACCTGTCGTAATATCGTGGGAATGTAAGCCTGTACGATGACGGGACATAGCTATATAGATAGCGCTATGGTGTGTTATGAATGAAAGAAAGTAGTAAACTTAGATGGTCATGCCTTGGACATTATCTGAGTATCTAATAGACTGGCTGGAAGAAGTAGCTGTCTAGACAGAAGCGAGCATTATCATATCAGAGATATAGAAAAACAGGTTCCCCATAATTCTAGGGATGGATTTTGTTTTGAGTAAAGTTATTAACCAACTTTTTTTTTGTATTTGTGGCATTTGTGAACTGATTTTTATGATTCTTTTATTGTTGGAAAGAGGGTGCCTCAGTAGTGGTCCCATTTATCAATATTCTACCCCCAAGGGTGGCAAACTAGAGGTGAATGACTTTTGAGGTCGGTTTTTTCAGTACTCTGTACTGAGATTATCTTATTTTTCTTATTAAGGACAATATTTATAAAATGTTTAAAGAAAACCAAAGTACCAGGACCTTGGATCTGATTATTTAAGCGCACCCTTCGGATTCGAAATACTTGGCACTTGGGGTCCATGTGCCTATTTGTTTTCATAAAATCGTGTCCAGAATATTTACAGACTGTCTAAAGCGGAGATTTATAAAACGAATTGTGATTTCGACTAAGCATAAATGGTGAGACAAGCAAGTATTTCGTATTTACAAACTGAACTTCGCCTTAGTTTTAACCTTAGCAAGAAACTTCCAAGAAATGACGATGTGAACGCGGTTTAATCTGCGCGGGACAGCGGTGTAGCGGCCCCGCGTCCCTTAAAGTACTCGCTTCTCAGTTGATCGCCGTAGTGATTGTATATGTAGCCGAAATCCTTCTTTGACAAGAATGGTTAATAAAACAGAACTCATTCAGGACAGTGCAGTTATACTGTCTGTTTGGTTTTTGTTTACTCGAATAAAAAGACACCGAAGATATTGGATACATGCCTTTTTACGAACCAGATCGATAAATGGATAACTTCAACTTTATTACAAAGATTTAAGAAAGTATGAAGATAAATGTGGTCGATTTTCAATAGCAAATATAAATTTATCGACGTCGAGACCCATTGTAGAAAACGGAACATGTCCTTAAGCACACCCCGGACACTCCATACAACGGTCGAAAGTTCTTTACTTACCACTGCTATATACAGCAAGGCGCTATCTGCACACGCGCAAATGTGTGCGTGAAGTGCCAGGGTTATCCATTACTTCTCGTACTACTTTACATTACGTGGTCAGAGCGGCAACATAGCGAAAATTCTAACGCGAGTCTGTTATCTATAATTCCATTAAAAGAATCCTAATAATTACACACACATGTGACCGTCAATGTGCGGTATCTAAAGCTAGGGAGGGGCGGTGAGTGTCCATTATCTTTATTTTTTTATTATCTGCCTTAAGCTTAAAAATCTGCGCGGTAGTGTGGAGCGCAGTGTGCCATACCCTGCGGTTCGCCGCGGTAAAACCGTTGTCAGTGTGTTCGACGGCGCGTGTTTTCCATACCAACTAAGGTACTTTAGTACAACGTTAAAAAACGCAGCTCCGCGCTCCGTCGCGGGGCGCGGTTTCAGTGTGGTAATCCACACTTAGGGACTCACCACATTTATTCACACGGAATCGCCTTGAGCCTATCAAAAACACCTTTATGTAGGCGTTGCGCATTTGGCTTCCGCTCGAATCGAAACGAAACGCACGACGTCATTGTCGCTCTTATTACATAAACATAAAGATTTTTCTGACCGGCTTAATGCAAATCCGTGTCGACAAGTGTGGTGATCCTTTACCAAAGTTCGTTTTATAAATGTCAGCCTAAAAGTGGTTACACACATATACAAAAGGCGACTTTTAGCAGCGATGCAAAATATGCAATTGCATTGCTACACTTGCGATTTAAAGGCGATTGCATCGATGCAAACGCACGACTGCATCGACACAAGCGCTCGATTGCATCGACACAAATCGCATATAAATCACAAGATGCAGTCGCGCGTTTGCATCGCTGCTTCAAGTCGCGCATGTGTGTAATCGCTCTATGCTCTAGCCACACAGTGGCCGCGTGTCGGCCGTGCGTTTCAGTGTGGCAGGGTTCATATAAACTCGTACATTACAAAAAATCCCACGGCCGGAACGCTTCCGCGGCCGCCTCTGTGTGGCCTGAGCATAAGAGACCCAAGGGCTAGTAGCTCCCTCGTCCATCGCATTAACATTGCTGTATAAAAGGGGAATGCTGTCAGCATCTTGGACACTCAATGCCACAGTGACCTAATTTTGTACATTTAACTTACCTATATTTAGTAAGTTATTATCTGTTATTAATAAGTTTTTATCTATATTTTTAAGTAATTATAACTCCAATAAAAACGACATGCCACTCCATTGCCATTTTTAACGACGACGTTATTATTATACAAATAAAAAGGGTGGGCAAAAGTCAATATCTCATGTTGTGTTATATTTACACTTTTTGTCAAGTAAGTTACTTCCATGACTCTTCTTCCGCCTTGAATTCCCAAGGATCATCATCAATGAATCTCGCATTAAAAGTGAACGCTTACAAAATATTTACCCATCGATCAAATCTTTTGTCGGTCCGTCCTCGACCCGGAAACGGGCCCGGATGTGTCGGTTTTTTCTTTCGCTCTGATAAAAACGAGTTGGTAATCAAAGGGCGTGTTTTTCTAACCACCTGTGTCCATGGGAATGTTCGTATGAGGAGCAAAAAACGCTACAGATTTTGAAGAGGTTTTACAAAAAAGCAATCGTATTCCTTTTTGTAATTTGTTACAAAAATGTCACACAACTTTTTAAATAAACGGGATTAACTTAGTCGTAATTGAAAGAGCAACTGAACGACGAATTCAAGATATAGGGCAGCAGCGTTTTCCTGTGCATGTTACTCGCAGCTTCAACGGGATCACCACCTGTCAAGTTCCTTTTTAGGCTAAGATTTAAGCCTTGCCTATTTGTACCGCCAAGCAGTAATGTCAGCATTACTGTGTTCCGGTTTTGAAGAGTACAGGTGCTGGTGAAATTACAGGCACGTAGGACTTGTCAACTTATGTCTCAGGGTGACGGGCGCAGTAGCAGTGCCCCTCAGATCTTTATGATTTAAAGCTCTGAGTGGCACTGCAACTGTTATGGACAGGCGTGTAGATTACCATCAAGCGCACGATTAGTTCGTCCCGTCACTTGATATTATAAAAAAGTAAAATATACAGAGTATTAACATACTAGACAATAAACGACTTTGTTCTATGATTTTTTAGGTAGTTCAAACGTGCAAGCGTCCTCTCTGCACCCCCGCTCTTGCATTTTACATCGGACTGGATGGAATTTACGCTAGCGCCTTCCTTTGTTACCACACAGAGTTATCACAATATTGTCTATTTAAATAGTTTTATTTTTGTAGGAAAATAAAATATGATGAATTCTTAGACATGGAACGACATTTGTTATTTATGATGTTAGTATAAGTTCCGTTTGCGAGTTTATTGGTATTTTACAAACAAGTATGAATAGTGTGACATGTTTTTCGGGTTACGTATTTATTAAATTACCGATTTGTTTATTCGTGTTGTCTTAAATATGGTAATAACAGTTAATCAACGACTTACTCGTATTAACTAAAAAGGTAAACTATACTTAAAAATATTATACTAAAAATAAAAATAATGACTTCGTCATACATTACTTATTCCTTCCAATACCATTAAAATTATGTCAGCAAATACCACAATAAAATGTTCACACCCGAGATAGTTCTCAACGAGACCGACGGTCTATCACTTTTTACATCATAAATTACATCCCTTGAGGAAGGAAGCTGGCCCGTTATAATAAAAACACTCCATTCACACGACCATGCATTCAAATATTGTATCTTTTTTTGTTTGAAACTACTTTTATGGAAACATTTTTTTGATGTTTCTGTTTTTTGAGTGATTTCGAAATTAAATTCCTCGAAGAAAGTGTGATATTTCCCTTTCGTGTGGTTACTATTTACTATAGTGGTTATCTCTGCACGGTGGTGTTTTTTAAAAAGCTATTTACTATCATATCATAATTAGACAGGTATTAAGGTATCTGACATCGGATTATTACCAATCTGATTTGAATAATAATAACCGCTTATCCACTTATTTCAAATTCGATTAGTATAAACTTCCTATAGTTCATTCGTTTACGTGCTAAATGTAAACATCTTTTTTACTTTACAAATCAATGTGTATAAAAATTCATATGAAGCTAAGTATTTGTATTTTGTATTTGAAGGTAAGTAAAAATATTTTATTCAAATATATATTTCATTAAATATACATCTCAAGGTTGTTTACATTTAGTTAAGTACCTAAATAAATGGACTACAAGCAGGATCGTTAATAATCTGCAGAATGAAGAATCGCGCAAAGACATAACCTATGATAATAATTCGTAAAAAGATTTGTACAGAAATAAACAAAATATCAAAAATTGTACGTAAAATTAAGTAAGTTCAGTTGTACGAGTTGACTGTATATAAATTACAAAGCATAATAAGCGTTCATACTAAACAGGAGCCAGGTTTAAATTAATAAAGAAGAAATTGTTTTGTAAAATACAAAGTATGTGCACAAAATGTGCGCATGCGCGGCGCATGTGAATTGTGTGGCTGTGTGTGTGTGTGTGAAATGGACAGTAGCTTATTCCTATAATTTCCAGTCAAGCATAGTGGCGGTTTTTCTTTTATTAATAAGTATTGCCAGAAATGACCATGAGAAAATAATTGCGTGTATATCCCGATAATATTTTAAATTCCTAAACACCCCATGCCGTATAAGGTTCCCACACAATGTCAACATGAGATCATTACATTAACCTCATCATCACGCGAACTACCGTCACACATCGATGGACAAAATAAAATTGCACTTATGGCTTTCCCATCGCAGTACTTATTTTCAACTTTATTGTTAGACAACATAAAGGCCGACAAAAGTTTTTGTAGAGTCCGCTTTACCATGCAAGTGAAGGTCCTAGTAAAATTACATAATTTTTATAATATAGCTAATTTCTTAAAAAAGTTGTACGATTGTCAACTTTATAACAGTGATATAGAGTAGTAGTATTTTAATTGAACAGCAAAATTATATTTGTTTCTACGGCATCCTGACCCACTTAACTTTGCCTCTACATAAACGTTACCCCTAGAACATTACGAGTCATTTTTGTTACAATTACTATGATTATATGTTGGTAATTTCATACGAGGATCGTGGGAGAAAGGTGAGTAATTAGATATTTATTAACAGGAGTGCAGAGCGCCCTTCCTCTATTAGAAAGGTCAGATGGACACCTGGCAAGTCGTTGACTGGAGCTAGCCTCAAGCTTTATTTACACATGCTTTTCGATAGTTGATAGAAGGGTGTTAAGACGAGGGACAAATTTATCACTAAATACTAGATTAAATTAGGCGCTCGCAATTTTGTAGCTGTCTGGCGCTATATATGTTGTTTTAAATTTAAAAGTTCAAATTTGTTGTTTTTCGTTTTATTTTGAAATTTTACGATGAGTATATAAATATTCAATAGAGACCAAACGAGTTAAAATTCTAAATTAAAATTGACATTTTTTTGTTTTAACTTTATACTATTACAGGTCCATAAAGACAGAAAAAGAAAATATTTAAATTGAAAATTCAGCGTAGAGTATGTCTGTATACCAGATGTTAGTAATCCTTATAAATATTTCAAATATCTGTAAAAGAATTACAGTTATTTGAAATATTTATTAGAAAGATTTATGTGAGAATACTTATTTTTTATGCCTACTTAGATGTATTTTATTTATAATCCTAATACTTACTGTTAAATAAATTCAATCTATTATAATTACATCCCTTATTACGCCAAACAGAAACTTCAAGTGTATGTCAAACAGAACTGTTACACGCAAACCCTTGCAGTCCTTGCACCTTTGCGCATTCCCACACAGCGTGAGAACCTAACAACACCCCATGCACATCAAAAACCAAGTTTAAACTTCGCCGTGTCACACACAATAACAAAACAAAAAATCCCTTACCTTTCTAGACGCCCCTTTACGCTACGATGCACGTATAAAGTTCCACATTTAAACGACAAGGTGTTCATTCAAATAAATATCGTGCTTCATGGAAAGGTGCGAATTCATAAAGTATGCCGTTTTTCATAAAGAGGGTGGGAGGAAAGGTTTTATGGTTCTTGATGGGCATGCGCGGTCCTGCATTCCCATAGTATACAGGATAGGGGAACGCCGGATGTAGCTTCACTTTGTGACTTTTAAAATTTAACAGTCAAATTATGTAATCAGTTTCATTTTTTTATGATACCATGTAATCAGTTACATTTTTTTATGATGGGACGAATAGTTCGTGGTGGTAAGTGACACGCCCTGCCCATAGCTGTTGCAGTGCCACACAAGAGCTTTAAATCGCAAAGAACTGAGGGGCACTGCCACTGCGCCGGACATCCTGAGTTGAAAACTCCCATGTGCTTGTAATTTCATCAGCACCCTTACCCTTCAAAACCGGAACGCAGCCATGCTCACATTATTGCTTGGTGGTAGAAATAGGTAAGGTGGCAGTACTTCCCTGGACAAACTCTTTCACAAGGACGTCTACTGCTACCGAAAACTAAGCGCCGTACTGAATAAAGAAACATTTACGCCATTCACATATTACCCAAGTAGGTTTAGTATTCTCTAGTGTCAAACATATTAATAATCATATTCAATACATGAACAGTAAAATACTTTTCGTAATCAGTAAAAAAAATGTTAATGACATCTAAAATCGAACCCACAGCCCCCACCTACTACTAACCACTGAACCAGTAGCACAATTAACAGCAGGTTCCCGTAGAGCGAGAAGGGACGAAAACAAAACATTCCGATACAGTTCCCACTATTCGCAACACCTATGCAAGAGCGAGATAGCTATATTTTATCACCGCTTTTTATAAACAGGATGAATGGGGAGCATAGGTAATTTAAAATTTGCTGTTACGGGAGCATAGTACGTCCGACATTAGTTAGTTAATCGTCGTCGCGGACGAACGTGCGGGCAGGTAAAGAGAAGTGAAGTGCTGTGAATATGCCGTATAGTGAAGATGATGATTCCCAAACTGGGATATCGGAACCTACGCAAGGAATGTCAAAGGCTGAATTGCGGAAGGTAAATAATAAAGTGCAGATTTCGTGGCATAAAAAAATTACTTATTTTCGTTCTAGTAGGGTATCTAGCTACTTTAAAAAGGTTGTAGAATAACGCATATTGCATAATTTTACCTAGTGTTGTACTATTTCCTTAAGGAGACCCGCGTCCAGTAGTGAAACGTTTTAACTGTGATGCAATACAATAATGAATAACGTGTACCACAGACAACCATACAAATTATCTGGTCTCAAACCAGGGAATTCCCTGTAGTACCAGAGCAACGGAATTCGCTTTGGGACACTTCCCGGAACATCCAGACCAGAACCAAAGAAAAGTTAGTTTCCTAAATTGATCCTGACGGGAATCGAACCCGAGACCTCCTCATCCAGTGCCCACTGACCAAACCGTTGGGCCACCGAAGTCGTCAATTTTTTTAGTCTTCAATGGAAAACAAGTATGTAAATAAATAAATAATGTGCCTCTGTAAATTGATTAATGTTAAAATTCGCGAAATTTCAGACCAATAAACCGATAATGGAGAAGAAGCGGCGCGCGCGCATTAACAATTGCCTCAATGAACTCAAGGACCTGCTTGTGGATGCTATGGATAAAGATGTACGTTTTGCTGCACATGCAACTTTGTTTAGCATTAACTTTTAAAATTTTAAATTGTTTTAAATAATTATTATCATATTGGCTGAAGACCCACGTTGGGCACCATTCAAAACATCTAATATGACAAATTGATGTCAATATCTTGTGATACGAGAGAAATAAAATACTTTACATAAAAGACTTACAAGATACCAATAAGAAAATAAGCATTACTTTCTGTTCATTCTTATTCTATTCCAGCCCGCCCGTCACTCAAAATTAGAAAAAGCAGATATCCTCGAGCTTACCGTGAAGCACCTCCAAACCCTTCAAAGGAAACAATTAGCAGCCGCCATTGCTGCAGACCCAGCAGTACTGCACCGCTTTAAATCCGGCTTCGGGGACTGCGCCGTCGAAGTTAAGAGATACCTTTCCCGTCTCGCCAGCGTACCAACAGGCTTACGTCATCGACTTGGCAGCCACTTGCACAGCTGCTTAAATGGAATGGAATGTTTGAACCCTGCGGATTATCCACCACTAATCCCAGATCCTTTAAGACTGGACGACGATAGACAAAGGCATAGTGCCTTCCACTACGTAAGATCCACCAAACCAACAAGTCCACCATTAAGTCCTATGTCTTGTGACTCTGCTTGTGACTCTTCTACAGAGATGGAAACACCACCTCGTCCCGTCCAGACTTTCCCCTTCCCAACCCCACCAAGCAGATCTGCCTCTGATCAAGACTCAAGCCCGGAAACGCAAAAACCTACAGTTTCGTCAACAACAATATCCCCTGAAACGCTGAAACAAGAAGCTTTGAGAAACAAAATGTATATGGAACCGTTATCGATTGTTATAGACGTCGAAAACTACAAAATAGGTATTGATGCTTCACCAAAAAGGGCTGTGGATTATTCAATGAGGAATAAGCTTAAAAGGCCAGTTGTTGACGTATCAGGGCCGACACCAAAAGTGATCAAACTTGAAGAGAAGCCAGTAAAATTTCCAAAGATTGAAAAAGTTCATGAAAAACGAAAAAGTCCAGAGAAATCGGCTTTTAAGCGAGTTCCCGAACGAGTACCAGCGTATCCGGAAAGAAAATTAACCCTTCCGGAAAGTATTGTGACACCTGCACCTTATGAAAGAACAATTCCTGTTATAAGATCTGTGATAAGTCATACAGCGGAATCCCTGGCGCAACCTTCGACTGTTAAAGTAGAGGTCAGTGTGAAAGAAGAAGTCAAAGAAAAGGGCGAAGCAGATACTAGTTCAAGGTCATCCGAACAGGGGAGTTCGAATAACTCCGAGATGTGGCGACCTTGGTGATGATTTAATAACATTGACACCATTCGGTATTCTATAGATGGGTTGTTTGTTTACATAGTGTTATATACCTACGAGTATATAAACTACACGTGATATACTATGACAATGTACGTGATGTACATAGCTTTAAGAATGTACCAGTTTGGTATAAAAGTTTTTGATTTAATTATATTATAATAAATATACAAATTAGTTATTAAAGAGTTACATTTGATTTTTCTTGGAGCGTATTTATTTTTTCAAAGTCTAAGTCAAATGATCTTCATTTCATAGGTAAGCAAAGTACACTTGAAATCGTCATACTGATTAAACTCTACAGCTCATTCGTAAGACAGATTTTCTTGAGAAGAATGAGCATTTGAATACATTTATCATTACAATATTTAATTTAAACATCTTAGGGTCGCATTCTAGAACTCTACTCAATGCTCAAGTTAGGATTTGAGTATGGTTTAAAGCACTTGATATCATACTCAAGTCCCTGCCATTAGGGTCGTATTTCCAGTGCTTGTGTTGCCAGTGCAATCCAGACTTGAGCATTGAATAGAGTTCTAGAATACGACCGTTAGTTTCGTACAGCAACCTATATTTTTTTCTATAACTTATTTCATATTCTCTATACTAAAGGATTAAAGAATCAAAATCAAGTATTTGAAAAATTAAAGCATATTTATTGGCAAGCACATCACATTGACAACAAAAACAAACCTGACACTCGAATAAAGAGTGAATAAGAAAGCCCAAATATACCGACTAGGAATCCACATTGTAGCTGGCAATTGTGCTAGTTATTGAACTAGCATGCAATAATATGCCAGCTATACATTGACTTACGTCAATGCAGCTATAAGCAATTATGGCACAATGAGTTTGCCAATCAAAATCGTTTGCAGTTTTATTTGTTATCAGAAATGGTGACCCTGGTAAGTTTGATATCAAGGTTCATGTAACATTATTTTTCTCAAACATGCTCGGAAATGTTTGCGTTACTTTCAAAAAACGAACACGGAAAGTTTGTCATTTATGGACTATGTGACTTCTTCCCGGTCAAGGCCAGAAAAGTAAGTTTGAAAATCCATTACTGTCCTCTTCTCTAAACTTTTAAATGTACCTACTAATAACGAACTATGCAAACAGGCAAAAGAAAAACTCACAAAGCCAACTGCCCAGTGTTTATTTATAACTGCGAGAATTAAAAATACCTATCTGTACTGCTTACTTAAAAAAAAGAAAATGGCGGTAACACATAAAGTGTTTTGATATTGTATTGTTTTTTCGTCTTTTTATTTTTGGTGGCGAAAATGAGTGCCAGTGAGGAAAGCGATAACAAAAGTACAGTAATAAGATACATCCACCTCTCTTTAGTATTTTATTATTTCCTCGCATTGTTTGAGAAAAATTCTATACATGCCTCGGTGGGAACGGGCATTGCTTGACTCGGGTTACCTATCAGTTGTCCGAAATGACATTTCCCAGAAATAGCGTTTGGTCGAAATTTTATAACCTCGAAAGTAATTTTGAGAGGAAAATGTTTTTCTTTTAAACCTAACCTAACCGAACCTAATCGTGTCTTTGCGATAAACATTCAACATATCCTGAAAGAACAACTGTTTCGTTATAATTCGATTTTCGGTGTAATGAAAATTCGAACAAACGTTATTTCGGAGAAAAAAATTTTCGACTTTGTGATAGGTTACCCTTGACTCGTATTAATTACAAGGCTTTGCTGGCGCTCGTCCTTGTAACTCTTGCTCGTCCAGCAATCCCTTACTTCCCGGCCTTTGCAATTAAGTATTTTTGTGAAATTATTCAACTAATTTGTTATAGTTAATACAAAGATCGAACAGAAAGAAAAATTCCTTCTATCCGGCTGGACTCGAACCAACGATCTTACCTTACCATGGTTGAATTTCTGCCTTTTTTTTCTTTGGTCATTCAAAGGTTCATATTGTCAGTAAAAATTACTGTTGGCCTTGATTACATACAACTTATTATCCTGCACTACGCATAACGCAAAATATATATATATAGGTATTCAGATATCACTAAAAGGGAAGAGATTCCGTGGCGATATAATTGGGCATACCCTAAATCTAGCGCCACAGCTATCGAAATTAAGCAACGTAATTTCAGCGCTTACCATTTCTTCCCAACAAAGATTAGCGAGTCTGCTATTTCTATGGCAGTTGTTCTCTAGAAACTTTACAACAACGTTGATCATTGAAAGCAATTGGACGGTGACTAAATTACGTGGCAGATTTTTGGTAAATGTGGCACTGGACTAATTATTATCTAAGTGTAATAAATAACGTGGATCTAATACGCATACATAAATAGTCATAATGTGATTGGACGAAGTATAATTTGTTAGGCACATATCGTTTAGCACGAAAGGACATAACTTACAGCTTTGACGGAAAAATATTATTTACATTTAATTTAATGTTCTATGTTGTACTGTAAATAATTCATTTTTGTCCATGGTAACTTACGTACCTTATAATCGGATTTTTAGAGATAGCAAACAGCTACTAATGTTAGTTCGGAAAATAATGATGCCATGGTTTTTGTAATGTATTTAGATTCAGTTCTTAATTAACTCACTAAAATAGATTCCGTCAAAAAGAAATGATTATTTATTATTGTACAATAATGTGCAAAAATGGCAGTACCAGGTGGCACTCTCAGGGTTGTGGCAGGCAATCGAATTCCGGTATGAATAAAAAAGGGCGAGTTCAATGTGGTACCAAGCCGCTCTGAGATCAAATCCAATTGGACAACCTTAATTAAGAAATTGCCATTTAATCAGGTTTCCTTATTTTAAATTCTAGTAATAGGATATTCGACACATTACGAAAATAAAATCGAATGCTTTTCATTAGCATTAAAAATAAATCGATAGTGAAATATGACATTATAACTGAAATTGATGGATAAATAGTAATAGACATTCTGAAAACAGGATTTAGAAAGAACTGGCAATACTTTTTTGTGACGTCATACATTCATGGCGCCAAACCAGCTGTATAAATTACAATTGTACCTAAAAAGGGACGGATGACTTTTTTAAAGTAAAAAAAAAATTACAGTTAACCTTTGGTGCTGGTAGAATACAAGTATCGTAATTTTTAAAAAGCTTACGAATTTACAAGGTATAATATACAAGATGCTAACAAATTAGGTACTTTTCAAGATGCTTTTTATAGTCAATTATAATAGCCAAATAAGAATAAGTGGTTTTAATATCAACTTTTCGAGAAATTTAAAAAACTAGTTAATCAAAATCTGTTTAACTTGTTTTTAAACTGTTAACTTTTACTAGCCACTTCATGATTAAAATTAAAAAGAATAGTTATGGATACAAAGATCGAACACACAGAAAAAATTTTTCGATCTGACTAGACTAGAACCTGCTTCCGTAGCCGCGGTGAGGCAACAGATTCTGGTTCGAGTTGAGATCCCTTTTTGTTTGTTCGATCTTTTTAAACAAACTAATGTAGTATTTTTACAAAAAAAATAATATGATGCAAAACATTATGATATTCAATATAATAAATAACGTAACAGAATGTCAACAGGCGGCGACGTCAAACTTCTTGACAGTAAAATACTCATATTTGGACAGTTCTTTGTTAAAATGATTAAAATCGCATAAAAATATTTTTGATTTGTATAACGATTTGATCCGTCTTTTAAATCGAACCGTACCTAATTTGTTACCACCTTGTATAGTATAACGACGTAATGAAAAGAATAAATTGAAAATATTATTAATACTTATTAATATTATCGTATTCAATAAAATCAATACTAAAATTGTAAATATTGTTGTAAATGTTAATTGACATTGAAATATACTGGCGAATTTCTTGGCTAATGACATTAGACCAAAGCCTTAGCTTACAAAAATCGAATGCATACCAGCTCTACGTCCGCTGGTATAGCGCACACATCGAACATTGGTACAAATACAACCACTAGAATATGTCAGACTACTTATGTTTAAGAAAATCTTTCCTCTGTTGTTGGAGCTTCTGTTCCAGCAGTACGATCTTTTCCTGGTACTTGGCAGCTTCTCTGGTCAGTGCCTGAATGGCAGAGTCCTTGCGAGCCACTGCCACTTTCACCCTGAAAAATATCATTCACATCAATTAGACATATCGTTCCTTAATACAGTAATAAGGGTGCCAGACAATCACACCAATCACATGGAATGTGTGATAAACCTCCCCGTGACATATTTATTTCAGTTGATAAAGCTTTGTTGCCATTTTTATTTTTTTATTGCGAATACTGAATCGGTAATATGCCGTATGTCATTCGTTCTTTTGTTTGATTGGTTATGTACTGTTGTTATACATTTTGAAGAACAAGGATAACGATATGAAATTGCGTATACAGTATCTGTGTCGTTTGATTATTACCGCGAAAACGACGAAACAAGAAAACTAGGATATTTTCCATACCGTGAGCACCAAGGCAACGGAACTAACGGATTACGGAAATTACCAAAAAAACCCAGGCCAGACCCAATTTAATACAGTTTGTTTCCCAAATTGCTATTGAACATGGGACCTACTAATCTGGCGCCCACAGGGCTAACCGTCAAGCCACAGAGGTCGTGAAATGAAAGTAAAGGACGTAAATTACAATGTTCTTGAATACAAATTATATACAGGTGATTGCAAGGTTGTTATCATTTCTAAAATGCTTAAAAATAATATAGCGGTGTTATTTGTATAGTCAAGACCACATCAAGCTTGACGCTTTGGACTTTAGATTGTTCTTATCGCAAATGGCATACAGTGTGTGTGTGTGTGTGTGTGTGTGTGTGTGTGTGTGTG
>NW_020654466.1:19264479-19285871 GCF_003589595.1 Hyposmocoma kahamanoa
GTGCGTGCGTGCGTGCGTGCGTGCGTGCGTGCGTGCGTGCGTGCGTGTGTGTGTGGCGAGTGCGCGCATGTGTGTGCGCAGTGCGTGTCCGTGTGTGTGCGTATGCGCGTGTTTACGCGCGTGCGCATGTGCGTGTATGTGTGCGTTCAGTGGCGAGCCAAACGGTATTAACCCTTTTCTTATGAAATATTCTTCGTTGACCAAAACGTTACACGTGTACTAACTTGGCATAAAGTTGATGCATCTGTTCCTCATGTGTCTTCTTCAGCTCCTCCATCTCGCTCTTCAGATCGTCAATCTTGTGCTTCCAGGCCTCGTCGCATCGCGTTCGTGTTTCTTCAGCTTGCTTTTCCAGTTGAATATTTTTCTAACAACCAACCAAAAACACCGATCAGACTATTCTGTTATCTTGTCACCGTCTATGTAGTCCACTTAATATTATGCCGTAGACAACTTATTTGTTATCATATGGCAAACTTACTATAAAAATCAGCAATAAATTGTTGAATTATGAACATTTTGTATGGAGCAATAAATTTATAAAAGTTCCATTAATGATTATAACAAACTAGTGGAGTAATTTCACAACAAAATCATTATTATTATATACATATATATTAACAAAACGTGTGGGTTTACCTCCGTCAAAACTTTATTCCGCGTTTCAAGTTGAGTTAGCATTACTTCCATTTCAGCACCTAGACATTAAATTTGAATGTAGTATTTATCTATCTAATAAGTATTTATTTACTTAGGACAGCCAACCAGTCATACACTAAAGACATAATTTATAGGAAATGAAACTATTTTTCCGGATTTAATAAATCGCGTATATTTGTTTTTTCAAACAAACCGACGTTTCGGGCCCTTGTTTAAGTTTATTCTAATTTCTATTAATAATTAATAATAAATTGAACTTAATAAAAATTCATTCAATAAATAATTTGTAAAACTTAATGTAGCGTAAATTGGAATGTTTTCTTTGTAAAATTAAAAATAAGGTATTTAATAAATAACTATTGTAACTATAGTGAAAAAATAGGGTGGTTTGCATTAATATTAGACATAACTGGTTGAAGACTGTACCACCTCAGTCAACCGTGACCATGGGACCTGTAAAGGGCTCGAAACGTCGGTTTGTTTGAAAAAACAAATATAACGAGTGGTCCATTTTTCGTTATGACGAGTACGTAGATAATAAAACACAGCTTACATCGGTCTTCAGTCTGCCTAATTCGGGCCTGTGCTTCTTGATAGCGTCGTAGGGTGGCTTGCTCGGTTTCGGCCAGCTCTTTAAGCTCTGCCTCGTATTGCTCTTTGTTTCGCCTGAAATAGGTAACTTTTTGATAATGATAACACACACAGACATGGACGCACATATAGACATCCACAAATTCCACATTTATACGGCGAACGACTATGGAATGTAATTCGCTACCTGCTTTATTCCCTGAATGCTTTAACTTGGGCCTTTTCAATGCGAGAGTGAATACGCATTATTTAGGTGTGTACGCTCCATCGTCGACCTCATCGTCACCTTTCACCAGGTGAGATGGAGGTCAAATGCGCACTTACACATTTTATAAAAAACACACTATCAAAATATGATCCATCTACCACATGATCCATCAAACGCATGATAATTGTGTTTAATTTTGCACTCACCTACAACAGGTACTTCTTTCGGTCTCGAATGAAATACATACATAATTATTTATTTATAATAATACATGAAGTATTATTATTATGACCGTAGAATATTATGCCTAGTAGACTCACTTCAAGGCTTCCTGTAGCTCTTTCCTCCCCGCCTGCGCTTCGGCTTCCATGCTTTCGATGGCCTTCTCGATCTCCTTGTCCCGTTCCAATTTGTGCTGCGTGGTTATCTCCGCCACTTTCTTCTTCATTATCAGCTGCTGCTCCGCTTCGAAGTCTTTCTTGTATTGTTCGAATTTCTGCTCGAGATCTTTTTGTTTTTGTTCCATTAGTTCCTGAAAAATTTATTATACATACACAATACAGGTTGAGTAGCACAAAACATGACTAAACATACTACTTAACATGACTAAACTTACTACTTAAATTACAAGTTTGGCATTTACGAAGTAAAGGATTCAGAGGCGGTTGAAAAGTAATCTCTTTTCACTATTTCCAATTTAAAAGAATACTGGCCACTATCGTGAATTAATCGCTGTTAATTCCTTTTTTTTAAATAGCGACACTCTTTTAAAACGCTTTCGCTTTGCATGAATAACATTAGGAAAAAAAGCAAAAAAAAAATACCTGTGTCCCTTTCTAACAAATATAATAAGTGCATTCCCCTTGCAGGGAGCATATTACACAAAAGTAACCATGGTCGTTTTTATTTCATACTTAGGAAGATTACTTTTCAGCAGCCCCCAACAAGCACTTTGTTTAAACGAAAATACAGTTGCTGAATTTTGGAAAAGTGGCAATACAACATAATTACATTTCTCACAGATGGCGCAATGGCATTAAAAAAATTGTCTCTGCTAGTTTACTTCCTATTGTACATTTTACAAAACTTGAGCACTTACATCAACTTTGCTCTTCTCTTTGGCAAGCTCCTGTTCCATCTCTGCTATTCTTTGTTGTAATATCTTTTCTTGTTCTTCTTTCCAAACATCTGAAAATTTGATATGTTTTATCGATAAATCAAGTTGTAATATATTTATTTACTTAAAAACAATAACTGTTCACAAACTATGTACAACATACGATATTTCAAAATAATTTAACACCAGAATACTCTCTAGCTTGGAACCGATGATATTTGTGCACAGCATTGAAGTAAAATAAATTTTGTTAAATATCCCATTTAAATTAAAATTTGGAAAAATGAAAACTTTGAAAAAGAACCTTACATTAAAAACTTTAAAAAAATAAGTGAATCTTCACCCTAGCTATGACACTTCAGAGACGTTATAAATGCAAAGATAGTAGGAATATACATATCTACCTCAGTGCTAACTTCATTATAGTTCCTGCACATAAAAACATTTTAAGACGTTGTATTGTGTTAATGGCACATAAACAACTTTATAAGTGCGATTTCTTCCAATGATAAAATCGGCTTGATCCACAATCCACTAGCATTCCACACTGAATTAACCAATTTATATACTGGCAAAGCTGAGCAAAGAGCGTCTACTCTACTATTACATTTATTTATTTATTAATTTGCATTGGTAGACACGTTACATTTAAAATGTTACATGCACCCAGTAAGGGTATTGTAACTAATGATAAGTCTTATAAGCTAAAATTAAAATTAATACTACAATTTGAATACAAGAATTAAAATGTTATTAATAATTAAAATTATTAATACAATTTGAATGCAAGTTAATAGTTACATAGGGGAAGCAATATTAGTTTTTGTTTAGTCATCTTCAAAATATTCATTAACTTAGTAATAGCATTTCCGATATATATTAAACATTAATAGACTTAAATGTTAGTAGTTGCAACTCGATTGAGTATAGTGCGCGCGGAACTAGCTGGCCGCGCCTTAGGTAGGGACAGGGGTGAGGGGGCGGGTTGCTTGCTGCTCGCAACGCACATGAGATTAGACAGTGACGACCAATCTCGAGATATCGTGAACAATAATTGTTCAGTTATTGAAAAGAAAAAATTAAAGCCAATTGAACTTTTACAAGTTTATTATTATACCTATCTAATTAATTGCAATGTACAGTCGGCAGCACATCAGGCCGCCACAAACTGTCAGATTTCCTCAATTGATTTTCAACTTAAAGTCCAGGGAATAGAGTATAAAATTGATTGGATAAATTTGACATTTATGTATTGATGGACTTGCTGTTGTCCGTACATTGCAATTAAAAGTAAAATAAACCAAAAACAAATTAAATGAAATTCTTCTGACATATTTGAATCATTTATGAAATTATTATTAATTAATTAGTGTAACTAACACGACTTTGTATTTATAGATATGAAATTACTCTGACATATTATCCTCTGAATCACTTGATTCTGAATTGTCTGAACTTGAGTCAGAATCATCTTGTAAGTTTATAATGAATTCGTCCATCACAGTATCATATCTCATATCATGATTCCAGTATTCTTGTTCGTTTTTTTGTACGTGGTCGTCGCATTTTTGCCATTGTTCGGCAGAAAATTCAGAAAATAGTCTTGTTAGTATTGTAATTTTCTCGTCCAATGTAGCATTAATGTGATCTCTGGCCAGGCAATTTTTTATATTTGCCCACACAAGCTCGATTGGGTTGAGATCTGGATGATATGGAGGTAGTCTTAGAACAGTATGACCTGCACCTTTCAGAAGTTCATCAATCGTGTATATTTTTTCTGATTGGGTCGTATTAATCAAGCCCAAGAGTTCAGCTTTGACCATCGTGGGAGAAAAGGGCACGTTATGATTTTGCAACCAATTCTGCATATTAATTTTCATACAGGACATAGTCGGTTTCTTCTCAACTTGCACACAGTGGTAAGCTGCATTGTCCATAACTATGACTGAGTTAGGTGGAAGTTTAGGTATTAACTTTCGATCAACCCAGTTGTAAAAATTTGTAGAGTTCATGTCTCCATGATAGTCTCCTGTTTTTGAATCTGATTTAAAAATTAGCAGAGCATCGTCAACTAACCCGTTCCGACTACCAGCGTGAACTATTATTAAACGCCTTCCTTTGCCTATATCTGCATAAACACCAGGCTCCGACGAAGATTGCCAACATTTTTGGACATTATGACTTTGGTTAACGTAAGTTTCGTCCAAAAAGAATATATTTCGTTTGTCTTCTCTGAATTTTCTTATGGCCCTCAAATATTTCACTCGCCATTCAACAATGTTTGGTCTCTCTAATAAAAGGGATCTCTTCGATTTACATTTTTTAAATGAATATCCCAGTTTGTGCAAAAGTTCTCTTAAATAAGTTAATCCGCAATCTAAAATATTATCCTCTTTTAACACAGCATTTAGTTTTCGTAGACTTGGATTTGTTTTCTGTACCGTATAAAACTGATTTATTTTTCTTCTTATCACTCCTAAATCAAAATCATCAACTTGTATTTTCTTTTTTATCTCTTTTGGCCTTCGTGGAGAACTAAATTTTGCTTCCCCTGTATTTTGCAAGGATGTTTTACTTTGAGCAATCACTCTCCTTACACTTCGTTCTGATATCCCGGTTGCTTCTGCCACTAATTTATGAATATTCGCATCAGTTTTATATTCTAAACTATTGACATCGGCTTTCCGTTTTTTAAAAAACGTATGCACTTTAAATATTATTTCCTTAGATTGTCTTTTTATCGGCGGACTCATCTTGACATTGCAATCTCTTGTGCGTTTTGTCTAAACTAGCCAGAACTGTCAACGTGTGTTGCCGCCGCGAAGTCCGGCGCCGAACTGAGTATTCTGAGTAATGACATCAAGTGCCCCCGCCTCCCCGTCCCACCGCTCACATACCTAAGGCGCGGCCAGCTAGTTCCGCGCGCACTATAGTAAATAAATGACATTCAACTCTAACTCACCGAACTCTGTTTTCTGTGACCGTTCCCGCTCTACAAGCTCAGCCGCCCGACGGTCGTTCTCCGCTCGCATTTCTGCCACCAGACGAGTGCGTTGCTCTTGATACGTCAGCTCTAGTTCCAAAATTTGCTTTTCTAATCTACAATTAATGTAACACTGCTAGTATTACTTGTATGAAACTTTTGTTTAGTCCCATGTTGGGCGCCAAAAATGCCATACATTCAAAACAAAATTAATTTTAATAAATACATTGACAACTTGCAAGGTTTTATCTCTTTCAATAAAATCGTTTCTCTCGACACATTTTAAGCTGGATATAAACCATGTGTACCTTACATTTTTATTGAATGTTTCACCAGCTTAATATTCAATTATTTTTTGTGAAATTACTCCACCAATTTGTTATTATTATTAATACAAACATCGAACACTTAGAAAAAATTCCTTCGATCTGGCCGCGTTCCAGCCACGCAACGAACCAGCGGACCTCACGAATTGTGCTTGTTGTAGCATCTTTGTATTTAGTTTTCAACTTTTTACCCGTACCGCTATCTTTGAGAAAACCATGAAAGTATTTTGTCATGTATGTGTACACTATACATAAAGTTTGATATCAGACAGTAGTGGTAGGAAATAAAACGGTTTGTAGCTCAGCAAAGGTGATGTGTTTTACAGCGCTGCTAAAATTCTGCTACAACTTTCCGAGTTTTAAAAAAGAACTTATTCGCACATAATTCAGTTCTAAGATTGCTATTAACAACAAATTGGTTCTAAGATTGCTATTAACAACAGATTGCAAACTACCATAATTTTTCTAGCGATACTATTTCACATGAGGCCATTTGCTTGAATTTACTTAAGACAGGAAATGAAACTATTTTTCCCGATTTAAATCGCGTATATTTGTTTTTTCAAACAAACCAACATTTCGGATGACTGTACCACCTCAGGCAACCGTCACCATGGGACCTGTAAAGAGCCCGAAACATTGGTTTGTTTGAAAAAACAAATATACGCGATTTAATTCCGGAAAAATAGTTTCATTTCCCATGTGTAAAATCTAAGAACTCGATATTTACTTAAGATTTTTAAGATTGTATAAAACCGTTACCTGGAGCTAGCAACCTGTCTCTCTTTAGCAAGAGCACTCTCCTTCTCCTCCTCGAGAGTCCGTCTCAGCTCTTCCATTTCCGCCATATGTCTGGCTTGCAGTTTCCCTATGTACTCCGCGTGGTACATTTTCAAATCGGAAATTTCTTTATGCTGTCGCTCAGCCATTTCGCGGAGTTCACCTTCTAATCCCTTTACAGTCAACTCCTGAAATCAAACCATCTTATTAATAGTACGTCGTGTATTAAGGCCGATAAATAAGAAATGACTCGAGAGCCTGTCAGAAGCCCGAAGCCGAAGACTGAGGGCTTTAATAACTCGAGTTTTGTATTTTTTTACCGTCAATACGTACAATGTTTTTCATCACGTTTGCGAGGAAATAAATACAATGTTTATTTCTTGTAAGACTAAATATGGTTCACAACACAACAATTATGGATTTTGCAAATGGCGGGCTTTTTGTTTTTTTTTTATCAACAGATGGCCAGCTACCTATTCTTCCATAGATAATACAACTCGAACTAAAATGTTGTAAAAAGCAAAGACGCATACAGCCATGATGGATCGTAAAAAAATGCTAAATTTTTATACAGAAAATATTTAATATCAATCATAAGAAATTCTAAATAATTCAGTGTTTAAGTGGTATGTGGCTGAATGAAGTGGCAGAAGTGGGATCGGTGAACATTCACCACGACGTCGCCCGGCCGCCCTAGCTTGCGCCAGGGCTCCCGCGCCAACAGAAGGGCGGGTCGGTTGTCCTCCGACCCGCCCCCCAGACGAGTGAGTACGTGCAATGCAGGCTCAAGAGTCCCTGTCTAGAGCCCGCTGGCTTTTCTAGGGGATCAGGCGACCAGCGAACTGCCTCCGCCTTCTTCCCGTACGTCTGCGCCGAAACGGGTGCGCGTCCGCCGTACAAATTAAAAAATCCTTACCGACCATGGCTGTAATGGGAAGCAAAAAGGCCTTTATTTGGAGCATTATAGTCAAGTTACCCACCATGCAATAGTACTATTTACGAGCAAGTATGATGAAAAACAGTGTAACTTTAAAATATTTGATATTTTTTACCACAGGCTAATAAATACGTAAGGCTTTGATGGTGACAGTTGTAGAGCTTGGCATCAGCGTTCGTACGGTAAATAAATTGGTAGAAATAAGCAGTTCCCTAAAAGAGGACCTCTGTGACCGCTCTGCTACTGGGCTTAACATAACATTGGCCTGGGTATTCTGGGTAGTAGCTCAGAGTGAATTCCGTTGCTGCATTACTCTAAGAGAACAGACAATTGGTGTGGTTGTTTGGTACTATCATTTAACTGCCTCCATGGCCGAAAGGTTACCATGCTGGTTTCCCACGCAGAGATCCCGGGTTCGATTTCCGGGAGAAATATTTGTATGGCCTACGATTATTTATCTCGTGAGTTTGGGTGTAATTTGTGGTGTTCTATGTATGTGTCCATAGTACCCGCGACAAAGGGTTTCCTAGTGCGACTATGAATGAGTACGTTATTTATTAATTTATTCCAAAATGACAAAAGTCAGAACCAAAATTGTTTAATTGGTTACACTAACTAATACACAGTACCTTTATTTTCTCAGCTTTTTGTCGCACCCAACGTTGTCTAGCAACCTATAATAAAATGATTTATTACAGTACGTTCACTCAACATAAGTAATTATAATAACTTGGTGTTCAATGTTTTAACCAATTACTCTTATTAAGCCACTATCGATCACCTGTTGTGCGGCGGCCATCTTGTCGTGCTGGTTGCGTAACTCGAGTTTGTATCGCTCCTCGAGCGCCTGTGCAGATCGCTTCCATCTCTCCTCTAGCGTACGACGCTCGTCCACTAGCTGCTCTATTCGATGGTTTAACGTTTTCTTGTCGTTTATTAGCTAAAATCAATAACAAGGTTTATTCACGGTAAGGTGTCCCGTTAAGTGGTCGATAAATCGTAAGCAATAGTTACGTAATCTGATACGCGTTAGGTGACTATTTAGTGTTACCTGGTCAATGAAATTTTGGTGTCGTTTTATTGTTTCTTCGCACTCGAGTTTAATCTTGTTAATATTGCGTTGCGACTGCTTCTCTAGATTGCTCACTTTGTTTATCATCTGAAATTTTTTTTATTAGTCAAATTGAAAAACGAATCAAACGAAGAAACCGGTTTTTCATGGAAACCAGCCAATCTCAATTCATTTTTATTTCCTAATGTCTATTTCAAAAAAAGGAACGGGGCAGAGCAATATTCAAATTGCAAGATAACAGATTTTTAAAAATTTCACAGGCACACATTATTTGATATTTTTTCCTAACAGATATTGTACTCCCTCGCGACGACTAAAGTGAACCACATTTTCATAGCACAAACTCAAGGCACATTTTAGTTTGCTTCAATGCGCTGAAAGATTCGCGCACGAGTGTCCGTTTCACTTTACTTTAGAATTACAAAATATGAGAAAGTGACTTCGGTAATAATAAGTGTAGTTACAGAAGTAGTAGAGAAGTATTTAAAAAAAGTTAAGACTTTTTTTGTTATATTTCGGATCTCGACTTAGCTTGGACTACCGAAGCGAAAACACGGACAATTTTTTTTCTGACTAGCTTAATGCGATTGTATGTAGATTTGTGGAAACAATATACGTACTTACTCGTAAATTAGTAAATATTTAGAAACAAGTATGGTAACTTACTTTCGATTTTGTACATAGATACGTCGATAATGATACAAACCAAAAAAATTCCACCAATACATTAGGAGTGATTTTTTATGCACATACACATTATCCTTATTTTGATATAGTATAGAGTAGATTAACATTATTTCAGCAGGATCATGGTGAAAATTTTTCCTATTGATCATGAATCATCCCCTAATCTTTACTTTTCGGGGTCGGCCTGTATACTTTTGAACTAGTGCATTTACAACCTGTCACTTGACATTTATTGGACGACATTGCATTTATTTTGTATTTTACAACCGAAAACTGATTTAAAAAAAATCATAACTTTCAATACTACAGCCTGTGATGGGATCACAAATTTCTGTATTTGTGCCAAATTTCTATACCAAATAGTTTCAGAGAATATCAACTACGACAGACACTGAGCTCATTATAAATGTTCTATTTTATAAATTTTTGTAAGTTACAAAAATAATAAGATAGGAGTTACTTGTTCTTTATGATTAGCAAGGCTCTCTTGCAATAAGGCAATGCAGCAAGATCGCTCTTCCAGTTGTAGTGACGCTGTGACCAACCGCTGGGCCAGCTCTGTCTGTGGCAGCTTTAGCAGTTGCTCCAATCTATACAAACGTTTTATGATGAAATTGATTTCTGTACACAACTCTGCATCCATCACTAGAATTTGGTCTAAAACGGTACTACACAAATCGTACATTTTCTATTTATTCTCATTCAAGAGAGATTCTTGCAAAATAAACTTACTTGGGTACAGTTTGGGGGATGTTCGTCGTAACAACCGATAAAGCATCATTCGCGCTCTGCTCAACTTTCTCCAAAAAGTCAAATATCTCCCTGCAACACATGTCATTTAATAACGAGAATAATCTAATAAAAACGATAAATTTTATCATCACAACTAAAATAGTG
The DNA here is from genome assembly GCF_003589595.1 of Hyposmocoma kahamanoa. Classification (NCBI taxonomy): domain Eukaryota; kingdom Metazoa; phylum Arthropoda; class Insecta; order Lepidoptera; family Cosmopterigidae; genus Hyposmocoma; species Hyposmocoma kahamanoa. Next base: position 19,274,738 of record NW_020654466.1, read on the forward strand.
TTGAAGTCACATACATGAAATGATCTTTAGGAGAGTTGGTTTCTTTTTCTTTCTTCGTTTCAGGTGACTCTGGCATAATTAAATTAGTTACCGAAGTCACAGGGTTTTCACCAAAACTCTCTATTTCCTTCAACATAGAATAAATATCAAGAACAGTGGAGTTCGGGTCTAGTTCTTTGGGTTTTGAGTCATTTTCATTTGCCGTGCTTGCGGAGTAGGGTGATAACGTCTTCGACAGACCAGACTTTTCGTTGTGTAGTTCTTCGGGCCCTTTTCTAGTGCTTGGTGTTTCGACTTTAACTAATGCAGTTTCGAGTTTTGCAAGTTCGGATTTTGCAGGTTCGGTTTTTTCAAATTCCATATGATCATTATCGTCTAATTCAAGAATTCTTGGCGACGGAGCAGAAAGTGACATCCAAGAATCGACATCTCTGTCACCTTGTACAACATTTTCATGCCGAGCACTTACTGGAGTTCGCATAGTAAACAAATTCTTTTGTGTTTGATTCCGAATATTTACATGTTTCGGAGCTGGAATATTCGATTTAAAATTCTTATTATTCCAATCTTGTTTACAAGAATCAACCTTACCATTAACACTACTCACTGCCTTGTCAAACTTTTTGACACTCCTTGGTATAAAATCTTTGGAAAAATCTCCTTCTTTTACCTTCAAATAGTTTTGTATAAGTTCTTTAGTTGACACTTTGGAGATATCCCTATCAGGGGTTAAAGTGTTTTTGTTTTTATCAGATTTACTTTTTACTGAACTAGCCTGTGAATCACTGGAATCTCTTTTGTCTTCAAAAGTTCCAGAATGATCATCAAACATTTTATCAATATTGTATGGAGTTGGAGATATAGTGTCAGTTCTAATATCTTTAAGGGTAAGTTCATGTAAATTGTTTATTGCTTCTAGTTCTTTTTTGTAGTCTTCAATTACTTTACAAGTGTAAGCTTTCGTAGTGCTGTTCAGCAAATATGATGGATAATCAACATTATCATTTACTTCTTCAGTTTTTGTCTCAGCATTAACTTCGTTCGGAATATTTTGAAGATTTACTGCAGAATTGCGCGGCGGTAAAGCAATGTGACCTTCTTTTTGTAAAAAGAAATCTTTGTATAGTAATCGACTGTGGTTAAGAGGTTCGACCCATTGGCTTTTTCTGTCTCCAGGAAAGGTTTTGTGATAATCTTGGTTGCTACTTATGTTCGAAGTATTGTCCAAGCTTTTTGGTTGAGCTTCAATTTTAGGATGCGATTTAGATTTTTTCGACATAGTGTTTGGTAAAGAGAAATTATGTGTATAAGCTTTATCATCATTAGCTCCACTATCAGGGTAACCAGAGTCTTTAGAAGAAGTATCAGTGTGTATTGCTGTACTAGACAACTTTCTTGTGCGATTATTACCGGAAGTTGCACAGAAATCATCATAGAAACTAGTATATGTTCGTGATTCATTCACAAAATTCTGTGTATTAGAATCATCTTTTCTATCAACAATGTAAGTGTTTCTGCCTGTTAAATCTCCATCATTATTATCATCTTTTTTCAGACCTTCTAGAGAAATCTCTGGAGATAAACTAGACATATGCTGTGAAGTTGCATCAACATCTTGAGTGGATTCTTCTTCTACTAAAGACAATTGTTGTTTGGTTGATGTTAAACGCCGGGAATAAGTATCAATGGCTTGTTCTACTTCAGCCTGTATGCTGGATGAACCAAATGACACACGACCAGCGAGTGCTCCTTCATCTATTATTTTCTTTTCAGTATCAAGTGGAAGGAAATAAGATTCATAAGCTTTTTTAAATGATGGCGATAGACATCTTGCACTTAGTATATTTCTTGTTGGAGACACGCTTTGTGGTCGTTCAGTAATTTTTATTTCCATTTCATATTCATTATTTTTCTCTTCACCTGGATCATCCATAGATCGTTTGCCTTTCTTAGCTATATTCCTGTATTTTAACGCGTTTTTGTTTTGCCTTTGTGGCTTTGCTCTGAATCCAGCTCCTAATTGGGCCCTGGCCTTTATTTTAGTACCTAGACTGATAAAAGTATCTTCAGAGCCATAGTCAGAAGCATTACTACAAACTTCCTTATCCTTTTTCACAGAGGCATTGTCAGATTTAGTGTTGCCTAACAGTTCAGCTGTGGGTGCCACTACTTTTATTGTAGTAATAGGGTAACCTGGAATCACATAAGTAAATTAATGATAGTGACCTGTAGATGTTGTACATTTACTACAAACATTTGAATTAGTATAGTTGCAGACGAAAAAGAAATCAACGGACATGGGAATCAAACAATTCAAATCATGACAGAAACCATAGGAAAACTAAATCAAAACTGCCAAAAACTATTTCACTTACATGGTATGCTATATAGCGATATGTGTATTTATTTGACCTATTTGTTTTGACTTATAGTATCAAGTATTTGTACTTACTATACTGATTTATTAATTCAGCACTGTATGCTTTGAAAAACGGGCGAGGTGCAGACCCTCGTTCTTTCGTGTCGGCGGAGAATGGCCTTCGGAATCTCTCTTGATAATCCTACAATCAAATGTATAGAACAATACACTAACTTAATTTAATAATAATAGGTTTTGTGCCTTTGAATAAGTTTTGTTAGATTACTAAATCATGTACAAATCTCATTTATGCTTTTAACGTTCCACTTTTTAAATAGCTCAAATTTGTTTAAAACGTCAATGCGTAAAAAGTTTACACGTTAAAACCTTTTCCTTTTTTTTTTTGAAAAATGAAATAGCGTGTCTTTTGTGGACTGAAAGGTTTTATAGCCCTTGGAAACGCAAACAGAATAAATTACCGGCGTAAAATATGAATTTTGCAATGCCGACCGGGGCCTGTTGCGAATATTCTTCTTTTCCTCTTTTTTCTTACTTCTGTACGATAGATTTACGGGCGAGCCTAGTAGTCGCAAATTAGTATTATCTTTCGACATTTCACACTCATACCAGCACACTTTTTGGAAAAACAGCTGCAAAAATGACTAACATTATCACGCTTACAATTCAACTGTTTCTTTCTGCACTTTTCTGTTTGTTGTCATAAATACGTTGCCAGGCAACGAGATATATAACAAATCAGAACTAATTAGAATAATGATATGAATCGAAGAGCAATACTTTTCAGTTTTTAATAAACAAAATAAATAATTATATTTAATTAATTAAACTTAAATAAAAAAACAAAACTGTTGTTTTATGAATTTAATAAGTAATAATTTGAATCAACCGGAAGTAAGATATCCAACCTTATCTTGACTTCTTTGGGTTACCAGTAATTAAATTTACTATCATGTAGTAGAAAAAAGTTTAGGTTCTCATACTGAATTTAAAAAAATATTTTTATTTGTTTTATAAAACCTTTCAAAATTAAAAGGTAAATAGAAGTTTAAATGCTCACATGTATTCTAAATGTATACAAAATATTTGAAACATTTGATTGTGACATTCAAATGTTTCAAAAGTAAATAAAATATATCAAGGATAGCAATAACATAACGCAATTACATATTGACGTCATCGATAAAAATATAGCCGGTTCGTGTGTCGGAACGGGCACATGAAGTGTTCTTAGCACTTTGTGTGGTGACGGTCGATCTCTAGCGAAACCTTGAAGATATTTTGGATCACATTTCGCCTGAAAGGGGCGCCACCACGAGTTCTAAAAATTCGTGTATGTACGTGCAAGTTGTGAATTATTACGAGTTGTGATTTGTGCGAATTTCAATTTTAAATCATCAAAATGTTCAGTGGAATCGCAGGTGAGCTTAATTAATTATGTATTATTATTATTCTAAAATGCTAACTATTGTTATAAAAAATAACTAAAGAAAGTTCGTTTTTGTTTACGTACTTAATATTTTAGTATAACTTTTTGACCTATGAATTAAATTTCAAACTCCTTACAACAAAATTAAAAATTCCCATAAAATAAATGCCTAAACTAAAAAATAATATAAAATAATATAATAAATTATATTTTCCATTTACCACCGGGAAGATAAACGAAGTATAATCCTATTATGCACGTTTTTAGTGCACGATAGCGTCCCAGTCAAGTCCATGACCGCCCGAATACTGTCGTGCTTTGTATCTTACAAAATATTTGTGTATCATACGTCTAAAACGTATATAACCCATAAGCGACCAGAAAATATTTTCTCCGCGGGTTTTCTCATAATTACAACAAAATAAAGTGAGAAATGATAATTATAACTAATGTAAACCTTTTTCTAATTATTTAAGTTTTGTCAAGTAGAGTACACTCACAATGTAGAGTAGTTGTGAAACACATAAAAATAAACAAAGAGCGGTGGTAACCCAGGTGGAAGAACGGTATAATAACTTCGAATCCTTTTGTGCGCGGCACGTACCTATAACTTATTACTTATGTGAGATGAAGGAAAATATCGCGATTAAGCCTGCAAGTCGAAGAAGGTTCACAACCATTGGTAAGCGTGTTAAGTACCATGGAAGCACCCAAACTTTCTCCTAAAAGGAAACCCGCGCCGAGCAGACCCATACAAAGGATTGATGATTATATGAAATACAATTTTTTATGATACCAAGTGTTTGACGAAAAATTGTAGTTAGTAAATATTTTAACACTGCTGATTTAATGTAGTTTATCAAAATCACGTTGGCAGGTTAGTTTTCGTAGTTAGTCCAAAAATAGAGCAATGGCATCTAATTATGATTATCACGTAATTCATTAGCGTCATTTTTCGCAAATATCACCTTCTGTTTAAATTAGTTCAATACATCATTCGTAGCGTTGTGTTAACATATTATTTCTGCAGTCCTACATTAATTTCTAATAGTATCATCACTAGTTTATCATTTTGTGTTATTAAGGTTAACTAGATGATAACTATTAATGTTATTCCAATAACTCGGAATAAGAAAAATAATATGACATAATATTGGTAGGTATTTGAATTAGGAATTTGAAACGTGTTTTAATTTAATTTTGGAATGTAATTATTTATGTGAACATTAGATAGCGTATACCTAAAGTTTGTTTCAATTAGTTTCGCATAAAAGTCTATATTATAATATGTAAGTTAAGTTTATTGAATATCACGATATTTTACTACCATGATATTAAATTATTTTTTGTGCAGTTACTCCACTAGACGTTATAATTATTAATACAAAGATCGAAAACAAAAAAAACCTTCAATTCGATTCGAAATGTCGTTAAAAACTAAAAAAAAATATCTGCAACAAACACATAAATTCTGGTGCTGGTTTGTTCCGTAGCTCAGTTGGGAGAACATCCGAAAGCGCTGGTTCGAATCCTACCGGATTGAAGGAATTTTTCATAGTGTTCGATCTTTGTATTATTACTTATAATTATTTACCTTGTTTCAAATACGATTGTAAGATATTATTCAAATGAATATAATTGGAAAAAGAGGTGAGATATCTCTCCTAAGTTGAAATGAATGATCGTTTGAGAATTAAGAAAGAACTTTAAAACCGCTTTAGAACCGCTACAAAAATGGATTGACACAGATTGAAATGGAATAACTTCGTGGAACGAAACTTATTATAGTTAATAAAAGGGAAATTTGAAATTATTGCTCACGAACACGTAAAACATGTTACCAATGCCATGGGAAATTACCTAAAACAAAGGCTAAGTCAACAGTACGTAAATACCTGTTATATTAATAAACGCTTATCTTTGAACTGCCAAACAAAACAAATCAATTACAAAGTCGAGGCTAAAATTGTTAACCACGTAAGTTTACAACATGATAACATTACAGCGGTTCTAAATCCACGTAAATAAGAATCTTAACTACGCAGCATCCAAAATTCTACTGCTGCGTCAGCAGTGTTCGATCGATGCGGAAGAACAAAATCGAGATACATATGTATTATGTATACAAAGTTTTTTATATAATAACAATGCGTATCGATCGTAGTTTTACCGATAACATAGTAATACCAACTTTTATCCTGTCCCAAAGCTTTTATTTATTGTGTACGTATTTACGTACAGGAATATTGATATAATAAGTATTTTAAACATTTGATACTATTAATTCTGTGCGTGTTTAGATGTTATTCGCAACATGTGGTGTCATGAAATCTAAAGGGCAAGCGGTGGCCAACATTTGAACTCCATCAATATAACAACGTAGGCGTCACACGCCGAGTGCACGTGAACTGAAAGTGGAGGTCGAGGCCGATGGATTCGTTATTATGGAATTTATGATTCACTCTTACTATGCTATACAGCTAATCTACAAATATAAACCAGGTACAAAGGGTGTACTGTTACATCCGAGTGGTTATAACCACTTAAATTATTATAATTAATACAAAGGCCGAACATAAAGAAAACTTCGTTCGCCCTGTCAGGACTCGAACCTGCAACCACGAAGTACCGTAGCGTCGAACTATCAACTGAGATACGAATCGAGTCAGCAGTAGGGCTAGCACGTTAAGGCGCTACTTGAGCGAGAGCGACATAAAGCGCGAGATATGCCAGAATAGCAGTATCTCGGGCTTTGAGGGTCGTATTCCAGAACTCTACTCAATGCTCAAGCCAGGATTTGAGCAGACTTGAGTATGATTTGAAGCACTGGAAATACGACCCTAATGGCAAGGATTTGAGTATGATTTTCAGTGCTCACTGCAATACTCAAGTCCTGACTTGAGTATTGAGTAGAGTTCTGGAATACGACCCTAAGTCGTTCTCGCACTAGTCGCGCCCTATCGTGCTAACCTTACTGGTCGACAAAATTCTTTTGTGTGTCTGTTGTAGACTTTGATGTAGACCTATCTTTTGTATAGAATTTTTTGATCTGTCAACGCCAGCGACACCTCGTGAGAGATTTATGAACCTTCTCACTCAGCCACAAACTAGTTGAGTTATTTCACAAAAAATATATGAATATCACTGCGTTAAAATATCGTGATAATAAAATAAATCAATAATACATTTAAATTATTACTTACTAAATAAAAATACTATTGACTAATCAGTAGCAGCATTTGTAAGAGTATAATGTTGACGCATCGATAAGACAGTACAATGGATTAAAAAAATATTACTAAGAATAGGATATAGAGAGGATAATAGGAGAGAGAGATAGAGAGAGAAAGGACAACAAATTATGTAGTAATTGAGGCACGTGAACTAAACAAATAGTTCAAGAGAATTCACATTACACGTGTACTGTTGGGTAATTTTCCGAAAAATTTCAAATAGCAGAAACTTTTCCGGAAAAATGTCTGCAACAAGTATAATTCGAAGATACATATTATATTCTACGTGTAGATATATCTGTTGAAGTTTTATTTAGCGTGAATTAATTAAATTGTATAGCTAAAACCAAGTTAAGAGTAATACAAGATTTGAAATGATTGAACAACAGCGAAAGAAAAAAATCATAGGTAAAAAAATCTTTAAATTGTCAAATATGGAAAATATAGGAAAAATATTAATTTTTCAAAATGGAAGCATTTCCATAGCCCAACACTAGTTATATGTAAAAGGAAACTGTATAATAGATGTAATGCTGTAAAATTGTTACGCCACGATACTTATGCCTTATACTACCTAATTCGTAGTGCCATAAATTTGCAACAAAACAAGTCACTTAGCAGTGCCATGTTTATTGATCGTGGACGAATAAAGTGCTCGCTGTCCTCATTTAGGAAGTCATACAACAGCTGAAACTATATATACGGATGTCAAATATAAAGGATAGGCAAAGTAAATCAAGCATCATATCGGTGAAGTGCTGTAACTGTTGTTTTGTAAAATTGATATTATTTAATAATTCTGTTTAGCTTTAAAATACACTAAGCATTAGAGCACTTTCAAAGAATGGAAGGTAAATATAAAACTATATACGATTGGCCTTATCAAAGTTATCCTACCAATATTTTAAAATGAAGGTAAATATTGAGTTGTGGTATCACAATCTCAGGAATTACTATTTATCGAGTTCTTAGGTTTTTGCGATTGTTACACATAGAAAATGAAACTATTTTTCCGGATTTAAATCGCGTATATTTGTTTTTTCAAACAAACCGACGTTTCGGGCCCTTTGCAGGTCCCATGAACACGGTTTATTAATTTAATATAAAAATTTAAAGGATAATTAATTACACTTAATATCGGTGGCAATTTTTTAAAATTTAAAATTTGAGTAGGTCCTGCAATATTAAATAATATTTCAACACCATACTCGAACATTAAGCAATACTTCGTGATAATATTCTAGAATATTTAAATTACAAAAAAATTCCACCGAAATTAGGTAGAGAAAATTAACCTGAAAATCACTCTAATAGTCATGATCTTTTTACAATAAACTGACGGATAATTCATTAACGTTTCAAGGTCGCTTGCCAGTATTATCAAAGATATCATCGTTGAATGTATGCATACCTTTGTTTATGGCACTAATACAGCAACAAACAATAAAAACCACGGTATCAGCCGTACGAAAACAAATCTGTCCGTTCTCGCGATGACATCACCAAGGTCGACTGGTGTCGAGGCCTGACATCGTGCACCAGTGTAGCGACGACGCTCGCCTCTTTCAACTCCATTGCACTATCAAAGCTCGAAAAGGACGAGCATTATTATAACATGTAAATGATATAATCAGTGTGTACGGCTGACTATATCATGTATACAACACAAATTCTTGAGGAGTATTCTGGCTAATCGACACTCGGTTGGAATTTTAGAACAAGGAATGTCTGCTATTTTTAGAACACGAAGAGTAAGGCAATGTTTGGAAACTATCTTTCGGTTGTTCGTTTATTCTTTGTTATAACTCATTTAGATATTGGGTGGTAGGAAAACTTTGATTGTTAAAATTGTTTAACATTTTCCCATGGACATCCATGGGAAAATGTTACATTGCGAGAAGAATGTATGCAAAGCACAATAATATTATACAAGAATGATAATAAGGTACGCGCTGCATTGTATGAATTCTCACTTTTTTTTTCACTCACAATTTTAAATAGTTGTTAAGCAGTGAGTTGTCCGTAATGGCATTCAGCTCATGACATCACAGGTGGTGCGCAGGGTGGTGATGTCATCATAATCACACTGCGGGACCGGATCTTTTCTCAATTGGCTACAAAGTAGTCTGCAAAGAATCTGCAATTTATGACACCCACACAAACACAACCACGCCACGATGGGCCCTTAAGTCGAACCAAAAGATAATAATTATCATTCTTACATAATAACTATTATAGTCCTTATAACCACTGAGTAGATACTTATAACAATTCGGTGGGTTAGTTGGAACTTATGGAAGTTTCGAGGCTTCCGCAACACAAGCATAAATTTCATTAATAGGAGAATATCATCTAATATTGTTTTAAAAAATAGTATTTGTTCTATTTGAGAAATAAATACATACATTTTTATTATTTTATATTTGTTCATAATTTAGTTATCTTTGATCGACGAACGTTGCAATTTACGCATGTACAAAATGTAATGCAATTTTTGAAACGAATTATTGTTGAGCTAAGTACATTGTCCTCATCTAACCTGGTTCATCGCAGACGCCAACGGCTCTGCAGAGTCATAAAGACGTCTGGCGTACCCAAATCAATACCTGGACGCTCGGGGCCAAGACCTAGACTAGTCATCGGCTAATATACTCGAATACGCGTGCGGAATTTTATTAGCTTTGCGATATGAATGAGAATACAAGTACGAATGTTAAATATCTGGCGTGACACGATCTTAGACTTTATTGTATGAGATCAGAATGTTTGACCTAAATGCAGCAAGTTATTTAATTTATTACTTACGACATTTACAAGTTATTGCTCGTGAAATGTAACTATGTGGAAGTTTACTTTATGTTGACGAGCTTTGTTTATTTAGAGTGCTAACTTATATCAACTGTGTTATTGTATAATTGAGAAAAATAATTCAGCTATATAACACTAAGGATAACGTGTGAAGTCCTCAACCCGCGTCGGGCCAGTATGGCAGACTATGGCCTAAACCCACACCTGAGATGAGACCCGTACGCAGCAATGGGACGTATTAATGGTTTGATGATGATGGTGATATAACACTATGGCTGAGACTTATAAAACGTCCTTGACTAAGCGAAAAACGGAGAGCTAAACAAGTTTTTCGTATTTACAAAACGAACTTTGCCTAAGTTTCAGCCAGAAAGTAAATTTAAATTCGTTTTGTAAATACAAAAAACTTGCTTAATTCGTCATTTTGGCTTGTCGAAGTCTAAGTTCGTTTTATAAGTGGGTAATTTTTAGGTTAATATTTTCTACCTAATTTTGGTGGTAGTTTTTATTATTTAAGTATCCGAATATCTCGATATATATTAAATAATATTTCATGACGATATCCTAGAATATTTGAATAACAATAATTCTAACTTTTTTATTAAAAGAACCGACCTGAAAAAATTGCTTATCGACTTTTTTTTAAATTGCACCTATTTGCCAAGATTTATTGAAATCTATTAAAGCCAAGTGCGCGATATTTTATTTATTCACGATATATAGATATTTTATTGACGTTTAAATGGGACCATTACCGAGGTATTACCTCTTTCCAACAAAAAAAGAAGCATCTAAATCGGTTCACAAATCGTGTAACATACACAAAAGAATACAGTCGAATTGCGAACCTCCTTCTTTTTTGAAGTCGTTTGAAAATTGCTACCGAAATTAAGCAGAGAAAACTAACCTAAAAACTACCCCCTTAGCCTAAGTCATGCCTTTAACTACAAATTTTGAACAAAGACTTTGGAGGTGGAGTGTCTGTTTCGAGTATATTTTCAAGTGCCCCAGGCTGGAGAGCTATTTAGGGCATCAATCAGCGTTGGTTGCGAAACGGGCGAACAACACTCGTGCAATGATCCCGGATCATTTGACCGACTGCCGCGCCACGCTATTCTCGGCCCCAAATTATCGCGACCAATGCACGAGCGACACAATTCATTTGTTCGATTGACCTATCGAACACTGAATCTACACTTCACTTGCACCGGCAACGATACTAAATGCAACTTCGATTGTATTATTGCAAATGCATGTGCAGGTATTATAATTAATGTTGCTTATATT
>NW_020654466.1:19286271-19304141 GCF_003589595.1 Hyposmocoma kahamanoa
TATGTAATTATTTAAAATTAATATTTGTATTTTGTTTTCATGCTCTCCAAATAGACGGTGAGTTCAATACCAGTTTAAATACCTGCGTTATATATGTAACAAAAGTAACCAAATTCCATACACGTTTATATGAAGGTACCAGAAAAGACTAAATACTTTTCTTTAAATATTTAGGTTTCGTTATATAAAAATATTTATTGTGACTCACCTGAGACTTATAATAATAGGTAAAGTACATTGTCATACGGAAGGACGTTCGAGATTTTTCCGTAATAACAAAGTGAATTTGAGAACTTTTTTAGATCTCGGTATTTTCTATAGATATTAATATATTCTAAATCGATTATCTTAGGTTTTTGGGATACTTACGAATTGGAAATGAATTTATTTTTTATTTTATCTAATTTTTTTACGGAACGAGCAATTCATGTACGTGGTGGTAAGCAACACGTCTATTCATGACAGTTACAGTGCCACTCAGAGCTTTAAACCGCCAAGACATAAGTTGACAAGTCCCTTGTGCCTGTAATTTCACCAGCACCCTTATCCATCAAAACCGGAACGCAGTAATGCTCACATCAGGTATCAGTACTTCTTTGGAGAAACTCTACTGCTACTAAAATATCTATTTAAATCACGTATACTTGTTTTTTCAATCAAACCAAGCGTTTCGAGCTCTTTACAGGCTAGTCAGCCGCAACTATGCGACCAGTAAAGAACCTCAAAACATTCGGTTTGTTTAAAAAACAAATATACACAATTTAGATCCGAAAAAGTATTTTCATTTCCAAGATATATTAATTTCAAAACTCTACGGTTTTAAATTGCATAGGTAGAACAAGTCGATGCAGAAATTTCTCCTTGACGGTAGAGTTGTTTTTACGCGAATCAATAATGTTGTCGCTCGCCTTGAAACATGAGGAGCTACTATTAAAATTGAACTAATTGTAAGGTGCATGTTATTTGGTGTATTCTATTTTATAAACAACAATTACCAACTTTATATAAAATAACACAAAAGTTTGTTCAAATAATATTCAAAGGACGTATTAATTGTTTAGGTAAATAATGTGCGGAAAATGATACCTACATTACCATGTTACGCAGTCCTATATAAAACCTATACAGATTCACATATTGGAGGATGATTTAATGAACGTTCCGGTGACATTAATTTTAAGAGTCTATTCAAGGACCATTTGAATGGATAAAATAGCCGCTGTTCTTTAGTATATAACGTAGTAGCTCTTATTCAAAGACGATATTTCATTAAGTATGATACACTTTGGTCTATTACTGTTGAAAAACTTAAAAAAAGAAATAACTGCACATTTCAGGCGCGTTCCGAAGCATTGGTGAGAAGACATCGGCACTGTTCGAACGGAAGAAGAAGGATGTAGAACAAATCGCTACAGAAAAGGCGCAGGACGCCAGTCACGTCGTTGAAGACCAGGTCAATAAGGCTGGAGAGTTAATTAGCGGGGCACAGAAGTCTGCAGGTGAAGCTGCCGATTCGGGTATGTGTGATTTTATATAAATCGTCTGGCTTTTTATGGTAACGCTGTATCAATTTTGTTGATTGTTGAGGTCAGCCGTGTTAAGATCAGAAAATTCACTGCTAAGGACGACTTTCGCAACGACCGCATTTAAGATAGCTATTGTAAAATGCATCCGCAACATAATGGTGTTTAAACTATAAAGGGAAACCTTGATTAAAATTTGGATCATTCTGATCCAAATCTAAAATGGAATTTTTTAAACTTAAATAAGAATAACGATTAAGATGTAACAATTAGGTAACTTGACGCTGTGACTCAGATGATTGATTGATGCTATAATGAACCGCTATTGCCCTAACAGCTAACCAGGCGAGGAATTCCGCCATCGATGCTTTGGATAAAGAACTTTCCAAAGTGTCAGTAGCAGCCGGAGAAGCCAAAGACGCTGCCAGCAAGGCTGTGGCCGACGGCAAGAAAGTCATTGACACCACGAAGGGTAAGTACTAAATAATGACGACTTTTTAGATTTCTCGTCGAACTCGGAGGAAGATTATCGGATGAGTAACTTTATAATTTGATTTGCTAAAAGTAGACAAGTAGTTTTTTTGTCGTAGTTAGAATTTAGGTAATAAAGTATAAGCACATGTTTTTGAAATTATTTCGTGTATTTGTATTTTAGACACGCTTGCTACCACTGCAGAAAACACAAAGAAACAAGCCGAATCCGCCGTCAACTCTGCGAAAGGTAAGGAAGTCCAATTCTACAGCTAATGCCTTATTTTCCTGTTTTATTTTCGCACGTTTCTATACCGACAATTTACTTGGGAAATAGTTATTTCCCTTACTCCTTTCACTTCTTTCTTTTTTAACTTGCACGTATTGTAGAAACTATCGATAATACGGTGGAGGGCACAAAGACAGCGGCTCAATCTACGCTGGACACCGGCAAATCATACATTGACAGCGCCAAAGGTAAATAAACTGAAACCAAGATATTATTGTCAAACGTGGATATATGCAGCACTATTAGTCAGCTCGCGTAGGCGGAGCTAAATGTAATTGTTACTTTCGAAATCTTTCTCTACTTCATTTCATATTCAAGATCGTTGACTTTGGAGAACCATGTACATTTTAATTAGTCTTAGGTATTGTATTTTTTCTTTTCCTTGATGACAATACATTGCAGTGGAACGAGTGTATTTTGTATATCTAAGGTTGGCAGATTAAAACACCTAAGTCCAACAAAGTTTGTTATTCTGTTTAGTTTATAATGTTGGTAGTGAAACTATTTTTTTTCGGATCTAAATCGCGTATCTAGCTTAGAGGATGGAAAAAAAATGTCTAAAGTATTTAAGTATACGTGAATCAGAACCGATGAAATAGTTTCATTGTCTCGATAAACAATTTTTTATTTATATGCCGACTTTACATGTCCCTATATAGTACCTACATAAGTAAGTTAGTACAGATTCATTATTTCGGATTTATTTATATTCTCTATTCAAAGTCTTGTAAAACAACCTAAAAGATAGCAAAAGTTTATTTTGCCATTTAAAGATGATTCCAGGTCGCAAAAAATCTATCGAACGTTAATGGTTAAAGGGTAACTATGGAAATGGATATCCGGCGCATAAGTAGAACTTATTATCGCAATATTTTTACGCAACAAACACCTGTACGTTCTAGAGATATCACTACTGGTACTCCCAAACTGTTTTATATTTATATTATATTTATTTTAGATACGCTTGCTGGTACTGTAGATAGCACTCAAAAAGCTGCGCAGTCGGCTGTCGAAACAGGAAAAACATATGCCGCGTCTGCTAGAGGTGATTATATTTAGTCTCAAGTGCTTTTATTATGAAACTGTCCATTATATTACAATTACTTCGCTGGCTCAGCAACCTGAAGTGATTGTTGGCCTCCGACATCATAGTACACCATTTCATTCGGTCTTTTAACAATTACGACCATTTGGGCACATGCAGTTTAAGTCTATGGTGACTTCTTTCTTCCACTGATATCTCGGGCGGGCCACTGGACGACAATCCGTAGATTGTCCTAACTTCTTTTGGCAGCTCTGCCATTATTTGCACTCGAAATCGGGCGGATTTTATCTCCTCGATCGGTTCGTGTTCGGTTCGGCCACTAGCTCTTCTATCTCTCTATTGAATTTAGCCCTCCAGTTCCCGAATTCCTGAAGACCAAGTATCTTTCGAATTACCTTCGATTCCGCCACTAATAATTTATTTTCTTCCTTCTTTCTCCACGAATCTTTGTAGTCCTGTTTAAATGTTCAAATTTGGACACCTACACTTTGTGGAGGGCTACTGTACATCTAAGCGCGTTTGCGGATACTGATTTTAACATCCCTTTTGGTTTGTGTCAGGAATAATGCAATACATAAAATTATAAAGCCGGGTACTCTTTAGCGAGGTGTAACTGTAACGTGAACTAACGTGACAGTTACAGTAACGAGGTTCTAGTATGAACAGACTTCACTCGGTACAATGAGTACACACTCTGGTATTTTTGGTAACATAACATGTAACGGTTACAGCACTCTAGTGAGTACCTGGCTTAAACCGTACCGTTCACTTGGAGGCTTTATAATTTATTAAAATCATTCTGTTATAATTTGCAATATTTTGTAGACACTCTGGCAAGCAAAGTAAGTTGCATTGGAGATGATAGTAAGAAAGCCACTAGCGAAGCAACCAAATCCTATGTAGACAGTGCCAAAGGTACAATATCACCCAGTTTATGTATGTGCCTTGTGTTTTTCTAACAAAAACCACATGTATTTTTGTACCTACTGCTCTTTTTGTTTCAAGTATAATTTCACCTTACGAGTGACTTCAATCAAATTTGCTAATCAGATATGACTAAAATTTTACCTAAAACTTTTAAGTGTGTTGTGACGACTAAAATTACTTGCTAATTAATGCTTTAGATACTGCTCAAGCCTCGTTGCAAACGGCATTGGATGCCTCGAAGACGGCAGCGTATTCCGCTTATGACATGGGCAAATTTTATTTAGATAGTGCTAAAGGTATTTTGTTGCTCTGTGTTCCTAGAAATTTATTTATAGCTTGACATATTTATTTATTTAGTCTATCGAATTGTTTTGTAGATACCGTTGCAAGCACTGTAGATAACACTAAAAAGGCTGCCGAGAGCACATTCGAAACTGGAAAATCTTACATCGATTCAGCTAAAGGTAAATCGAGTAGATCTATCGACAAATATTATTTGAAAAATTTCCTTTACTCTCAATAAACATCAGCATGCTTATTTTACGTAGACTCAATAACCGGCACTGTGAGTTCAACGATAGATACCACAAAAAGCATTGCATCATCGACATTTGAAAAAGGCGCATCACTCGTAGGATCCGCTAAAGGTATCACATGGCTTGAACACATGAAGTTTGTTACATTGCATTTTTAATTCCGCCTTAATTTATTTTCATTATGATATTCTTAGATAACGTAGCCAGTACTTTAAATGACACCAAAAATGCTGCTGAAAGCACAACTGAAACAGGAAAGTCTTACTTCGATTCGACAAAAGGTAATGAATGTCATTCAATTGATATCTCTGTGTGTGTCTTTCGGTAACTAATAAACGGGATTCTTACTTTACGTAGACGCTATCACGGGTACCGTGAACTCAACATTGGATAGCACGAAAAGCGTTGCAGAATCGGCTTACGACAAAGGCGCGTCACTTGTAGGATCCGCTAAAGGTATAACATGACACACCATATTGAATAATATATTTCATACGGAAAGGGCCTTGATTTATTTGCTTTAATTTAAATATTTTTAAGATACCGTAGGCAACACTGTAGACGGTACCAAAAACGCTGCCAAAACAACTACTGAAACCGGAAAATCTTACCTAGATTCTGCAAAAGGTAAAGAACGACACTTAATTGACATTCTTCGTAGTTTTTTCATGTGTTCCCTTCCACACTTATCATGAGTTTTTTTTTATTTTACGTAGACTCGATTACCGGTACCGTGAGCTCAGTCATAGATAGCACGAGAAGCGTTGCAACATCGGCTTACGACAAAGGCGCGTCACTTGTAGGAGGTATTATAAACGAACAGAACTTTTTTAATAATTTTTAATACACACCGTCTTGATTTTTTTATTTTATTTTAATATTTTAAGATACCGTAAGCAGCGCTGTGAATAGCACGAATAACGCTGCAGAAAGCACAACTGAAACAGGGAAATCTTACATAGATTCGGCGAAAGGTATCTAACAAACGTTACTCAGTTGATGAACATGACCGTTTTATGCGTTGTGCTATTTCGCACTAATCAACACTTTTTTTTTAAATTTTACGTAGACACTATTACTGATACCATGAGCTCAGTGGTAGATAGTACAAAAGGCGTTGCATCATTGGCTTACGACAAAGGGGCGTCATTTGTAAGCTCCGCTAAAGGTATCACAAGTTGCTCAGTTAATTTACATAATATATTATTGACAATACACACCACCTTACTTTTTTTATATTTATTCTAATATTTTTAAGATACCGTAGGCAGCACTGTCGATAGTACCAAGAACGCTGCTGAAAGTACCACAGAAACCGGAAAATCTTACATCGATTCGGCGAAAGGTAATAAGTGTTACTCATTTGATATCATTGTTGTTTTTAGTGTAGTTCCCTTGCGCACTAATCTAAAAATAATTTTATTTTACGTAGACACTATTACCGGTACCATGAGCTCAGTGATAGATAGTACAAAAAGCGCTGCAGCATCGGCTTATGACAAAGGCGCGACGCTTGTAGAATCCGCTAAAGGTATCACGCAAATCACAGTTCGTTTGAATTATATTTTATTTATTATTACGCTAAGATATTCTTATTCCTATTTTATTATTCTTAGATACCATAACCAGCACTGTAGACGGCAACAAAAGCATTGGTGAAAATACAACAGAAACAGTTGAGAAATCTTACCTTGACTCTGCTAAAGGTAAAATATTAATGTGGTGTGAAATCCTCTGTGTTGTGATTTGATTAATCAAACCGTCGCATCGTCAAATAATGATATTGGTGGCATTTTTTTCGTTTGCTTGTCATTCTATACTGTGAGCACTAACTTAATATTACTTTAGTATTAAAAGTATACGTAGTGTAGATGTTACAAAAACGTACAGGAATTAATTTACACGTTTTATGCTGATGTCTTCTGGCTTTAATACCTTTATTTCTTTTTTATAAATACTTTTTATTTTATCCTAGAGATATTTGTCGAAAGCGCTGTAGAAACAGCTGAAAGTACAATCGAAACCGGAAAGTCTTACATCGATTCGGCTAAAGGTAATCCACAGAACATACATTTTTTCGTACATGTTCTGTGTGGTTCAATTTCGTCCAAGTTAAGAAAAGCTTATTTTCATTATGTGTCAAAGCGTTTAGTTCTCACACGAATATAATACAATATTCCATTGTTTGTGTCGTACGTTGTGGATAAAATTGCCAGTACTCGGAGATATCGTAACTGTAGATACCACAAAAAACGTAGCGGCGTCGGCCATTCACAAAGGTGGCTTTTTAGTAGCATCCGCTGAAGGTATTTTATGTTGCTTATATGCTTTAAGACATGTATGCTGTTTCCATAGTGAAATTCGTTTAGTTACACGTGCTCCGTTGATTTATTTTTGTTAACCTAATTTATTATTTAGTAAAATACTTGTATTTTATCGTAGATTCTATCGCAAGCACTGTAGATAGCACTAAAAAGGCAGCTGAAAGCACAATTGAGACCGGAAAATCCTACGTCGGTTCGGCAAATGGTAAAAATAATCTATTTCTTCTTAACGATTATTTTTTCGTGATGTGACTAAGCATTTTGTCCTTTGTCTAATTAAATGTTGCATTATTCGTCTCACACATTTTAGATAAGATTGCCAGTACTGTGAACACGACTGTAGATACCACAAAAAACGTTGCAGCATTGGCTTTTGATAAAGGTGCTTCATTTGTAGGATCCGCTAAAGGTATTTTTATGTTGCCTAATAAATGCTTCAAAAATGTCTATTGTTGTTGAAAACTGACATACTTTTTCATAATTATATTTATTTTACCTTAGGTACTATCGCTAGTTCTGTAGATAGCACTAAAAAAGTGGCTGAACGCTCAATTGATACAGGAAAAGCTTACGTCGATTCGGCAAAAGGTAAAAATAGTACATGTTAACATATACAGGCTGTATATTTGAAAGTGGGACATACTTATAGAGTGCGTTATATTCCTGATTCTGAACCCAAAGAAATAGAAAACTAATGAACTAAACTTTACAAAAAATATTTTTTAATTTTTTTTATTGACTACTACTTGAGAACAACATTAGTTATCGAAATCTATGCACTTCACTATTATTGCTCCGACGCAGCGGCGGGTGGCAGCACGGCGGCGAAAAACAAAACACAGGTCGGGGATGGGGACGCGGGCGCATACGCGAAATTGTTGTTTGCAACTTCAGACAGTGCACGCGCGACATTGATCTAACGAAGACACGTAAATTATTTGTACTTCCGCTCGCCCGATCGCCGCAAAATGTCGAATTGAATTGAGATGGTGTGACTTTACACAATAAGTGGTGATAGTGTGAGGCAAGCTATTGAAACGTTCCCAAATCGGAATTTACGCGGAGGAGGTGAACAGTGTCGAAGCGTTGCGTGAGAAGATTATCTCAGCATTTTGTACTGTGAGACAAAATGTGTTTATATTGTACAATTTTAAACAAAATTTACTATGCCGTATTAGACTATGCATTGTGGAAAACGGTGGACATTTTGAACACTTGCTCCGTACCGCGTAAGTGTAAATAAACTGTAAATAACTAAAAAATCAATAATTGTAAATAATTTGATTTCACATCTTTAACTACGCCAAAAACCTCAATTCTTATTAAACGATAACTGGTTACTAAATCATAAATTTATCTTTTTTAGTACGTAAAACATTTTGATGATAGTTCAAGTAAAAAATAATTAACATAAGCTAAAACGTAAATGTGAAATCATTGTTATTGTTGCTGTCTCACTCGGCACTCGCTTGGTAGTATTCCCATTGCACTCGAAATCAAGCGTAAAGGGAATCGGTTTACTCCTATGTATACTTCAAAACACATTTGATGATTTTTTTTTTGTTCTATCCCATATCCTAATTTTATTTTAGTCTATGTTAAGTTGTAACATGATATACTATGACATATATGAATATGTCTCACTTTCAAATATACAGCCTGTATAGCAGCTGATGTAGTAGTTGTGCTGTGACTAAGTATTTTGTTCTCGCTTTAATAATAAGTGTCGCATTATTTGTCTCGCACATAGATAAAATTGCCAGCACTATGAGCACTACGGTAGATACAACAAAAAGTGTAGCAGCATCTGCTTTTGACAAAGGCGTGTCACTTGTAGGATCTGCTAAAGGTATTTTATGTGAAGTCATTTCATTTTTTTCATATTATACATATTTTGTAGTCTGCGAGCACGGTTCGATCTCCCGTGGATTCCACGAATAGTTCTGCAAGGCTAATGTTGAAAAGAGCAAGACAAAACAATAATTAGTAATGCTAACGATTATTTGGTGCAAAAACTAACTTGATACCATTGAAACACATATTAAAAGTACTTATTGATGCTAGATACGGTAGCAAACACAGTAGATACAACGAAAACTGCGGCAGCGTCAGCTGTTGATAGAGGCTCATCACTTATCGGTAGTGCCAAAGACGCAGTCGCTAGCACTGCTCAAAACACACTTGAACTTACGAAGAGTGCGGCTGCGACGGCTGTTGACACAACGAGAAATGTAGCTGGTAGCGTGGTCGAAAAGGGCTCATCTGCCGTTGGTGTTGCTAAAGGTATTCATAACGAAGCTTTTTCGAATTTTTATTTCTTTTTCATTTTATTTTATTATTATTTACAATTCTGTCTGTATTCTCAACAAAGTATACTACAGAAATCATTAAAAAACTCCGTCCTTTATTGAGTGTATCAATAATATAGCAACTAATATACTCGTAGTTCAGAGCACAGAACCCAGAGCAGAGACTCTTTAAAGTTTTATAGAAAAGGGCTCTTAAATTACAGTATGAAGTTATTTGGCTTTAGGCTATTTTTTTTATATCATTTACGTTTTCTTTATTCACCATCGTAGATACTGTAGCGAGTACAATTGATACCACAAAGAATGTAGCTGCTAGCGCAGCAGATAAGGCTACAGCTCTAGTCGGAAGTGCTAAAGACACAGTAGCGGCTACATTGCAAAGTTCCGTAGACACAACAAAAAATATCGCAGCATCCGCTGTTGAGAAAGGTTCATCGCTTGTAGGGAATGCTAAAGGTATCATAGTAATTAATATGGTGCATGCTTTTTTGTCTGTATTATTATTACTGTGGACGCATATCAATCGTTAGTAGTGCCAAAGGTTTATCCCGGCCTGTCTGCTTTTTATGTTTCTTTATCATTATTGTGTGCTACAAGTCCCTACTTATTATTTATAGATACGGTAGCACATACTGTACAAAGTACTGTAGATACAACGAAAAAGCTGACGAGTTCTGTATATGATAAGGGTGCGTCACTTGTTGGAGGCACTAAAGGTAACGTATTATACTTATCACCTACTATTTATTAAGCTGGTTGCATGTGGTTCTTTAACTTTTCTTTCTATTTGCTTTTTAACATACACTTTGACTCTTTCAATTTTAATTATATCGAAATCTATCAGTAACAAGTGTGTTAGCACTTTGAGTATTTCAATGCTTTTTATTTATTCTGTGTTCTATGCTTCTTCTTTTACTAAAGCCAAAGCTGATCAAAATGGTGTAGATGCCTCTATGGGAGTCTTTATGTCAATAACGCAGCATAACGGTAGCAGAGACGCCAACATAGAAGGTAACAGTTCTGTTTTATATAATCTGTAATTTAATTGTAAAATTTTTAGATACTGTACAAGGAAAACTGGGTTCTGCGAAAGGCACTTCAGAATCTGTGGTGGATGGTTGTAAGAAAGCAGCAGGGCAATCTACTGGTATAATTAAATACAATATGTGTGTTACAGCTTAACCGAAAAGAAATCCGGTTCAAGTGGTCGGATTTTTTAACAACATGAGTGGAGCTGCGCAATAAAAGTACTGACCAAAGTTTGCTTCCGTGATTTTATAATTCCACTACGCGAGTGTATTATCACAGCACTAACGTTGAGACCTTTCGCTATTTCAAAGGTTTTCTTACTAGCTATAGATGTGCTGCCGAATGTTTAGAGTGTTTATCTGAAAGCTGTGTTTTATATTTATACTCAGATGCAGTTAACGCGACTGTAGATGCCACCAAGAAAACAGCGGAAGATGCAAAAGCGCAGGCTCGGAAGGCGGCTGAGGACGCTAAAGAAAAAGCGCGATTGGCAGCTGAAGCTGCTAAAGAGGAAGCTAGGAAGGCGGCCGCCGACGCGAGTAATGCCGTAAACAGTGCCGTAGACAACACATTTAAGCGCGTTGAGAACGCTGCTGACGAAGGACTCAAGAATGCTAGCCAAGTTGTTGACAACAAAATCAAAGATACGGACAAGTACTTGAACGAAAAGCGCGGGGAGGTAATGCATTTTTTTTAATGTAATCATACTTGAAAAAATAACTGTTTTCATTCAATTGTTTTTCTTCAGCTGTCTTCAAACCTGTCCTCCGCTGCTAATCAGGGTGCGGAAGGTGCTGCAGGACTTCTGGGCAAAAGCTTCGGAGCTTTTGGGCATAAGTAAACTCGCCAATTCACAAATTTCTGAGAGATATTATAAATGGGAAAACTGCATTTCCTGCTGTAGAATAAACATCCGCGTAGCCTTCTATCTATATTATAATTGTATGATGAAAATTTATTACAAAAAAAGGTGTAAGTATGTTGCGAGTTTTCCCTTGTCAGGTCACACAAACTTCGATTTTTTTCACAATAAATTACACTTGCACAAATTATGTTCAAAATTATGTGTTATTTTAGGATTGCAGTACAATTTTTATTGAATATCTTTTTAAGTATTTTGTTAATCAATAAAATCAGTGTGAGAAATCTATTCACAAAGAATTGCGCAATGAAAAAGGCGTTAAGTCAATATAATAAATGTAATTTGTTTGAACCTGGTTTGAACATAATGCCTATTGCAATCTCATTTATATTATTTATTTATTGACATTTGTGTTGGTATGTAAATATGTTTTAATTTAATTGTAAACCAACCAATTTTGTTTCATTTATATAATTAATTATTATGATATAATGTATATTGCATTTTAATGGCATTTTCACAATTACAATTTCATCTAAATATTCATAAATGCTACTGTTACAAGCTTTGCAGACCGTCCTTTACAAGAATTTAAGATACTACTTTGGGTACAAAAATTTAATGCATACCTACTATTTAAAAAGAAACGCGTTTCTACAATGTTAGACAGTATGACAACTCGGCCTACGCGCAATCGTGCCCTAGATTATTAAAAAAATCTTAAAATATTTACTGCCGTATTTTGGTGTTTATTTACACAATAAACTTACACTTAACAAATATATTGTGTATTTTGACAAAAAATGTGCTTTCTAAATGTTGCTTATTACAAAGTTTAAAAACAAGCATTGATAATAAAAATTTGT
Organism: Hyposmocoma kahamanoa; assembly: GCF_003589595.1. Lineage (NCBI taxonomy): Eukaryota > Metazoa > Arthropoda > Insecta > Lepidoptera > Cosmopterigidae > Hyposmocoma > Hyposmocoma kahamanoa. The sequence goes on from NW_020654466.1 coordinate 19,298,453, forward strand.
TATTGATTATTGTTAGTCATTTATTTTATTTTGTAAGTACGCATACTCGAACAATCTTTGTTTGCAGCGTTTGTATTTTGTCATGATAAAGTACGTTTTTCGCAAATTAAACAGTCTATTTACATTTACCAGTTTTTTATTCATTTATAAATACATCTTCAAGTAATAGTAATTTATAATGTAAATACATGAATATACTGTGCTAGAAAGGGTAAAAACAATGTTCTTAAACACGTAAAAAAAGGAAAAATGTATTTATTATGTACACAGTTGATTAACTCGGTGTCTCAGAGGTTTACCGAGCGGTTCCTTGTTCGCGCTATTTCGACAAAAAGTTAGAACAAAGGTTGCCATTACTCGTACACCTTGTTTCTACCATAACATCCGATTGATGCAAAAACAAAACGCCACCTGGAACTGGAAAGAACAAGACAACTTTTATCACACTACACTTTGCCTAAGCCGTTATTTAGCGACGACGATGACAGCAAAACCTTTACAACAGCAATTATTATTTATAATAAATTACAATGTAAAAACTTGAAACCAGCTAAACCTTAGGACTAGAAAAAAATCATAGTTTTGCGCATTGTTAAGACTATTTCCAAATTACGAGAATTCTTAAAATGGAAAATAACCGAAAGCTCTCAGATTTCTATACATAAAATCGTTACAGGAGCATTTTGTACACTGTTACCACAGACATATGTAGATAGACGCCGCAAGTGTACGTACTTCGCGTGCCCAAAGTAAGTGAAATTCACTTAATTGCCGCTGCTACACATCAGAACGCGCTCGACCGTTATCGTAGATAAACACCAGTCAAAAATGCGTAAGTGTGGCATGATAAACTGCAAAATCACCATAACTGTGAGTAAACAGGGACGTTTCCTTTCACGGGTAAGTGTTTTTGTAAGCAGAAGATGCATAATTTATTTAAAAACAATTATTTTGGTTTTGTATGAATTTCGAGAAAACAAACATGCAACCGAGAGTATGCCTCATATTTTGTAATTCATTGCGGATTTTACTTGGTGTGATATATTTGTGTCCTTTGTTAATAGGCCATGAATATCGAACGAACGCACTTTTGTATAATGCAGTTTCGTGGTTCAGCCGCTTGTATATTTCTTTGGCCAAATTTAACATTTAGTGATGATACGTTAGGCAACACTGTTCTCGATTCTGATCGATTTTGAAAACAAAGGGACGAGAGTTATTATGACCTTAGCAATATTATACAAATATTCTATAACTCTTTTGTTATAACGTATAGTAACGTTTCTTTTCTTTTTCAGTTTTGTAGTATCTATTATCAGTAGTATCTGTAATTTCGATAATTTTTATCGAAAATAACGTTGCCTCGAATCTCCGAATATAGTGAGAAATAATTACATACATCGCCGGACGTGTAGTACGAGTAATACAAAAAAAATATATAATGCAAAGAATTAACAGTGTGCGCTGTCTTTACAAAAACCTGGAGTTGGTCATATGTATGAGTCTGTTGCTTTCGACGACGAAGGTGGTCTAGTTTATTCCACCTAAGATACTATTCAAATATGCAGAGTAGCAGAATTAGAAACCCGAGAATTATTAAACAAATCACAAAAGTTTTACACGAGGCCGTCATTAAGTAAACCTCCTCTGATTAATAAGATTTTACTATATTTTATCGGCAGTATCATTTTCATTTTTCTTGCCATTCATCAATTTGATCAATTACCAACAGAAAACCATCTAGTAAAATTAATTAAGGCAGCTGCACGTTCGTAAATTGACATGCGTATTCATTATTTAAGTTAATCGATAAGATCTTCTATTACAAAAAGATGTTATATAACAAGCTCATTTTATTGGAAAGACAATAATTTCAATATTTGAAGTCTTAAAGAAATTAAAGTCTTAATTTCTTTAAGTAATCAACATTTTTTTAAAACAAGCTAAATTAAGAACTTAACTATCTTTTTCTGTTATATTATTATTACGCCTACTTGTAATCAATAAATACTTGAACAAAAATTATTATATTTAGAATCGATTAATTGAATGAATTATGCGTGTTTACGCGCATTCCGTTCAATCAATCGATTTAGAGCGAGAGGAAGAGGTTTCCATCACTAAAGAGCTCTTGTGACGTCATTGTGGGTACAAAAAATGTGTCACGCTTGGTTTTCATACAAATTGCTATACTTAGGCGTCTATCGAGTTATATGTCTGTGACTTTTACTAAAAACACATGACAATTTTGCTAACTGAACAGTCAACACGGCAACACCGGAAATCGAAAATTGATCGCTGGCAACAATGTATCACACTGTCTGACTGTCACTGTCATATTGATTTGATAAACAAAGATGGCGGCGTTAGTGAGGGCTAGTTACATTTCAGTTAAAAATGCGTTATTTTCTACACCGGTGCGTTCTATTTCAACAACAATGCCCTTAAGTATTAAAGAAAGTAAGTAAAATACATACTTTGCATTTATCTTTTAGAATAATAAACTTTATAGGTTATATTGTAAACAATTCTGATGATCTTTAAATTTATGGTAATTTCCAGTCCATGAGAAGAAAGAAGGATCCTCACTGGTTGTGGAAGGTGTGACTGTGCCCTCGCCGCGCACGCGCCTCCTAGTCCGGCCGGAGAACCTTGGTTTGCCTCGTCCTGAAGATGCGAAAACTGGCAAGCCTCCCTGTTATATGTGCTCTCTCGGTCTTGAAGTAAAGCACACCGATGTATTAATATTGAGCCAATTCGTAAGATCTGACGGTTGTATGTTGCCACGGCGAATAACAGGACTATGTCGTATGCAGCAGAAGAAAATTGGTAAGATGGTTTCAATGGCACAAAAAGCTGGTAAGTAAAAGTCGCGATTTATTTAGCAGTTCGTTCGTTCGTTGTGCAAATAGATATATGTGCAACTTTTATGCTATATCTTATTTGTACTGCCATAGATTAGTTCTTAACAATTGCACCCCACATGGCAGATAAGTAGAGTAACGTCAAAAATTTTTAATGCTGAATTAGATACAGAAAAATTTTATCCACATCCTCTCCAATTCTAGTAACTCTATGGAATTATAGTCGGTACAGTTAGAATAATTTGTAGATAAGAGTTACAAGAAGTGCAGAGGATGTGGCCTATATTTTTCTGTATCTAATGGAGCAATATAAACATTGTTGATGTAACTTCACTTATGCCATTCTTCCATAAGTGGTGCGAATTATGTTTTTGTAATATTAACATTTAAATGACATGATATGTTTTGATTGGCGATTCATAGTTTGACCTAACGCCTCTCAAGCAGAGGGTTGTGGGTTTGTACCTCTTGAGTTATTCGAAATTAATGTGCAATATTTAATTTGAAATTTACCATAAGCCTTTCGGTGAAGGAAAACATTGTGATGTAACTTGCACACATCAGCAAAGCAATTTAATGTGAGTGTGAAGTTCCTGATCTGCATTACTACTAGGAACTACAGCCCGAGCACTTTGGGACTAATATAGTCTAACTATTCCATTAAAATTTATGAGTGCGCCTAGTGGTAAGCAACATGCTTAAAGCAAGGATCTGAGGGGCACTGCCTCTATGCCAGTCCCAACTGAGACATAAGATGACAAGTCCTATCGACACCTCCAATGAACACTACGCCATCTTTATTTTTTGGTTGTCTTCTGTTATTTTTGTAAACAGCCATATTTATTTGCCTTAGTAAATAAATATGGCGGTTTAATATAAATATAATCTTATCCCTCCTCGAATTCTGTGAAAAAAAGAAACAAGAACAAAAAAAACGAATTTTGTAAAAAAAAAGAAAAAAACCAAATAAAAAAATTAAGTTGGCTTAGTGTTCATTGGAGGTATCGCTATGTGCCTGTAATCTCACCAGCATCCCAACCCTTCAAAACCAGAATGTAGTAATGCTTACATTACTGCTTGGGGCAGAAATAGGTAAGGTGGCAGTACTTCCCTGAACAAACTCTCTCACAACAAGCTCTACTGTTTCATCCCTATAGTAGGATCGTGATTCTCGAAGGCCCTTTGTTCACGTGGCACAAGATTAGGAAGTATAATTGAAAAATTTCAAAATGTATTTGTTACTATATAGTTTCCTTGTTATTGTTTCAGGTCTTATGATTAATCTAACTCCTCACTGGTGTAACAAAGACCCTACAAAGAGGAGCGACTGGAAAAAATTCAACACATACTATGATGAGAAGACCATCTTCTGGAAGAAAATACCTAGACAATCAGACCGTTTCAAACGATAAAATTTATATTTATGATAGAAATTCCAATTTACTTGTATATAAATAAAATTAATTAGTGTTTATAATGCAAGGGTGTTTTTGTGATCCAAATTGGAATTAGTATTCCATGCATATATATCAAGAACTACATTTTCAGGGAGTACTGTTTCGTTCACTTGTTTTATGTTAAAATAAAAGAAAATAAAGAGTGCATTTCTATAATAATTTATTTTAATTTTCGTTGTGTTTAAGTGAATAGGTCCATTCAATGCGCTATATTTATGTTCTTTTACCTGTTGAATTCACGGCGTTGGGATAACCACATGATTGTTAGGTGACAAAGTACCAAAATGGATAAAACACTGTTGTTGAACTCAAACAAACCATATTGTAATAAAATGCGGTAATTACAAAAATTACATAGAACAACAATTAATATTTTACAAACTTGCAGTCATATCTTACAATAATTCAAAAAGTAAAAACATTTACCAATTGCACCTTTCTAATAAAAAGTGTAAAAATAAATTGCAAACAAAAAAATGCATTCTTACGCAAAAATAACTACTTCAATAGACATTAAAATACAATTTCGTTTATATTAGTTGAAATTTATTTAAAATTTGTTTCTATAAAATAAATATCGCCTACAAAGTAGTTATTTTAAAATCTCTTATTTCAGTGTACACATACGCGCAGTCTAGTAGATTAAATTCTTCGATCCATACAACGGAGCCGATTATTTTTGGTTCAGTTCAACTTTTGCTAACATCACAGCCGTTCATATAAATACAAGTATCCCAGTTCCTTCGGAGGATTCTCGGATAGCGCCACCTGCAAATGATTTCTTAATTAGTTCTAGACTTGACTAAAATTGGTCTAGGGTTCTGGTCTACATTTTGTACATAAAAATTACCTTATTGTCGTTGAATATGACCCAGCGACCTTCGTGTAGGACGTGGCACACGTAGTGGCCGACCATTGTCGACGTGCCCATGTGCGAGATAAATGCCACCAGCTTGTATTCTAGACAACAAAAATAATATTCATGGTCTGAATGCACCCCGCATTGTGGTAAATTAATGTGACCGTCAGGATGGCTGGTCGCCTGTGGCATTCGGCACTGAGTGTATATTCAAGAATTGCTACCTTTTCTAAATAATAATAATAATTCTTTATTTCGGACCATAAAATATCCATTGTATTTTAGTAAAAGAACTATAGTTATATCAAGGTTAGTAATAATCAGTGCAACTTAATTATATTTCAAACTGGGCTACGCCCTTAACTTGCACTGTCCAATGTTTCAGGATAGGACATATATACCTTCCCGCTATAGCATTTAGATTGCTGTTATTACTGAGCCTCACGCGACTCATCGGCGAGACAATCTTTTTGCGCATGATGACATACCCGATGCACTACACCACGTTG
>NW_020654466.1:19304541-19338049 GCF_003589595.1 Hyposmocoma kahamanoa
TCCTACACCCATATACATCACTGATATATGTGTAGGTATCAGAACCTGGGGGGCTACTCTCGATCTCCGTTCGACATCCGTCCGAAACAATTACTGTCAAATAAGTAATACTCGACAAAATTAAAAGACAAGTATCCAGTATGAAGCTTCATTCGCATCACGCGTCTTTTCATTTGGTCAAGTATTGCTTATTTGGCAGTAATTGTTTCGGACGGAGATCGAGAATAGACCCCCTGGACCAATTTTGTCTATGTCTGCACATATCCATTGTTGTTCTGTTCAAAAATCTATCAACTCACGGTAAAATGGCTCATTAATATGAGCATTCAAGTCCCTAGTATATATACTGCTTGTACTTCACTATTGTCTGCTACAACCGCAGATAACATACTTAAGCACTCCGTAAACATTGTCATATTATCGTATGAATTCGTAGGCATATAGACGTGACACGGTGTGACCTCCTTACATCGTCATCCCACCTTTTTGTATTGCCTCTCTCCATTCGTATCGTATCGTTTTTTTTGTTCTACTCATCACTCAAATTTAAAATTTTGAATAGTTCCATTTCCTTCGCATTCTGACTTTATTTCTTTCGACAGTCACTCCTTGCTTGACTGCGATAGCGGATACTACTAAATCAAATTGTCAATTTTTTAAAATTCTTTTGAAGTTTAATCATAATACAATCAATGTAAATCATGTATCGACCATAATAAGCGAATAACAGTCTATCTGTAATTCAACATAAATACAACCCGATAAGGGGTAAGTGCCTAAATTTAACATCTACCAGTTTTAGGTTTAAGTTAGGGAGTGTTTTTTTTTATTAATGTGCTGTTTTTCTTCATTTACCTTTTATATGTTACATTTTTTTTCTTTACAGTTTTACTTTTACTTCTCGTTAAATAAATTTGTGGACCAGAAGTTTAATGTTTTACTGCCGTGGTCCTGATCACGGTTGTTAAGGTTACAACCCTTTCAGACGGAACCCACCAAAAACGATTTGTCATCAATTATTGTTTTCGATTACCGCAATTCTATCGCTATTACATTCTATTACTGTAACCACCTGGAACGCATTTTTTCCACAGGATCCCCACACCACCGTGAGGTCTTCCCTTAAGTAGTCCTTGAGACACGTTCACCACTGACTTACCAGTCCAACCAAATTCCCTATCAATTGTACTCAGAAGAGGTAAGTCAAAAGGTAGGAGCCACGTCTCCTGCAGAGTTACTATATCCGCACTTTTGCAAAGTGATCTAATTCCGTCTATCGACCGTTTTAGGCACCTACAACTAAACGTTATCATTTTACACACATCAGTCATTGTTTTAACTACACTTATTTTATTATCACTAATTTTGTAAGTTCCGTCCGATTTGCTTTTAAACACAACAAAACGTCTGAAAGTTATACCACTGGGCCATAATTTATCATTAAGGTAAGCTCTTAGCTTCGATTTATTCACGAAAACTTTATACGAGTGATAACCTCTATCCCTTTTCATGTCAACCTTCGATAAATATACTCGTTGTTGAGTTTTTTCAAATATGTATTCTGCAATGTCATTCTCGGAAACCGAATTATCCACCTTTGACACAAACAGCGGTACTTTTACAATGGCCGCTTTAAACTTCATATTCAGGGTCGTAGTAGCACTCCCCGTTTTACCAATAAATTTATTTCGATGACGCCTATATTGGACTAATTTCCACTCTTCATCATGTTTTTTATTTTTCCATACTCCATCCTGAGGTATACATTCAGCATACGACTTTTTAGATTGCCCGTCCTTGATAACAACTACATTTTGAATTGTTATGTTGTGTTCGATATTTTTACTATACTGAAATTCACTTTTTAGCAACTCAAGCTGTTTACATGTTGCACAATTCTCCTTTATATCTCGTGACTGTTCCTGCAAGTTAAGTATATCCTTCAATAGGCGTGTGACATCTATATGTTCAAAATTTACCGGAGGCAACTTGTGCAGGTCTTTAGCAACAAATATCGGTAATTTATCAGTTCTAGTATTCTTGATAAGCCTAATTATATCCTCAATATCATGCTCAACCTTATCTTTTCTTCTCGATATATATTTGACACCTCCATCCGGAGAATCATATAGCAATTTCTTAGCCTGCTCCACTGCTTCAGCCAAAAAACCCGTCATACATATTAGCATTAAACTGACATAGTCCATGGACTATGACATGACATGTCATGACATTATGCTTGTTCTGTATTAAAGCTAGCACCTCATTAATTACAATATTGCACGAAACACTACTGTTGAATTCGTTATATTCTGAGAAATTAAAAAAATAATAGACCAGCCATTTATATTTATATTTTTTTACCTAATGTAGATAGTAAGCGTATGCCTTTAATTCGAGAAAAGCAAATAGGTAGCAATTATTTGTAACACATACTTCTGGAAAATCTGCTACCTCCTTGCTGAACAAAGTGGCGACCAGCCATCCTGATCTCAGAATGGCTAGTCAATTATTTTTTTAAATTTCTCAGAATATATCAAAGATAGCAATTATTTAGAAAAGGTAGCAAATGGGTAGCAATTCTTGAACATACACTCAGTGTCAGACGCCACAAGCGACCAGCCATCCTGACGGTCACAAATTGATATCTAATTTGGAGAGTATAATTATGTAAATAAGTGGGGCAGTGTACTCACTCTCGGGTCCGTCGCGGCAGCCTAGAGTGCGATCAGGCTTAGGCGGTGGCGCAGTGACGTCGGGTTCGTCCAGCTGGTCGGCGTGGCTGAAGATCCAGTCCACGGCGCGGCCCACGTCGCCCTGCGTGTTGGCCAGCGCACGGCCGGCCTGCGCGCGAGTGAAGCCCATGCTCATGATCTGCTCCACGCTCGCTTCATCTACCGCTGCACACGCTGCACTACCACCTACAGTTGAGTACCATACAGTTATCACAGGGAATTTCTCTCTTAAAACAGAAAAAAAAAATAAGGAGGCAATCTAATTAGGACAGATACTTGACGAATTCTTCTAAACACTCGATATATGATTTTTTTTTACCGGATTGCGTTCCAGGTGGCTCAAATTTCTTATCAAAATCCCAGTCGGTCATGTGCTCCATGAGCCAGTTGGAGGCGGCCTCTATGCCAGAGTTGTTCGTGTAGTACAACGCTTTCTTGCACGCCTCCACCGGGAATCCCATGTCCAGCTGAAATTAAGTTAGTTATGTAGTTCTACTACTCGACGATAGATGGCGTTACATACTTGTATCTCATATACGTGAACACTTTTTTAGAGTACTTCGTCGGCCATATAAAATATATGGCAATTAATGACTTCTTGCAATAAGCCGACGATTTTAACATTTTAGATACATACGAGCTGAGAGAGCAGTTGTTCGTTGTAAACAGGAGCGGCGACGGGAGAGGCCTCGGGTAATGGCTTCTCGTCGGGCTGCAGACCTCGGCCTCGCAAGCAGCTTAGATCAACCTGGAGTAAAGTTTCCGTAGTAGCGTCTAATATTCATTATTCGATATTTTATTATAAAAATGGACATCAATAACTCACTTCCCAGGGCATTTCGACGGCGACGTCAAGCTTGGCTGGCGTCCAGTCCTCCTTAATAGTAAATTTCTTGAGCTGGATTAACAAGTAGTCTGGGAACGTCGCTAACCGTGTGATTCTACACAAAAATACTTAGAATGAAAAGTTGTACTAAATTATTTTTTTTAATTACGAAATCGAATTATGAATTTGGTTGAGTGCACTAAATATAGTTGTCCTTACTTGGTGGCTGTGACCTTTTGGTTGACGGCGGAGCTGAAGAACTGCTCGATCGTCTCCTCCTTCATGAAGCTCTCGAGACACGCTTGGAACGGGATGAGCGGGCGCACCACCAGCATCGGGTCACTGCAAGTTGTAACAAACGTTAATGATAAACATTATCAAAAACACCAAATAAACAATAGAAAAAAAGAAAGCACTAGAAATCACATAATATGTTTATGTCTCGTGCGTAATAAATGGACATTTCAATTACTCTTAGGACATTTCAAATTTCCGTCGTCAAACTGATTTCTATGTGACGTGTGAGCAAAGTTTCGAATTAAACAAAATTACATGTGTGTTATTTTTTTGTGTTCTGAAGCGTGAGTAATTCCAGCTTACAGCTTCTGTCCACAAGCTTCAGCAGTCGCCCGCCTTTGCTCGTACTCCCTAACGGCTGCGGCGTTGGTGGCGGCCGCAACGGGCACGGGCAGGGGCATGTGGTGCTCCGCGCGCGCCGTGTAGCGTACACAGTTGGACACGGTGCATTGCACGCGTTCTTCAACGGCGAACTTCAGGCAGTCAGCTGGGTTCGGTTTGTGACGGCTGTGGCGCTAGAACACAAATGTAAATTTGTTAACCGTCCTCCAATAAAGCTCAACTAGAATACAGAAAGGAATGTTGAGGTGGTGGTGGTTGAATGTTGGGCACATAGAGCGGATGGATGTAAGAGGAATTTCCAAACAGATTTATGATGCGAATGTGGATGGAAGGGTTTTAAGAGGATGTCACAGAAGGACCTACATTGACCAGATAAGTGATGTCCTTAAAAAGGCTGGGATTCCAAGTGACAAGAATAAAAGAAGAAGGTTTATTTGAAAAAACAAATATACGCGTTTTAAATCCGGAAAAATAGTTTCATTTCCTAAGAATAAAAGAAGTTGTATGAAAAGGGTAGTTGATGAGTTGATGGTGTTAGTAAGAGGTTCGAAAGTTGTGTCAATATAGAGTAAGGTGGCATTCCACGGTCTCTGCCTACCCCTCCTGTGGGACAAGAGCGTGAGCTTATGTATGTATGTAGCAATAAAGACTCCCGGTTCCAGAGGCGTTAACGAAGTAGGCGGGGCTTCCAGCGGCGGCCGGCCCACTCTACATTACGCCATGCCCACCGGCGTTTCATCGTCATTGTTCACTATTCAACTGCCTCGATGGCCGAACGGTTACCATGTCGGACTGCCACGCAGAGGTCCCAGGTTCGATTCCCGGGCCGGGAGAAATATTTGTATGGCCTACATTTATTTCTCTCGTGAGTTTGGGTGTAAATTGTGTTTGTTTATGTGTGTGTCCATGGCCCCCTCGACACAGGGTTTCCCTAGTGCGGGGCTATGTTGAGTGTGTGCGTTATTATTATTATTATTATTTCATATTTAATTTCCACGTCACTGTATCAACCTATGTACATTTCACTGTTAGATACGGGTTGCATTGAGTTGTTTGTTAAAGGTTCGACCTAAAATGACTGTCTTAACTCTTGAAGAGCGCTTCATTTGGAAGCCGAAAATGTGACAAAGGCATTGTTAGATGCACGAAAATTTAAAATACTTGCAACTCGAAATTGTCTTATTTTTTTTATAAATAATAATAATAAAACAAACAAATATTAGAAAACATCACGTACGTTGCTCTGGTCCCAAAGTAAGTAGGTGACTAAAGCACTTGACTGGAAATCGGAAACAACGACGATGTCACAAACATTGAGATCCGAGACAATTGTAGAAAAGTTAGTTTTTCTACATTGACCCGGTCGGCAATCGAACGCGGGACCTTAGAAACGGCGACACCATGAAAACCGGTGTACAAGCCATTCGACCATTGAGGTCGTCAAAAGTCACGACAAGTTTTATTGTAGTTTTTATCAAAGACAACCATAGTCCAGCTTTTTTGAAGATAGAGTAAAATGGCAACTCCTTACGTTAAAGTGTTGCTGCCCACTTGCGAGCATCGGCTACTGATTGCAGTTGATAAATATTCTATTGACTATCGACTGAATATCGGTCACGCTTATGGAATAAATAGCCCAACTTCTTTCATTTGAATCATCCTAGACCCATTATTCATCCAATGACTGAGCACAAGTTCATTTGAATTATTATTAAAAAAAAATTTGTTACATTGTAAGTTTATACATACATATTATACTGTATTTGGAACTATGATATAGATTGTTTTATCGATAAAACTATCGACAACAACTACATAACTATTTAAAATTTTGTGAAAACAGGCAGCCCTACAAATGTCATTTTATTCCATCTTCAAAAAAGACAGATGTTAACAAATCGGGATCGCTGTTGACTGTACAAAATGTTCTTTTATGAAGTTTCTCACTGAACAGGTAAAGTTATTCTATCTTGTCAAACCAAAACCCTGCGTCAAAAGAAATCTATTCGTTTTCTAATCTACTGTAAGTTAATATTAATTATAGTATAGTAGAATTCTTTAATATCTAATGTAAAGAGTAAGTTAGATGTATCTTTAATGTTATTGACATGAAAAATGACAAAGAAATTTTGCAGCATTTTTTGAAATGCTATTTTTGACATTAGTTCGAGATGTGAGTAGTACAGTGTCAGTAAAGACATCTGAAGTTAATGAATTTGTAAAAAAATCTGATATTAGAAAACCAGGGGTCTACAGAAATCAAAAACAAAAGATGCACATGGTCTAAGAGACAAAATGTTTGGGAACTTCTACTTTAAACCCTTAGCGCATTTGCACACTACGTCCGGTTCGTATCTGGGGGTCTACTCTCGATCTCCGTCCGACATCCGTCCGAAACAATTACTGTCAAATAAGTAATATTCGACAAAATTAAAAGACAAGTATCAAGAATGAAGCTTCATTCGCATCACGCGTCTTTTCATTTGGTAAAGTATTGCTTATTTGGCGGTAATTGTTTCGGACGGAGATCGAGAGTAGACCCCCAGTTCCGAATCCAAGAAATGACGATCCGAAATGTTACAGGGATCATTTTATCACTGGGCGTACAAGCGATATTCGTATTTCCTCGGATTCGAATTGGACTTGCACAAGCGACACCCGAAGTGGGTCCGAGTTTTCTAGATTTGCGAATACCGATGGTCGATGATGATATGTACTATAAACTGTAGTACTTACCTCAAGCAAAAGAAGAATGTGTAGATAGAACTCATGAGCGTCCTGCTGTCGCTTGGTCATGAACTCGGGGTGGTCCCGACCCACAAGGTTGCGGTACATGTGCGGCGATACACCTGCCTGCGATCCATCCTCGTCCAAATACGAGTAGCGTCCTGACAGGAGACCTACGCCTAATTTTGCACTAGAACACATAAAAAAGTTTTTTATATTTTAATTTATTTCATAAGGTGCCTACACCCACAGAATACGTGTTACGCATTCACAAAAACTTAAATAATTAATTTAATTTCTAATATATATCCCATTAAGGAGTACACAAAATTCATAAATTATTTGTCACATTATATTAATAATAATAAAGATAAAATCTCTAACAATGGGGGCTGTTCTATTCGGTGCTGTGGGAAAACCAGCAAAACATGTAATTACAAAACAAACATAATCACATTTTATTGGTAATTAAATATGTAATTTTTCAGTTTTCGTCCATTATAACAAAGCTCAAGTTAAACTGGTCGATTTGAAGTGAAACAATTGATGACACCCGCCAATTGTTTCGAATTCGTGCTGGTCAATAGGAGCGCAGTTGTCACCGTAATGATTTGGCAGAATAGTTTTCAAACAAATTAAATGACAATTTGTCTGTATTTCTGGTTATATACACGATGGAAAGAAGATACGTCAGAAGAGGTCCCATTTAAATTTGAAGAAAATATTCCACCTCTAAGGAAGGCAAACTAATGATTAATGATTTTTGAGGTCAGTTTTTTTAGTACTCTGTACTTTTTTTAAAAGTTTGTAAATTTTGTGTCATAATTATTCAGAAACTTTGATCCAATCTGTTATTAATCTTAGCTTGTCATGTTAAGCAGCGTTTGTCATTCTGGGCCCTGATCTTCGGTTCACTGGCAGGGAATGACTATTAGCATTAAGTCCGTCATTTGTACTGTTTCGTGTGCAATAAAGTAAATAAATACAAAAATTGTTCTGTATATTAACACCAAGTTAATAAATAATCTGTATGAATGTAATGATTTATAACTCACGTCTGTACATTGAAATCATTGACGGGGTCTTCGGGGAAAGTGGAGAAAATGTCGGGTGCGCCTTCAACAAACCGCCGCACAAAATCTGGCATTCGGAACAGCACCTGCACACAAATAAATATAAGACTTAAATTAAAATTTAAAAAACCTCCGATACAGAACAGTTAAGAGTCGATACTAGCCAGCCTGAATTAAAATTTTTCCCATACAAATACGGTTCATTTTGCTCGGGTCGAGAGACGGGAGACTGGTTTTATTTCAGAATAATTTTTTTTACAAACGAAATTAAAGCCATTTAAAAAATGTATATTGTACAGACACACACAGTCCCCCATAGGCTGTTCCATTAAGTGATGTGGGAAAAAAAGCAAAACATCTAATTGCAAAACAAATTCAATTTTCGTCCATTATAGAAAAGCTCAAGTTAAACTGGTCGATTTAAAGTGAAACAATTGACGGGGAATTTGGGTCAGCCAATCGGAGCGCAGTTGTCACCGTAATGATTTGGCAGAATAGTTTTCAGACAAATTAAACATATCGTCTCCATTTCTGGTTATATACTCGATGTCTACAAATATCCGGTCTCGTCTTTTCGTTCTATCTGGATGTCGAGTTTGAACCTTACCTGTACCACACTGTTGATATAGCAAGAGTTGCCAAGGTTATTGAGTCCGGTGAGTGCGGGGCCATAGAGAGGCCGAAGGTCGCTACCAGATTCTTGCAGGGTGTTCCACTCGCCAGTGCGTTGGTTCAGCTCAAGTTCTAACTCCACCATTGACTTGTCCGTCTGGAATATAAATGGTCCATTTCAGTTACTATATATATATATATAAATAATATGATAAAACACAACGTTCGTATTCGAGCGTAGACCGCGTCCTACTGACCAACTCAGTCTAGTTTAAGATCGTGCGGCACGTACGAGTCTCGGATGCGTCGGCACGGTCTAATGTGAATCATAATTTACTGCTTGGCGGCAGGAATAGATAATAAGAATAAATAATTTATTTCGACCAATATGGATCATACACTAGAATATTTAATGCAATTACAATCAAAATAAAATGAAGTACAAAATAAATAAAAAAAGATATAAATAATAATAACACACACACTCAACATAGCCCCGCACTAGGGAAACCCTGTGTCGCGGGTGCCATGGACACACATATAGACAACCACGAATTACACCCAAACTCACGAGAGAAACAAATGTAGGTCATACAAATATTTCTCCCGGCCCGGGAATCGAACCTGGGACCTCTGCGTGGCAGTCCGGCATGGTAACCGTTAGGCCACAGAGGCAGTTAATAAATAAGAAGGTTGTTACCTTCTTATTTATTTATATCTTTCAACAACTTTCTAACAAGGCACAACGTCTCTGGACGAACTCTTTCATAACGAGTTCTACTGCTACTAAATTTTTTATTTTTTTATAATATCAAGTGACAGGACGAACAAGTCGTGCGCCTGACGGTAGCTACACGCCTATCCATAACAGCTGCAGTGCCACTCACAAGCTTTAAATCGCAAAGACCTGGGGGGACTGCCACTGCGCCTGTCACCCTGTGACATAAGTTGTCAAGTCCCATGTGCCTGTAATTTCACCAGCACCCCTACCCTTCAAAACCGGAACACAGTAATGCTGACATTACTGCTTGGCGGCAGAAATAGGGAAGTTGGCAGTTACTGGTACTAATAATAGGTAAGTGTGTAAATACCTATTAAATTGTTTCATCGCGTTGATCCCCGTTTTGTAATGTTTACTATAAGAGCACATCAAGCTTAACACTATGCACATTGGATCGTTCTTATTGCAAGTGGCACAGAATTGAATTTGAAGTTTAAGTCATAATTGGACGTAGTTAAACAAAAAGGATCCAATCCACATCTAGTCACTTTCGAAGTATGGCAGTTTTAAGTTTAATAGTGTTTCTCACTCTTGTTTTATTTTGAAAACTTGTTATGTCATGTAAATCCAGAGATAATTATACGTTTGTATGTTGGATTGTTTTGGATGATCTAAGAGTTAGGATTTAGAAACCGTTTTGTACACACACATAACTCATTTTTTTGATAATTTTGTGGCTTGGATCCTTTTTGGTTAACTACATCCAATTATTAATACAAAGATCGAACACTACGACAAAATCCTTCAGCATACCATGCCCGACTTTCCTATACATGAGATACTGAGCAGACCTTACGTATTTTTCTACGTGTTTGTTGCAGATATTTGCAGGGCCATCTATGAGAAATCTATGACAGCTTTTCTTCAATCAACCAGAAGGGATTTAACAATAAATAATTGAATATCATGATAGTGAAACATTGAGATATTCAATAAACCTAATATTAAAGCTTTAGTTTTTAAGCAAATAGGTACGGGGTCAAGACCATATTTGAATTATAAAATTTAATAACGTTGAATCTGTTTATGACTAATAACTCTACTAATCTTTCTACTAATCCTCACCTTTTGTAGTTGCTGCACATTAATTCCGAAGTGCTTGAGGTGGTCCGCCAGGAAGGGGTCTTCGACCATGTCGTCTTCTGCGTACGAGAATACGTCGCCCTTGCCGTCCGCGGTGATGGTGCCCAGCTTCACTGCCAGCGGATAGCCAGTCTCGCGGAAATGTTCCACCTGTTAAACGAATATCTAGTATTCTTATGTTCGTATTATTTCAAAACTATGTTTAGAGTCGCAACGAATAGTATATTCGGTCTTAGTCCGAAAATCCGGCCAAGAGCGTGGCCGATATTTTAAAATTGGCATGAAAAATACCACTTGTTAATTTCACTTATGATAATAATTTTATATAATTAAACAGAAAAGGGAAGTACTTTAATTTCCAAGTTTATATTTTTTTTATTAGTTATTGTTTATTTCACTTCAGTTTCAAAAATTTAATTTTGTTTAGGTTTTGCAAATAATAAGTACTTTTTTTAAATAATGAGTACTTTGAATTTGTTGGCTTTTAACTAGTTACGAGTAAACTACATATTAAGTAGCTAGTTTTAATTTCATATGTTACCTTTTTCGGTCTCTTAGAAAATAACTTAATAATGTTAATTTCCTTTTTCCTTTTTTACATTTACATCTTTTAGATAAAGTGAAACATTGTGCTTTCGCGAATTTACAATGTATGTTCAGCATTCATTAAATATCTGTCTTTTTATTTCTTCCTTTAGTTTTTAAGTATTCGGTCGAATATACCGAATACCGAATAGTAGCCGAATATTCGTTGCAACTCTATTATTCTGCCCTCGTTGTCTAACTAACTAACGCTGTGTAACTAACGCATTTGCATTTCGGTAATTTTCATAATCAACTCATTTATACGTCCCACTGCTGGGGCACGGGTCGCCTTTCAGACGAGGTTTAGGTCATAGTCCGCCACGCTGGCCCAATGCGGGTTGGGGACTTCACACGTTTTCCGTGAGTTGAGTTGTGAACCTTCTTCAACGTGCAGGTTTCATCACGATGTTTTCCTTCACCGAAAAGCTCATAGTAAATTTCAAATTAAATTTTGGCATATAAATTCAGAGAAACTCAGTGCGAGTTTGGGGTCGAACCCACAACCCTCTGCTTAAGAGGCAGTAGGTCAAACCTTTAGGCTACCACAGCTTCAGTAATTTTGGTAATTTTCCTAAAGTTTTATTGTAACCTAAAAAAATAAAAAAATGTCAACTACGCTGATTGTAAATCTCGTTCTACTGATCCCTAATATGTTAATAACTCAATTTCTCTAAAAAGGTCTATTAAGTTAGTTATGCTAAGCAGGGCAGTATTTTTCTGTATGTCTTCATTGTAAATTGTTGCATCGACTGTGCACTGGCAACACGTACTATCTCAATTTTGAGAACTTTACAGGATGAAGAAAAAAAATTGTTGGCGTCATTTATAAAGCATCCGGTTTATTAAATAAAAATTACGTAAAATAGATTTTAAGACTTTTGTGGTTATTCACTAAATGATTATCACTAATATCAGGTTTCTTACCACGGTATGACTTCTTTTTATTTTCCCGATATTTCGGAACGGTTGCACGCTCCGAGTCAACTCGTGACCGTGGACCGTCATTTAAAAATACGCAGTGTACATACATATTATGTGTAATAAAAATATTTAAAAACTACGCATTTTTAATTAATAAACCAGGTTCTATATAAATGACTCAAACAATTTTTTTCTTCACCTGTAAAATTAAATTTTTGAAACTGAAGTGAAATAAACAATAACTAATAAAAAAAATATAAACTTGGAAATTAAAGTACTTCACTTTGCATGCCAGCTCACTGTCGATATGTAAGATCGAGCTACTGTAGTTTAAAATAATTGCAGTCGCAGTATTCGAAACCGGTTTTGAAGGTAGTGTTCTTTATACTGTTATGTTGGTATTAAAAGACTTGTTTATTTTGTTTTTCTTTGATAAGTAAAAAAGCTAAATAATAATAACTTAAATTTTTATTGAATTAATATTCAATTATTTTTTATGTAAAATTACTCCACTAGTTTGTTATAATTATTAATACCAAGAACGAACACTTCGAAAAAAATTCCTTCGATCCGGATTCGAACCGACGTCTTCCAGCAAACTATGTCAACATAGATATACATATAAGCAATATACGACAAGCACATAGAAAAATTTGTGAGGTCCGCTGGCTCGTTCCGTGGCTTAGTTGGCATAGCGTCTGACAGTGTTTCCTAGAAGACGTCGGTTCGAATCCGGCCGGATTGAAGGATTTTTTTCTAAGTGTTCTGTGTATTAATCTTTATCTTTATATTAATAATTATAATAATAACTTTTTTATAATAAAAAAAACCCGACCTCCAAAGTTCGTGGAATTACATCTATTTGCCAAGTTTTATTGAAATCGGTTACCGGAAAGTGCGGGAAACTGGATTCAACCCCTAGTCTGCCACCCTTAGAGGTGGAATACACACAAAAAAAAACAGTCGAATTGAGAACCTCCTCCATTTTCAAGTCGGTTAAAAAGCTAATGTGGGCGGAAACGTGTTGAGCGTACTTCGATGTACAATCTCGATAAGATTGGGAATGTCCTTAAAAAAAGCTTTGGCTAAATGTGCCAACAATAAACAGGCAAGTGTGAAGTGACTGACGTGAGTGAAGCAAGCGAAAGTGATTTGTCGTGTGGAAGTTCAATGTCTCTGCTTACACCAATGGGAGACAGGCGTGATGATGTAGCAAAAGCTAAAAAGAATAATATACAGAAAGTTGTTTCATAAATTAGGTATACTGACGGCATGATCATTTCCCCCCGAACCGTCGAAGAACCGCCGTCCACAAAGGATGGAGCCATCGGTCAGGTTCAGCCATAGATTGGTGGTGAGGTCGCACTTGGTGCACTTCCAGCCGGACGGAGGGATCTTCACGCCGTTGTCCAACTGCTTTAGATTCACTGCGTGCCTGCAAAATAACAACAACATATAACCAGTGAAAACAAACGTAAGCTAGTCAGTTTTAACGAAGATCAGCTGTATTTGACAACCTATGTAGCCTAACGGTTTGCACTGCAGGCGCTGAATGCGGAAATCCCGAATTCGATTCCCGGTAAGACCAATTTGGTAAAAAAGAACTTTTTTAAATTTGTTCCGGTCTGGTGTTCTAGGAAGTGCAATATAAAAACTAAAAGTATTTAGTCGTTTTCTTGGAGGAGGAGGAGTTTCTTGGACTTCTGAAGACGTGTCAGCAGATTTGCCGGTAAAACAGAAACGAGATGTTATACGCCAAATCTCATGAAACGCTATCAAATTGGCAGTGTGACACAACCACCGTATGCAGTCAACAGAACGTATAATAATTGAACCTGAATCCCTGACTCCGGCCGACTGTGCCATTACCTATATAATACCTGTACTATGAGTACCAGAGCAACGGAACTAACACTGGTGCTGTGTATGATTGAATACCCACGCCAGAACCAATTTAGAGACATTAATTTCCCAAATTGATCTCATCCCTTAGCCCACAATCGAGTATATAACCAGAAATAGAGACGAAATAAGGGCCATCCACCCCTGGTAACTCATCAAGCATATGGGCCTTACATCACTTCTAAATATCAACTCTCGTTTGCACTGAAATCACAAATTAGAAAACTGAAATAGTGTATTATTTACTATATACTATAGTGCGCCAACAACTGAACAAATGACATTTCGTCTCTATTTCTGGTTATATGCGCGATGCGGCCAAATAATAAATAAATAACGCACACACTCAACATAGCCCCGCACTAGGGAAACCCTGTGTCGCGGGTGCCATGGACACGCATATACAACCACAAATTACACCCAAACTCACGAGAGAAATAATTGTAGGCCATACAACTATTTCTCCCGGCCCGGGAATCGAACCTGGGACCTCTGCGTGGCAGTCCGGCATGGTAACCGTTCGGTCACGGAGGTAGTTAGGCCACCGAAGTCGTCATTGTAATGTGACGTGATGTAGCTTTAAAAATAAATATTAAATTTAAAATAGAAGTTGAGTTGCGGGCACCAGCCCATCACACCATACCATAAAGCAGGTTCTAGACCCTACCATTGTAGTGTAATAAAAAATTATGTACTCACACAGATACTTCTCGCTTCTCACCGTCCCAAGTGCCATGCAGAGCGGCCATTTCAGCTATTTTGAACGGTGACTCCGCGTCGATAACGGCTTGCGCGGATTTCCTGATCTATTTAATTAAAAATGGAAATGAATTTTTCCAATTTAAATGACATATATTTGTTTATTCAAACAAACAAATATACGCGATTTAAATTCGAAAAAATAGTTTCATTTCCTATCTGTAACAATCTCGAAAATCTAAGAACTCGACGTGCTTAATTAAAATTAAAAAAAATTGGTTGAAGTTTATTTCCCAGCATAATCACAATTATTATGAAAATCAATGTATAAAAAGAGATGAAATGGATATCCGATATCCCGCTTATTCCGCCGGTAGAACAATATCCGGCCGGATACCGGATATCCTATACTGAGAAAAATTCAGAATCATTAGGACTAATAAATTTATTTATTGATTAAAGAGGACAGTAATAGGACAAATAGCAACTACACTTTATTACTTGTATCAGAAAAGAATTATAAAGTAAACTGTAAATTTAGTACTCAAATTTCAATAAACGCAAATTATGGTGAATGAAGACCAGTTTTTCTGCATTAAGTGGTAAAAGTCGGTTCAGTTTATTTTCATAAACAAGACCAGCTTCACAGGACAGCTTTTCGCTAAATACTGTTGCAAACTTTGATAAATTTCGGCACTTATTAATATTACCAGACCACCAAATGAAAGGATCGAGATCACGATTGATTCGAACTGTTTTCAAATAATAATCGATCTTCTTTTTTCGTATAAACAATGTGTACCGACAATGATGAAAAGATGAATAATGAAAAGTGTAAGAAAATTTAGGATTTTTTTTATTTTCGGCAAAACTATACCATTTTAGATTAGTTAGATCACACACAACAAATTAATGACATGAAACTGAAACAAAAGAGTAACGAACGTATCAAGTGCTAGGCTTAGGTATATCTTCATCTTCTCAGCGTGTCATCTCTGACGTTTATATTTGTGAGGACTAGTACAGCGACTGACACAGCATTATCAATAGCTTTGTACAGGTCCTCGCATGTGCAAGCGTAGGGGCACGCAGGACAAGATGTGCCATAGTCTGGGGAGACACACCACAAATACATGCGCTCTCCCAGCTATAACCTACCTGCGCATGCTCTTCTTGCTTCGGCCGACTTGGGTCCGCAATCTATTTAGAGACTTCCAAGTTTGCTAAAGTAGATTATGTACAGGAGGGAGGTGCTCCGACAGCGGAATGGATGATACCCTGGTGTATCTCTCCTTTCAGAGACTTATACGGACTTGGTCAGTTTCTCGCCCAGAGGAAATACTTCTTAGGTTTATTTCATACTTATAAAATAACAACTACAAATTTAATTTCGAATGAATTCTAATGAAGGAAAAAAGCAGTTATATCATTTTTTTTTCCATCTCCACCACGAGAAGTTTGCATTCTACACAGCAGAGAAACAGCACTGGTATTAAAATATTACCATATTGGCGATGTTTCTTACTGTTGACATTTTTGTGTTGTGTATTTGTTTGTATTATCGAATAAATTTATCTTATTAAAAAAACCAGAGACCACAACAAATCCAATCGTCAATGTGAAAGTGCAATCATTAACTAATCAATCAATCATGACGATGCGCGCTGTAAACCGTACGGGACATTTTTGCGATAGTGAGCCAAATATCGGGCCGCTGGCTATCCGGTTATCCGGCCTAGTTTCTCACCGGATATCCGGTATTCGGCCAAATCACTATCCGTTTCATCTCTAAAAAAATATTGATATTAATAATATTAAAAAATAACCTTATCTTGCAAAAACAAAAGATCATATAATTTTTTATTTTGATTGAATTCTTCTGAAAATACTCCGCTAGTTTGATTTATCCATACAAAGACCGTTGCCTCAACCTACATATGGCTATAATCATATCCTTCTCAATAAAACCAAAGGCAATAAAAAAATCCTTATCTTGCAAAAACAAAAGATCATATTTTTTAATTTTGATTGAATACCATGAATTTTTTAACTATCATGATCTAACTTTTGTGAAAACACTCCGCTAGTTTGATTTATTCATACAAAGACCGATGCCTCAACACATATGAAAAATCATATCCTTCTCAATAAAACCAAAGGCAAATGTGCCTGAAACAAGTCTATAATTCCTATTTGTGTTCTTTACTGTATTTAAAACAACAAAAAATGTATTCTGTAAATAATCACCTGTTCCGGCAAGGCCGTATCTGGCCAGTTGTAAGTGTGGAAGCCGGGCAGCAACACGATTGTGTAATGGTCGACGTAAGTGTATTTAGGCTTGCCATAGTCGGGGTCGAAGCCGCCCTCCACACCGATCGCCAGCCGGGTGATCTTCTTTTCTGGGCCATCCCCGGTTTTTTCTGGTTCTGGCATCTAGAAAATTATCACTATGTTGTCGCTAATATGCCGTTAACTAGAAAGCTGGGGTATAGATACGGGGTATACCGATTAGTAACGATAGCGAGCCAGTGGGTGAAAACAAGTTCTACAATTGAAACTCTAATAATATTTATTTCATAAGTAAGCAAATTAAACTTGATATCGTTACATTGATTAAACTCGACTAATCATTCCTACGGCCTCTGAAAAGAATTAGTAAAAAAGCTCTAGGTGGCAGCCCCTAGAGTTATTTACTTTACACCTTTGTAAATATGATAGATAAAGACAACCTGCAAGAGCTGAAGAGCGGGTTACCATAGATTTTTGTCATCAGTACGCAGAAGCTTTATTATAATAACTTTTAGTAACTAACGTATTTTTTTTTCATTACAGTTTTTACATCGCGAATTTGTCAAGAAGTCAGTTTACTTTTATTTCTCGACTTAATGTTATGTTTATCAGTATTTTTCATAAAAAATTAACATAAATTAAATGTTTGATAGCGAGCGCTCATAATCGTTACTATGCGTTTTAAAGGAACTTTCGCAATATACGATGTTCTCGATGACGTACGTTTTTCTAGATATCGATATTGCTTACAAACTAGATACTTTAAGCGATGATGTTTAAAAATAAGAGAAGTCAAATACTAATCAAAAGTGTCTAGGGATCAAGCACGTTTTTGCCAATTATTGAAAATCGGGTTTTTAAAAAAAAAAATTAACTCCATTGGTTTTTTGTTAATTGAATAATTTAATAAATAAATAAATAATTTAATAAATTTATTATAGACATTTTTATTTTTATTTAATCAAATATAAAAAAAATACCATGATCCATAGATAATTTTGGTGTTTAAGTGTATGTATAAATTTTGGTCAGAATCTGTAAGGGCGCGTTCCCACTATGTCGTGACGACAGATTATCGTGCAGTTTACAGTGTTGTGGCTTGTATATTTAAATGAAGTTGTTCACATATAGCACGACACGATTAACTGTCGTTCACGATTTTTTATCGTTACAACGACAAACTGTCGTCAACAGCTAGAACGACAGTCGTCAGACGATAAAAAAACGCCACGATAAAAACGTGACGACAGATTGTCGCAGCTCCTATTGTCGTCACGATCTAGTGGGAAGAGCTAGTCACGACAGTCGTTAAACGATAAAAAATCGTCCACGACAGATAGTCGTGATATGGGAACAGGCTAGACACGACAGTCGTCCAACGATAATAAAACGTGACGATATAGTGGGAACGCGCCCTAACTCAACCAATTAAATACAGTTAATTCGTACGGGTTTTTTTTCTCTGCGTATGTGTAGGTAGACAGCGTTGCCGGTCTTTTGAAAGTACTGCTCCACGTAGTTGCGTCCGAAGCCGAGGAACGACGTCAGGGACACGTATAGGCCTGTTTCCGACTCCTGAAACGAATGTTTCTTTCAAACTTGTGCTTATTTCCAATTACTCAGAGAGACTAAGGCTGCGCTTTATAAAACCAATTTTGACTAAGTTTAAGCAAAAAAAAACAAAGTAAACTCAGGTTAATTTAATTTGTAGATAAACAAAATAATATAATTTAATTATTAATATAAGGATCGACCACAGAAAAAATTATTGGATTCGAACCAATGTCTTCTAGCAAACCGTGTCTGGCGCTATGCCACTTGAGCCACGGAACGAACCAGTGTACCTTACGAATTTTTCTACGTGCTTGTTGCAAATGTTTGTTTTAATTTTTTAACGATTTTGCCGTAGCGCCATCTGTGAGACATCTGTGATATAATTTAATTTTTAAAAGTTTAATTTAATTTTAATTGAATTTTTCAATTGCTTTAGGGATAAAGCAATCGAGAGAAAAAACATTCTGTCCAAATCCATTGAATCCATAATGCCTTAACATACCATAAGACTACAATTGTAGGTCTATTCTTTTAATATAGATAAGTTCTTTCCTAAAAAATAGATACTCGTTATAAATTGAACCACTAACTTCTAAGATACAGGATATCCTAGTTCAGGAGTTCAGGGATCATTTGTAAATGGCATTTGTTCTCTTCTTGTACAACTAACATTTTTTGTTTGTAAATTGTAATGTCATTGTTATTCTTTATTAAATAATTTATTATTATAAAGAAGTATATTCATTCCCGGGCACAGGTTTGCTCTTTAGATGAAATTAGTCGCCAAAATGTACTAATAATTCAAATTCTAGTTCCTTTTCTACTTTAAACGTTATTTTTATTTGCTTCTAAAAAATTGTACTTTAATTTTACTTAAGACTTAAAAAGTGCCCCTATAATTTGCATACAGATAAAAGTCCATATCACGCACGAAGCGACTGGCGCGGATGCGAAATCATAGGGGTACTAACAGTAAAATATCATCAAAACCCATTCTGTAAAGGCGCACAAAATGTTGTCGACGCCAGACGTGTATCTAGGAACATTCTTAATTTTCAGCGGGTTTGCTCTAAGTTTGTTGAATTTAAGAAGAGTATTGAAGAAAAGTGAATCCTTTTCAATAGTGTTGCTTTCAGAAAATCTGCTATTGACATGTGTTGGGATAGCTTTTGTGATTCGAGCCATTTCCGAAATTAGTCCAGTGAATATGAATACAGATGAGGTTTTGGAAAAATCTGGTAATATCTTGAGATCAAGACAAGATAGTATGAATTGTGACTTTAAAGCTGTTTTGATGGGATATGGACCTCTTATTGTAGCATTGGTGAATAGCTTTTTAAGTTTGTTAATTGATAACTATATGCATTATAAAATGTTACAAGACGAAAAAGCGAAAAATGAAGAAAACACCGTTCGGGAAGTTGGTTCACAAAATGTTGAAAGCAAAATCAAAATTAAAAGCTTATTTTTGTTTTGGAAAAAGTATTTTTCTATAATAGTTGTTGGACTACAATGGATTGTACCCATATTAATGGTGTTATCAATGTATCCAGTAAATTTAAAAGAAAAATTAATGCCATTGAGTGAATTACGCATTGAGAGTGATTCTTGCATGGCTATGCTGGATGTTAGTAATGAAACTTGTTTACAAAATTATACAAATTTTACACTAGAAATTCGTAAATATATACCCACATCGACAAACTATTTGGAAGCATTTGAATTCGAAGTAAATAAAAATAATAACTCAGAACAATTAAATAAAGTTATCAACAATGTATACAAAATTGTGGCAAATTTGAAAAATAATACAATAATGAGCATGAATATAACGAGTCCATTGTTGTTTCGTAGATCTAAATTTAATCAGAAATGCATGAGGTTGTGTTATTTGGAGAACAAAAATCTTCTTCTTTACATGTTTTTCTTGGCCGTTGTTAGTTATTTCGTACCAATTACATTGTCTACTATTATTCTGACTAAAATACAAACAATGAACCTTAATAGGCCAAGCTTAAAGACCTATGTAAGCAGAGAGTTGCTCTATAATATATTATTTTGGACTCCAGTGATGTTTGATACATTTGTCTCATTGATATTTTGCGCATACTCTGTGAATGGTTTGAGGACATCCTTATTTAATGTTATAGCAAACATTTATCAAGCCGTTAAAAATTTCATGAACACTAAATATTTTAAGGACAATGCTGTAGTACCTGTTTAATGAATTTTGTCGGGAATTCTAAAGATTTGTCAATTGGGTTAGAGGGAATACAGTTGTAAACTAATACTCCCATTTATTCAATTGGAATAGTGATAAGTGTTTACCTTTAGCAAGTTAGTTTTTTTTTAATAAATTACAGTGTCTTATTAATGTGTTAAGTGCACAGGTATCAATTGTTTGTTATTCAATACTTTTTACTTTTAATAATAATAGTAAGTCATTTATTTGTCAAAATACAGGTTATATAGAAGCCTTGTCAGTGTCAGTACAAAATAAATATAGTTTCACTGTGTCTGGCCAAACAGTAGGCATACAAGTATTGAAGGTATTTTATAATATTCACTCACTGCACTGCACTTTGACAGACTAAACCAGGTGTAACATGTACATGGGTGTGCACACTTATTTTATTATACTTATGTTTTTATTTGTTTGTACTAGCACATATTATATTATAATGAAAATTATATGGCTATTTTTCAGGCATTGTGCTCAAACCAGAATATTTCATTTCTGACTTACTGCACATTCCGAATGCGTTAAATTTTATTATGAATAAGAAGTTGAACTTTCCATTGAAAACTCATTATGCAAGACCTCCCTAACAATTTTAATATAGTAGTGTCTTAAAGTCAGACAGTGTACATAAAGTGCAGATGTGTTCTCAACCTACATTTTAAAAAAGAAATTAAAATTTAAAAAAATTCTTGCTGAAATTTTTACAGACACATCAGGATTAAATAATCAAGTTATCATTTTGGGCCATTACACGATAATACAATTATATATATGATTTACAATTACAACAGGCTTTGTATTTGATATGTGTTAGTTACTTTTTATAGCCATCTTCTCCCCTGTAGCTGTATTAGACATTCATTTAATTATTATATAGATATTTTTTTATTAAATAAAAATGTACAAAATTAGAGACTTGAAACTTGGCATAATATATAAACAACCTTGTTAGAACTGTTAAACAGCATTAAACATATAGGTTAATTAGAATATAAGTTTGTGTATCGAATTTATTTGGTGCAAAGGTACTTGTAAAAGTAATCACATTTAGCAAGACCCATATGTGTAAAAAGACTTTTTATGCATAGAGCTCAATTTATGCTGGCCAATTGTCATTTACAACAAATTCCAATAAAGCTCATCTACCTATCTTTATCGTCGGAGCAAAGCCCTTTATTACATTAGCTTCACTTTTAGACAAAGGATAGATAAACATTACAAAAAACCTTAATATTAAAACTTCTAGCCATTAAGTTTATTGAAAAAATTATACAGTCAATTTCCTAAATTGTTAAATAGTGGCGTATAATATGTTTTACTTGTACCAGGGTAATAGAAAACAAAAGTTGAGGTTAGAAAAAACGCAGACTCACCGGATTGTCAAAAGAATAAACACATTCATCCTTGTAAATCAACTGGTTCGGTGCAGGTATTTTGATTTTGGGCAAATGCGGTGTTAACAGATCTGTATTCGCCATTGTTGTAGTTTTAGAACGACAAATATATAATTTGAAAATGTCCTTTGGATCGAAAAATGTCTCCGGCGTCGTTCCAAAAATATGTTTAGTGATGGGCCCTCGATTTAAAAATTGTCGATATAATTAAGGATCAGCAATCCACGCGTTCACATAATAATAAGACATTAGCACCATAGAAGACCCAAACTTCTTCAATGGCTTAGTTTTAATTGATTCTGATTACATATACATAATACTAATATTTATATCTTTATTTCAAATTTAAATACTTTATATTAATAGTATTTTGGACTGTTCTTATCATAAGCGGCATAAAGTTGGATTTAAATCTTAAGTGTCAAGCTTGACGTGCTCTTGACCCTGTACTTAATAGGTAAATACTTTCATTTGTTAATATAAAGCGAAGAAGGAATTAAATGCCAATGTCATGCAACAACTATAATAAAAGCCAAGAAATGTATGGCTTTTTGGTATGGTAAAACACCACTTTATTGTGTAAGTTAATCAGAATAAAACCATTTTATGTAAGAATGAGTTAAAGTGATAGTACTTCATAATAATTTGATATAATTATCGCTTGATTATAAATATATGCAATAAAATAAATATTTGTGGGTAAAGTGACTTAATTCTGGTTGAAGTTTGACAATTTGGATTTTAAACCTAAAGAATATATACAAATTCTGGTCGTTTGGTAAGATCTTCTGAGGCTTTGATAATATTGGCTTTGCTTTAACTTCGACAACATTAACTCTATTCAACAATAGAGTTAAATTCATCCATGTAAATACGTGAGACATAATTTTGTTTCATTAATACTATTGTTATGCAAATAGTCGATAAATATGGAAAGGCAATGTATGCATCACTTTTATTGAATGACGTTAAAATGACATTGTTACCATAGTTAAAAAAACTGCGTTTGGTTATTGCATTCTTCAACGAGGACTTGAATACGCGTTATATAACGTTTTAATTGAATGCAACAACGCAAAGACTACGACACGACACGAAAAATAAATTTTATGACGGTTGCTTCGGCTTTACCAAGATTCATATCTTGGTAAAGCTGAATCTACGTAGAAAATTAGTAAAGATATAGTGTAAAGCACATCAAGTACGTACTTTGGACATTGGACCGTTCTTTTATCAAGCGGATTTACAGTTGAATTTAAATTTAAAATGTCATGTTCGATGTACTCTTCCCTTGTGAGTACAATGTTCTGAGCTACCTGTGAGTAGTATTCTGTAGTTCTGTGCTCTTAATCGTGCGCCTAGATTTGTTCTAAAATCATAGTGAAAATGGTTTCAAGTTATGGTTCTTATTGTTTTATTTATTCCGGACTCCTAAGCGCGAGAAACTTAAAATTAGTCAAGAATGCAAGAAAAATAAAACATGATTGTGTCTACCAATAAGATTGGAGAAATACAAGATAGACGTTGAAATGCTGATTGTTAAAAACTTGTGATTTAAATGGATTTAAATTACTATCATACTTAAATAGGATACGAATTCATATTTAGCGACTATTACAATTTATTTATTTGCAATACACATGAACAAAATCACATTATGAGCAATACAAACATAGCCCCTTCCCACGCCGCTAGAGGGCATTGAATTATGTTTGTACGTCTATATCGCGATGTTAAGATTTTATTTAAGCAAAATACACCGGTCTTGTTGTGTCCTGTCGATGGCATACCATATAATGCTTGTCATATCGTGGTGAAAGGATTTGTCATTAATAATGCGTAAGATATTTGCCGATTGTTGCCCAGAGTGCGCTAGACGTACAGGAAAGGAATGGTAAGTCGTGCGAGAATGAAAGAAGGTTTTGATTGTCTATCATGTGAAAATAGAAATACAGGCAGCACAGGTAATATTTATGTTTTTAGTTTATTTTAGACATGTCACACAACACTGTGATTTTTAGTGTGAATCATTGATTGTAAGTCAATGGTGTGAATGGTCCTTTTCAGAAATAATGTCGCCGTGTCAAAATTAAGACGAGATACGATAAATTAATTTATTGCAATATTTTAATTGCTGAGTTATAAAGGTATAGCATAGCAAGAAATTTCAATATCAATTAAGAAATTTCAATATTAATATTAATGGTAGCCAATCGCTATCAACTGATTGATTGGTTAATCCTACTTGATATTGCCATTTTTTTTTCGTTGCTGTTAAAAAAAGAGTTTGACTGAACTGTCAATACCAAACCCACTTCATGACAGTTCTTCAGTACTCTGTAGTCTTTTGTGACCAGTGTCGTTGTAGGTGCAAAGTTTTGGTCAAAGTTTATTGAAAGTTCATATCTTATCATAACATAACCTGTTTTTAAATTGAGAATTCGATTTGTTTTTGAAAATCATTGAAAATGAGTTTAAAATTGTATGTTGATCTTATGTCTCAGCCTTCTAGGGCGTTGTACATATTGCTGAAGCACGTTAAATATGATAAGTTTATGCCGACATTAGTAAACTTGGCAAAAGGTTTGTCTTTTAATTTGTTATATAAAAAGTATTCTGCTGCTTTCTTTCCTCGTCTAATTTCGTTAATTTTCGCAGGAGAGCATTATGGTGATCAATTCACGGCTATAAACCGAATGCAAAGAGTGCCAGTAATCGATCATAATGGATTTATTTTGACCGAAAGGTGAGAAGGACAATCTCCGTTTAATAAAAATGTATTAGTCTATACTATTTAGAACGACTAGTGATGCGCGATTGCGATTGATTTCGATATTCGATTCGTTAGTAATTACTAATCCTGCCATTCCAACATTGACTTACAATTATATGGACGTCGGGTCCGCGCTAAAAAGTGTCCGCACCTGTAAGGCGCTAAAATCGTATACAGAGCGCTACACTCCACTTTAGTCTTCATTTGTTCGACTGACAGCGCGATACTGCGATGACATTACAATTTAAATTTCGAATAGGTTGACTTGGGACATTTTTTTCGTGGTTTTTGTATTAGACCCGTCGTCCATTTATTTGTAAGTCAATGCATTCCAATGACAAATTAGTAACCTATTAATTTTCGTATTCGAATGATTTGAATGATCGTTACTTACTAATTTGTAGTATCTGCTAATATTCCATACAACGTTTTGTTAGTGATCACCTTGCCCTCTTACGACATATAAAATACCGTAAATATGACGGGACAGGGATATTTTGATATGGACATAGTGAATGATCAGTGGAGTTTTGAGTAGTTGCAATTTAATATTCATTCGACTCTTGCACCTGACGCAACGGCAGGGGCATTCGGTAGATAACCCCTGAGTCTCCCTGGGCTCAGGGGTATCCATAAAGATTTCCCCCATCAAAAAAAAAAAAAGGGGCATTCGGTACCTATCAGTAATGATTTGACTCGAGTTCAATGATTGTGCTTGGGTTTGACTTAGAGAAATGATTTACCCTTGGAATGGTTAGTTAGTAAAATTTAAAGGCGCACTTTTTACATCACTTAAAGGAACAGCGGTCTAAGGGATTCTGGCTACTGTATCTCATGTATTAAGAGCCTTGGTATTGGTATTGATGCAACGGGCTAGTTTCCGCAACTCGATCTCGAGGCGCCTATTTTGAGTGTGGTGGGTGAAGGGTCCTACTCGTGCCACCCAAGCTCCTCCAGGAACCTCAGCAGCCTCTTCGGTTTTCTGAAGACTTCGGGGAGCGACCTCGGCACTCCAAGGTACTTTGCCCTGTAGTTGGCCACACCGGAGCACTCTAGTAGGATGTGTGTGGCCGTTTCCTCCCCTTCCATGCACGCTCTGCATAGAGGGCTGTCCATGATACCTAAATTGAAAAGGTGTTTATTGTATGGACCATGACCCGTTAGAGCGGCAGATAGAGTGCGCAGCTCTTGTCTTTCAAGTTTGATTAATTTACGAGACAGACTGGCGTTGAGCGTTGGGAGTGCTTCCCTAGCCTGTCTACAAACCGCAAGGGTTGTCCATATGCTATTATGAGAAGATTTTGCACCTTTGAGTATAGTTGTTCTTGACCATTGGTAATGTAGGGACTTTTCTAGCTAGTTCGTCTGCTGCGTCGTTGCCACGTGAGCCACTGTGTCCTTTAATCCACTGTAGAGTTACGTGGTTGTGTGTACATACCTCCATGAGTGCCATCAAGCCTTTATTTATTAATTTATTTATTGTTTTATTAAGAGCCTTATATTTAGTTTATGTATTAAAAGTAAGATCTAGCTGCTTGAATTTGTAAGGCTTTCTGTACAAAATTTCACATTACCGCTTTAACATATTAAATTTAAGACTATTTTCAGTGTGGCAATCATGAAATACTTATCCCGTGAGAACATCATTCCCGACAATCTATTTCCTAAGGAAACCAAGCAGCGAGCTCGTGTAGATGAATTCTTAGCATGGCATCATGTTGGCTTAAGAATACACTGCGCTATGTACTTCAGAACAACGGTGAATTTATGTTCATACTAATATTTTTAATTCATAGAGGAAAATGGAAGGATCTAGAGGAGAGGTACTTATAGTAAAAGACCAATTCATTTTGTGGAATATCTATTTATGTGGATGATTGTAACATTTAAGTAACGTCCAAGGTCAAAACCACGTCAAGTTTGAGACATAATATTTTAATTCAACTTTATGCTTGCTACTTATGATAAGAATGGCCCAAATTCTAAAGTGACAAGATTCATGTGCTCTTGGCCGTACCATTTCCATGTAAAGCAAATTTTTTACAAGTATTTTTATTTTTACATATTTTATTAGTTTTTGGATCCGAGAATAACTGGGACACAACCGAACCCTAAAACCGTCGAATCATATTTTCGACGCATGGAGAATGCGCTTCAAGACTTTGATACCAAGTGGCTGGGACGCGGCACCGACTTTATCACAGGGAACAGTATCACTATTGCGGACTTGATGGCTGCTTGCGAAGTTGAACAACCTAGTAAGTAATTTTGCTTCCACAGGGATCTACTCTTAGGCCTTTTTTATGTGTGTGTATGATATCTTCACACCGCAAGCTGCTAATTTAACACCCACCTGTACAAATTGAATGTTCATGTGTGAATCGAAGGTTTTAAGTACCTACGTTAACATTAAGTATGTTAACACATCTCTAACCTAACAAGTGTTTACGTTTCAAGAAAAATCGACAGCATTTTAAATTTATTATTATTATTTATTGTAAAAATACACAAAGTTTTATTGACACATCATAAATTTTAAATAAAATTATAAAATCTATTTAAAACCATTTCTTATAACATTACAAGAAGTACAATTGCGTCAGCAACCAAATGAGCGAAATGTCTTTTTCATAGTGATTCATTTTCTAACACTAGTAACTTATAATCATTGTAGGATAACCTACAGACACGTTGTATATTTTTATTTTAGAAGGCAGTATATTTTTATTCCATATGTTAATATTATGTGTATCTCTATTTTTCGTGAAAAAATGCTATGCTTTTTAACATAAATTATATTTTCGGAAATGAGGCCTATGCTGTATGTCATTGAACTCTGGACGTAGCTAAAGGAAACCAATTCAGCGGTTTCAACATCTACGCTGCAGTATTTCGACACCTTAGTTATTTGTGGAAACCTTTGTAATTTATCATCATTTTTTTGTTAATCCGCGGGAATCTGCTTACAGATACCCCGGCCCCGCGGGGGCAGAGCCGGGGTTATGTGGGACTGGGCTGCACCCCGACCGCACTAAACCCTCGGAGTTTTTCTCCTCTCCGCTGTAGGTGGGGGTACGGGTACGCTGTTGCGCTCGTCCGCGCCCCCACCAGCGGCTGGCCGCACCCTGAGTAGCCCCTCCCCGAGAAGGGAGACACATCGGTCCCCCGACTCCGAATCTGAGGCTCGCCGAACACCAGACGAGCCTTCCATCCCGGGCCCCTCTATTATGAATTATACGAACTACCCCGAGTCCGCTACCCAGGGGCCATGGAGGGCCAGGACAGCATCCACTCAACTGTGAAGTTCAGTGGCTGCTCCCCCAGCCCCCGCGGCGGATCTGATGGCAGGCTCCGCCGCAACACGTGGAACGCGCTTTCGCGCGGACTCTCCGAAGAGAGTCCCTTGGAGCGCCCACTACGGGCCTACCACCCACGTTCGGCCGCGGAGGATAGGATGAGCGGAGCACCGACACGTCTCTTACCCCGCGGCCCCGCCGCCACTGCATCATCGAAAGCGTGCAGCCCCGGCAGGATCGCGGAGGACAGGATGAGCGGTAACGACACATCGATACGTCTCTTTCCCCGCCACCCTCCTCCCAACGCGCATCCGCGCGGTCCCGCTGACCTCTCCCCCCGGATCGCCGTACAGTGCGGACGTGTGTGCTTAAAACTTTTTATTTTATTGATTTTATCCAAAAATTAAATTAAATAATAGTGCTGCAATACTCACCAAGATACCAGGAGCGCAGAATCAGCGAAGAGGTCAGTGCATTCAGATTAGAGCAGAGCCGTCCCAAATAGAGCGAGATAACCATATTTCTCACGCACTAAAACGACCCTCCCACACCCGCTACCCGTCCAATACGAACGGCGCACGCGCAACGCATTTGGCGGCCATTACCAAATAGAGTGTACACACGCCCCAAGCTTTGTGCTGTACACTAGGTAAATTGTGCTTGTGCAGTACTTACGGATTTTGCGCCTGGTACTAGCTATTTGCTGCTTTCTTAGTAACTGCTTCAAGCTTCAAGACAATGCCTTTAAAGAGAACTCCACCCCCTGCGCGTCCCGAAGAGACCAGTGTGCCTTTAACCGCAGCGACTCCCGCGCAAGCGCTGGAACTGCCATCTGCGCTGTCTACATCTCAACACTGCTACTCCGATCCTAATTTGAGTATAACTAGCAATGTAGATATACAACTATCCGAATTTGTAACGCAACGTTTAAAAAGAAGGCGTGACGAAGAACACAACATTCTCATCGAAGATCAACTTGATGATTTTAAAAAGGAGATGTTGACATTATTTAAAGAATTGAAAGCTGGCCAACAAGCTCATACAGTGGCCCTAGTTTCTGCAAAAGTGGAACTATCTGGTCAAAATTCCAAACTCCAAGAGTCCGTTGAGTTTATGTCCGCCAAATACGACGAAGTACTCGAGGAGCTGAGGCAGAATGAAAGAGAGAGACTGGAAGATCGGAAATATATTAAGCAGTTGGAGGAAAAAATTGATTTTTTGGAAAAACGATCCCGCTTCGGTTGCATAGAAATAAAAAACATTCCTGCAAAAGATAAGGAGACAAAATCTGACTTGCTAAATACTGTTATTGATCTGGGAAAAATTGTAAATATTCAAATTCATCCGATCGATATCAAGGACACCTTCCGCATAAATTCAAAGACTGGCAACAAGACTATTATTGCAGAATTCAACTCCATTATACAGAAAGAAAAATTAATTAAATCCATAATTGCCTTCAACAAAAATAAACAGAGAGACGATAAACTTAACTCTACACACTTACATCTAAATGGCCCAAAAACTCCTATTTACGTGTCGCATAATCTCTGTGCTAAAACTGGAAGACTGTTCGCGTTGTCCCGTGACTTTGCCTCTACTCATAGTTACAAACACTGTTGGACTTCATATGGTCAGGTTTATCTAAAGAAAGATGACCAATCTCCGCGTATTCGAATAGATTCGGACTCCGATATAACTGCCCTCAAGTCAAAAAACTAGTTCTCAACCTCGGCTATACTATGCTTGGAATGTTTTGTAATTTAATAGTATATACTTATTTTAGCATAACTTCTTTTTTATTAGATTTTATTTTTAAGTACAATAACAATTTTATGAAAACATATAAAAACGCTACTATACTCTCTAAACGATACACACTCATACATATAATCTACTCGTTTTCACGCTCCTTTTATATCACGAAGTATATATATTTAACACAAAACACACTTACTCTTTTTTACATATACACGGACAATAAACAAAATATTCTTACAAACATACATATCAGGAATATGGTCGTTTTGGTGATCAAAAATCAAATGTCAATATACATTATAATAATTATATACACAATCTTAACCCTACACATATATACATTTCATCCTGATAACTTATATGAACTGCCATCAACTTACATAGGCGCTTACAACTTATATGTAAAGCTTTTAGCTGTAATCAAAACAATGTTAATTACTCCTTTAAAAATGGTTTGCATTCAAAACTATTTAACAGAAAACAAGCAAAAACTTATGGACATGAAATTTATTCTCTGCTTAAATATCAGAATGACTATGAAACTAAGCATAATGTGTCACTGCACTAAATTTACATGTCAAGTAGTTGTGCTATGTATATTTCATAATCAAAGTTTGGTGACTTAAGTGAGATTAACTTGGAATTAGATGACTTATCAGTAGCGGAGTCTGGTTACTGTAGGATTGAGGATACCGCCCAACTATCCAGACTACATAAAAATACATTGTCTCTGTTCTGTCAAAATATTAGAAGCATAAACCGGAACTTCAATGCTTTTAATACTCTTCTTGTGAGAAGCAATATTTTATGGGATTTAATAATTTTGACCGAGTGCTGGCTACACAACTCTCCTCCCATACCAGATCTTCCTGGTTATACGACCGTCAATACCACGCAGCACAGTACGCAAAATGAAGGTGTAGTGGTATATTTCCGTAGTCATCATAATGTAGTAATATTAAACACTACTATGCACGAAGCTAACTGCCTAACCTTAATTATAAATAAGGTTTTTGTGATCATTGCCATTTACAGACCCCCCGCCCATCAAAATATAACCACGTTTTTAGATTCCCTACATCAACATTTGACATCACTATCAGCTTACAAAAATATTATTATAACAGGTGATATAAATATCAATATTTCAGAAAACACTAAAGATCCCCGTTCAATTGAGTATCTTAACTTGTTAGCTTTTCACGGTATGCTCCCGGCACACACATTACTTACAAGGAATAATTCCTCCTGCTTAGACCATGTAATTTTAAAAACCAAATACCCTGCGTATTGTTATGTAGCTCACACGTCCATCACAGATCATGATTCCGTTTTAACCTTCTTAAAACCCAGTATGCCCAATTTAAATAATCATGCAGTAAAAACAATAAAACAAATAGACTATAATAAAATTGAATCAGAATTGCTGGAAATTGATTTCACCAATCTGTATGGTATGACTGATGTTAACCTAGCTACACGTCATTTTATTAATTCTTTGAATAGCATAATTCTGGCAAACACCATACTAAAAGTCGTACCAAACCGTAAAAGATTAATAAAACCCTGGATGACAACGGGACTACTCAGATGTTTAAGAAATCGAGATCAAATGCACTTAAAACTAAAAAAGTCTCCAAATAACGACATTCTTAAAACCACTTACTCAAGATACCGAAATTTTTGTAAAAAGATTCTGAGTACGGCTAAAATCGAGTATGACAAGTCTTTGATACGAAACTCACAACGCAATAATAAAAAACTGTGGATGGCTATCAAAGATATCACGTACATGAATCCCCAAAAACAGCACACCCATGATCTTTTGGACTCCTTGGATCCCCAAAGTTCGGTCAATGAGATTAACTCTTATTTTGCTAGCATTGGACGCACACTGGTCGAAAATATCTTGATTCATCCAGATATAACCAAGGAAATCCCTGCCAACTATAGCAATTCAAACACATTTGTTATGCTGGAGACAGATATGGATGAAGTGGAACGTACTATCATTAACCTCAAGAGCGACTGCGCTGTGGGTCATGATGGTATATCTGCATCATTTATTAAAAAGTTCAAAAGTATTCTGATTCCCCCAATCACTTTCCTCTGTAACCTTGCCTTCAAAACAAGCACTTTTCCAAGTGCCTTCAAGGTGGCTGTTATCCACCCGATACATAAAAGTGGTGACAGAGTTCGCATCAATAACTATAGGCCAATATCGCTTCTTCCCATTCTATCTAAAATACTCGAAAAGCTTTTAAAGGTTAGACTCATTAATTTCTTAGAGAGCAAAAACCTCCTGTCATCTTCTCAATATGGTTTTCGCTCTGGCATATCAACCTCGAATGCGGTTCTGGACCTCACTAATCATATCGTAAAAAAGCTTGATAAGAAACACAAAGTTATTGGCATATTCCTTGACTTGGCCAAAGCTTTTGATACGATCTCTGTACCCAAACTTATCGTTAAGATGGAAGGGCTTGGAATTAGAGGGGCTCAGCTTAAACTTTTTGAGAGCTACCTTACTGGCAGACGTCAATGCCTCAAAATAGGTGACTGGGTAAGCCATGACCTCCCTATCTCCTATGGTTTGCCTCAAGGCAGTATTCTCGGGCCAACCATGTTTTTGATTTACATTAATGACCTCTGCCAGCTCCAGGTTCAAAATGCATCCATCTTCACTTACGCTGATGACACTGCCCTTATATTTCATGGCGACTCTTGGGAGGAGGTGTTTATTGCTGCACAGACTGGTTTCGACTCCGTAATTGCCTGGCTGAAAAGAAATCTTTTAACATTAAATGTGGAAAAAACCAAATATCTTACTTTTTCTTTATCTGGCAAGGGACTTCCACCTACTTCTAAATATCATTTGCTTGCACACTCATGTGTTCCCACTAAGGGTGTAATTTGTCAGTGCCCCAGACTTGATAATACTAACTGTGTCAAGTACCTGGGTGTCCAACTGGATCAGCACCTTAACTTCCACGCTCACATTGATGTCCTAACTGCAAGGTTGAGGAAACTTATATTCGTTTTCAAAAATCTTCGCAGTGTTGCTGATGCCAGATTACTAAGGATGGTGTATCTCGCACTCGGTCAATCGATAACTTCCTACTGCATTACTACCTGGGGTGGTGCAGGTAAGACCCATTTGCTGAAACTTGAACGAGCACAAAGAGCAGTTCTTAAGGTGGGTTGGCATCTTCCTTACAGATTCGCGACATCCGAGCTGTACTCCACATGTAAGGTTCTCTCAGTGCGGCAATTATTTATATTAAATCTCACTTTGATCACACATCAAACAATACCATATGAACCACACAAATTTGTCTCACGTAGGAAACATCAAGTGTGCACTCCTGTATTAGTCCACAGCAAACTCGCACAGAGACATTTCTGTTTTCTCGGAAGCTACATATATAATTTCTTGAACAAAACTCTAAATATTTATCAATTAAGCAAAGCCGAATGTAAAACCAAACTCTCCGTCTGGCTCGCCGGACTTAACTATTCTGATACAGAAAATATTATCATCACTCCGTAATGTTTTGCACGTACGCGCTCACACACACACACACACACACACACACACACACACACACACACACAC
>NW_020654466.1:19338059-19360568 GCF_003589595.1 Hyposmocoma kahamanoa
ACACACACACACACACACACACACACACACACACACACACACACACAAACTCTCAATTTTATAATAGTTTGTTATATATATCCTTTTATTTATATATCTTTAATTTAGCATAAAAGTTGTACATTTGTATAGATTTAGGTGGAGGGGAGCCTGGAGATCTGCAACACAGGTTCTTCCTAGTGCAGACTCCAGCTCTCTCAAAGGTATGTAACTTGTAAACTTTCTAAATGTACCTAAGTTGTAAACTTTGAAGAGAGAAATAAACATTTTTGTATTTGTATTTTGTATTTTGACCAGACGAGTCCCGCGCGGAACGCCCTCCTCCTCGGGCCAGCCTACCACCATCGGCCGGCCCCGTGGGTTCCTCTTAGCTTCACCGTGGGATGAAATCGACCACGGCTACTAGAGCCCCCCGACACGACAGGGCTGGAACCCCTTCGGAGGGGTTTGTAATTTATCATCTAAACTAAGTATCGATAACTAAAATTTTTCTTTACACGTATTATGTTTCGATAATTCCAATGAACACGAAACAGCCATATTTATATACCAATATTATGCTTCCCGAAGTTTGTGAAAAATAAAATAAAAAACAAAAAACAAAATAAAAACAGAACAGGTCCAAAAATTAAGTTGGCGTAGTGCTCATTGGAGGTATCGGTTTGTGCAATTTAGCAAGAGTACAAGGAGCCATTTTTGGGCCTAATTGTATTTTTCTTATTTACTTAAAATTGATGCACGCCGTGGTCACAATCTTACTTGAAGTTAAAGATGATGGCATGCGTTTGTCTTAAAAATATATTCATTCTAGCCAGAAATTACATACAGTTTTCGGAAAACAGATACCGTATAGTGTATTCCATTCCATGTCCTTACGTGTTAGGAAGGAGGAAGACCGGACCTTCCTTAAGGCCTAGCAAACTACAATGGCAAAAGCGCTGAACGCCCAGTGTACGGTCAACAGCACATCAAGCGATACGAATATCGCCTTCAGTTCTCGAGACACTAAAATGAAAACGTTGTTGTTAAAAATAAGCCAACAATGTTCGGCAGTGAACTAGAAAAATACTTCTCGTATAAAGAAAGATAAAATGTAGAGTTTACTTATTAATCTTATCGCTTTATGTGTGGTCACCACCCGCTTTAATTTGTCTTTTAGTACCCTTACCTATACCAGAAATGATATGCAATAAATCTCACTA
Source organism: Hyposmocoma kahamanoa (assembly GCF_003589595.1). NCBI lineage: Eukaryota > Metazoa > Arthropoda > Insecta > Lepidoptera > Cosmopterigidae > Hyposmocoma > Hyposmocoma kahamanoa. The sequence goes on from NW_020654466.1 coordinate 19,339,262, forward strand.
AGTATGTACCTATACTTATCTGATATGGTAAATGACAACGGAGGTACAATTTAATGATATAAAAATATAATAATAAAAAAAAATATATATAAGCGAGATACATCACAGAGCACCGACGTAAGTTACTGCGCAATATTACTAAGTTTTACGTAAGGATTACATTCTTGGAGAACATCACAAGTTCATTTCAATCAGAAAAATGTGAAAAGATAATTAGCACGTTTTTATGAAAGAAGGGGACCGGCCGGCCTCGGTGGGCGCGGATAGTGCTACCATTGTACTTTTTTATGTTTGTGGTGCCATATTTTTTTTTATGATATCAATGTCGAATAGGTTGACTAGTCCCATGTGCCTATAATTTCACCGCATCCTTAGTTAGGTACTTTTCAATTCCTGTAATGGAAAAGTAATGCTCACATTCCCAGAACTTCCCTGAATAAACTCTTACACGAGACGCTCTACTGCTACTTACAAATTGTCTGCTTAAAGGTAAAATCACATAAGTGACATTTTCCACAAAAAATCTCCAAATTATGTACCAGTTGTAAGAAAATCACCATCTTTCTGCAGCCATAGCTATATAAATTAAAGAATTTTTGTTTAAAATGTCACTTATGTGGTTTTATCTTTAAACAGACGAATTATTTTAATACTGAGCGATACTAAAAGAAAAAACACGTAATTTATTTCATCCCTAAAGACGTAATATGAACATTTGGTTGGAGTCGAGTTCGACACTCTCTAACTCTTGGGTTTTCGCGCTTGTTATACATAGGAAATGAAACTATGTTTCGGATATAAATTGCGTATTTATTTGTTTTTTCAAACAATCCAACGTTTCGGGCCATTTACATTCATCGTCACGGCTCTTTCGTTGTCGCGGCACTTTTTGAGAAAAGTCAATGCATGTGGCGCGCGGACGCTTGTTCAGGTCTTCAGACCGTCGGATTTTATTTGCAACGTTCAGTATGTACTGGCGTATTTTTACGTTTTCGCGATTGATGTACTTAGGAAATGAAACTATTTTATTTTTATTTATATTCGTATCTAAATCGAGTATATTTGTTTTTTCAAACAAAACGACTCACCATGTTTCATAGTTTCATTTCCTATTAGGATGGGAAAGTCACCTGTGTACATCTCTACCCAATTCGTCGAGTTGTAGATAACACTTAATGTGTAAAAGAGATTTTATTTTAATTGAGAACTCTTTATCATTTATCTTTATTTTTAAAGAGCACAATTTTACAAGGCCATGCTGCTGTATAAATAAGGTTTACGATAATAATGTTGTTACCTCTCAGTTGAAACGTGAGCACGGATGGGCGTGACAGCACTCGCTTGCAACCATTCCCTTGGTTAGTTTTATATTTCGTAGTTTGAAGTTTAGAATAATTAATTTGTAATAAAACATTTTGATTTAAATTTTTTAAAGATTGTGTTGATTAAAAAAAGCAAATTATTTTTTTTTGCGTCACAATGTTTTTCAATCAAATCTACTTTGCTTAATGAGCAATACAGTATAATAAAAATTATTATTAACGGAGTAGCTAGCTCTCGCTGTAAAAATTACCGAAGACACACGTGAGCAAAAATGATAACTAAAATACAAACAGAAAGAACAGGAACATAAAATAATCAAAATCAATACAACACATAAGCATAGTATAATAAAACAAGTAGTGTAACTCCCGTCTCTTTGGCGCATCAATGCCCACATGTCTCTCGCAGCGTAGGGTTGTCGCATTATTATTTTAGTTGTACTTACAGGTTTTCATCTTTGAATTCTCGTGCTATATTGAAATATTTTCAAATGAAGTACTCGCATATTGATATTTTTATACAAGTATCTGATTAGTATGTTGATTATGGGAGTATGATATTGAAATAGTACATTTATAAATAAAAAAGATATAAATTTGACACAAAAAAATATTTTAAATACCGAAACCGACAGTGTATCCGACCACGATGCGTGGTGGCTGTGCACACATACAAGCCGTGCTGTTAATTTGTCATTAATTGTCTTAATATACTATGACATAAGGCACAAATTTATAAGAAACCTTGCATCCAGCTAGTCCGGGATTGATTATCAAATAGCCATTGTAAGTATTTTCGTCTGAATATCGATAATTGAGACATTGCCTTTCTTAGAGGGGGAACAAGTATGTTTTAACCGACTTCTAAAAACGGAGGTAGTTCCCAATTCGACAGATTTTTTTTATACGTATGATACACGATAGCTCGGCACTTGTGAATCGATTTTGATGATTTTTTTTCGTTGGAAAGAGGGTACCTGACTATTGGTTCCATTAAAATTTGAAGAAAATATTCCACTTGTAAGGGTGGCAAATTAGGGGATGGGTTTCGCGCTCTTTCGGGTAACCGATTTCAATAAAACTTGGCAAATAGATGTAACTCCACGAACTTTTGAGGTCGGTTTTTTTAGTACGTACTGATGTATTATGAATGATGCATACTTGGAGCAACCCTAGGGTGAATAAACCAGACAACCCCAAGAGACCCCTATCACGCAGTCTCTCGGAATACGTTTGTTTTATTACACGCTTATTTTGTAGGTACGAGGGGTGGCTGGCCTAAGCTGGGCTTAGGTAATTAATGAAAAGTAAGATTTTATATATAGTTTTTATTTTTTCGCCGTTGCTGTACAATCCAAGTGAAACAATTTTTGATATTTTGTTACCGATAATTTTTAATATTCCAATTTACGCTACAAACGACTAATTATTTAAAGATTAGATATAGAAGTTAAATTTATTAAGTAAAAAGGAAATTAGAAATAAAATAAAAATATTTTCAATATAATCTTGCAATTTTAAAACATCTGAAAAAAAATGGCTACCGACTGCCGCCTTTATTTCACAGTCATCGGAAAACTTCGTACTAGTAATTCTTTTTACAAAAACACTCATCGTCGTTACGTGCCGACCGGTATGAGCATACGCAGTACCTAACTGTTAAAATGTTCATGTACATTTTCAATGCGTTCTTTGCTATTCCGTAGCTCTTCTATTATATGTTCCATTTTTGCAACTTTCAGTCGGCCAGTATTGATTTCTCAACTTTTTCGGACAATTTCTTCAGTCACTATACTGGTGGTCCACGGAGGTCATTCTCGCAGATTTTTTAGGTTTTTGCCACTATACATAAAGGCTAAGAATTCAGTTGAACCGATCTTGAATAAAAAATTTTTAGCTTATTTTTTTATAAAGGTATGTGGCAGTGCCCTTAAGATCTTTGCGATTTAAAGTTCTGTATGGCACTGCAACTGTTGTGGATAGGCTTGTCACTTACCACCAGACGCGTGATGGTGAGATGGACGTCAAGTGCGCATTTATCTATAAAACGGAAAAAGTAAGGGTGTCTGAGCATTGAAATTAAATATTAAAAATACTTTTTACCTCAGACTTGGTTTGGATACTCTAAATACAACTTTTTTTTATATATCTAGTGACGGAACGAAAAAGTCCTGCGCGTGATGGTAAGCAACACGCCTGTCCATAACAGTTGCAGTGCCATTCAGAGCTTTAAATCGCAAAGATCTTGAGGGGCACTACCATTGCGCCCGTCATCTTGAGACATAAGTTGACAAGTCCCATGTGCCTGTAATTTCACCAGCACCCTTGCCCTTCAAATACAATACGCAATAATGGTTACATATGGCTTAGGTTGTGCGACAGCGTTGAAGCAATCACTTTGGAAAAAATATACTGTAAAATTAAGGATATACACTCATTGACTTACAAATAAATGAACGACGACGGATCTAATACAAAAACCACGAAAAAAATGTCCCAAGTCAACCTATTTAAACGTAGTGACATGTCAAGGAATATGAAAAGGCTAAAACGTTGAATTTAATTGTAATGTCATCGCAGTACTGTCTAATTTTGCTTGCTTCGCTGTCAGTCGAACAAACGAAGACTACAGCGTGAATGACGCTCTGTATACGATTTTAACGCCCTATAAGTTCGGACACTTTTTAGCGCGGACCCGACGTCCATATAATTGTAAGTCAATGGTCGTAGCCATTGAAATAGCAAAGTAATATATAACAAAGTAATAGTAACGTTAAATCCCTGTCCTGTGCAATTTGGTTTGATGCAGATACGCGCGTTTTACCATTACTACGCACGCGGATTTTGCACTATCCCCAATGATTTTAAAAAAATAAATAAAAAATAAACAGAACACGTATACTATACGATATACATTTTTCCAAATGGCTTTAAGCAAAGTGAACCGTATTGGTACGTGAAAAAATTCCCTTAATGATGCACGTATAAGGAAATCATACCAAAATGCATTTTGAGGCTCACAGGTTAAAGGTTAAGTTCGTTAAACACTTTTCTTTGCACTGATTTACTCAAAACCAAATAGACTGTTAGCGGTCAGGTGTCTTAGGGTACCGACTGTATCTAACATAGACACGGCGCGTACCTTATACATACTTCTTAAAATGTTTCTTTTTAAAATATTTCTCAGGAATGGCCGGCTACGATCCGACGGAGAAGTATCCGAACATCGCAAAATGGCTGCCCATGGTACGGGAATACTTCAACCCGCATTATCAAGAGGCGCACGTTATTCTCAACAAGGTTGTTGCTAAGCAACAGAAGCAGACTGCCAAGCTCTAAAGCTTAATATGAAAAAAGTTACTACGAAAATCGATTCTTTGTCAATACGTTTGTAACTAACGCTCGTTACAGTCGTTTTCGTTAGATACTATTGTATTTAACGGGTGATGGTATCACATCTACTTTTATTTTAAGAGATTATATTTTCCTACTGTTGTATAAATGTACGTACTCGTTGTTAATTGTAAATATCATTGATTTTCTATTTTGTATATTGGGTTTTAAACAGTTTTCGTAAATGACGCTCATACGAGCTTATGTTGAAAGAATAATTTTGTTCAAATAAACGATTTTGTTTAAATAATGTTGTTTGTTTTCATTTTTCTTTGGTGAACCGTTAAGTGTGATAAGATTGCGATTGTTTTGTTGTAGAATGTTAAGATAATTAAGCGTTTTTAATTTTCTATCCATTTGCGTCACAGTTTATTTGAGATCAAGTAATTTTATTTGAATAACCGAACATATTTAATTAATAATTTATACAAGATAAATATTTTATACCAATTATAATAATAATAACGCACACACTCAACATAGCTCCGCACTAGGGAAACCCTGCGTCGCAGGTGCCATGGACACACACATAGACAACCACAAATTACACCCAAACTCACGAGAGAAATAAATGTAGGCCATACACATATTTCTCCCGGCCTGGGATTCGAACCAGGACCTCTGCATGGCAACCCGGCATGGTAACCGTTCGGCCACGGAGTCAGTCAAAATTAATTTATATCATAGCATAATAAGAGCAAGTAGGGTAAGTCCCGCCTGTTCGTTGAAAAATGCCTGCACCTCCCTAGAGCTAGGAGCGTTTTGGGTTGTTACGTTAACATTTTAGTTGTACCTACAGGTTGTATTGATATTCTCAAACCAACACCGCAGAGCGTTACCTTGATTATGGAGTATGATAACGAAATAGAAATAAAATGTTGAACAATTTTGAATTTGAGGCTCTCTTGTTCAAACAACAATAAACACGTCTACTATTTTGATTGTAATTTTTTGAACATCGATCTGAGAGACCGCTTCAATTCTATAACGAATGGCGCGTAAGACACTCGCGCTATGTAATGCAACGCGAGTGCACCGCGAGATTATGCAATGTGTGCACGTCCATACACGGAGCGCGATGGGCGTGCACACATACCTATACTGATACGTTTGCATGGAGTTATCCTACTTGTTTTATTATACTATATGTTTACACCTTGCCCCCTTAATTGGTCCCTATCTACCGACCCGGTATTCTGGAGAGATTACGAGTTCGACGACAACTCGAGTACAGTGGACCTCCGTGCCAAACCCTCCGCCAGTGATACGTCTACACGGGCGTCTTTGGTGGACACGGACTCGGGTATGGACTCGCTGGAGTATGTGGTGACCTGCAGAGACGAACATGTTTGTCTGCCCCGGTAGCTTATGGCCGTGGCGTCGGTCTCATGCGCAGCTATAACGCTTCTAGTTGAAGGCCTGAAGCGAGGAGACGCACAGGGCACGTGAGTTGCCCTTTAAGTTGGAAGCTATTTCCGGACATTGTCACAGGACACTGCGCCTGGCAGCTCCGGCACTAGTCCGGAGAGCTAGTAGGCTAATATAAGCTAGATATCCTCCGGTCCCTCCAGCCGCTTAGATTATTGGGAACTGGAGAGACGTCATTGGGAAGTGAGCGTGCTTTACTGCTCTGCCACTAATGAGGAGATTTAGTAGTGGACTTAAGAGTCGACGGCTTAGCGATGGCAACTGCTAGTTATGCAATGCGCAACGGGAAGTGAGCGTGCCTGCAGCTCCGGTACCTTACTGGAAAATAGGGAAGGTAACAGTACGTACAGACGTGCACTCGGGGCGGCTCACCCGAGGCACTATAGCCTCTCGAGAACTGCATGAAGTCAAGTGACAAAGGTCTGTGACAACCCTCTGGGGTCAGAACCTGAACTTATAAGGTTCCTGTGAGCGCACAGGTTATAGTGCCCTTCTCGTGTACCCTAAGGGTCGGTAGAGAAGGTCACTATAATCAAAACTAATGTAGAAAGACATGGGGCTGCCCTCCTAAATTGGTTTAAAAAAGCTATAATAGTCGAAGTGCAGCGAACGGAGCGAACGAAGAAAGCTTCCGGCACCTTCTCAACACAACACCGGACGGAATTACGCTGTCGTTCCTCAATCGATATGCATGAAATTTGAAACTAGAGTAAAAAAATAGAATTCTACAGGTCGTGGCGAAGTTGCAAATTTTGATTTTCGACCTGTGACCTGCTATAATTGGGGTTAAAAGTCACCATATTTAGTTGTAAGCTCAATTTACGCGTCGCAGAACTAAAAGAAAGTAAATTTTTGTAATTGTAAATAGCTTATTGAACTTGTGTCAAATTGCGTAACGTATAAACAAGATATGACATTGTAAATGTAAAGTAAAACATGGAGAGATTCTTGTTTTGTAAAGGCAACACAAATAAAAAACCAGCATGATGGTTTTTAGGGTTAAAAAAGGACGGGGAAGCCATGTTGTTTTTTCAGAGGAGCTTAAATTGCTGAGTTACAATGCACGATAGCGTCGAAACAAAAAGGAAAAATATAATTGTTACACTATTGCAAAGTGTCTTGAGGAGGAATAAATAAAGTACAAACTGATGTTTGTCAGCTTGGAGTTTCACTAGCATATGGAAACTGCGCGAGAATTCTTCGGACGACGCAATTTGTTTTTATTATACGTGTCTAGTTTCGTTACATAATTGACATAAGCTTAATTGAACTTTAGGGCCAAAAATTAAACTGTAATGTAAATAAGATCATTAACTGTAACATATTTCGTACGCAAATATACATAACCAAAAAAACGTTCTATGGAAAAAGAAAAATAAGTTAGACTGCTGCGCTTGGGTAGGGAATCGTCATTCCGCATGTATAAATTTGAATTTGGATGTTGTCTTTATTATTATTTATTTATAGAGCATTGGCTACAGAATCATCAGCTTAAAAGGTAACAAATACATAATTAAGAAACTCGAAACGTAACGTAGGTACTGAAACTAAAAATTAATTGGTGTAAAAAGTGCAATTACAAAAAATCGCCATTTTTTTTCTTTGCTTATTATTGTTCTAAGTATAGGTGATGATTGTGTGGTGATGATAAATGCGAATTGTCTGAAACGAACATAAGCGTTACTAAAACCTGGCTACCAACTAAAAAGTAGTAATATATACTTATTAATACAACACACTGTTAATGCAATGGTGTATTAACTCAAAAAGTGTTTTTTTTTCTTCAGAATCCATAAAAAACGAATTAGGCACTTCCCGTGAAAGATTATTACAATTTATGTATAAGTAAATGCTTATAACACACATCTAGACAATTTTCTACTAGCCAAATACACACATCAAAAGTGTCTAGGGATCAAGTGAATATTTTTGAAATAAAAATTATTTAAGCAATATTTACCAAATCCAGTCTTCCAGGACGACTTCTTACTTTAATGCTTATGTTTTATTTAACCGCTTACCCCTATATTTAATTAAAATAAACTAAAATTGATGTTTTTGCAAATTGTGGGAAAAAACTCAAATTAACGGCGTCAATTAAATGACAAAAAAATGGCGAAAATGATGATTTTGCTCAATTTTATTGTAAAGATAAGAAAATTAATAATCTGTATTTCCACCATTAACACGAATCACACAATTACAGCGATTTGGCATGCTTAAGATGAGTTCATCGAAATCACTTTGAGGAATGGCCGCCCATGTGTTTTGTAACAAGTCAAAATATTGTTGTAGAGTATGTACGGTATGCATACTCGGCACAGCTCTTCTTTGAAGCATATCCCATGCGTGCTCAATTGGATTGAGGTCTGGCGATTGAGCAGGCCACGGCAGAACGTTGATACGAGCTTCGGCAAGAATGCGTGTTACGACTCTAGCCGTGTGTGGACGTGTGTTGTCATGCATTAGTTGAAATGAATCACCCAACTGGCCTCGCAAAGGGATGATAACATCTAAAACAATCCTCTCTGCGTAAACTTGAGCATTGAGGTTACCCCTGATCCAAATGAGATCGGTTCTTCCGCCGATCCAAATACCGGCCCATATCATTATTGTTCCCCCACCATATGGATGAACTTCCTGACAATATCTCAAACGTTCATGACGTCCAGATGTTCTCCAAACTCGAGTACGTCTTGTATCCGGTCTCATACCGAAGCGGGATTCATCCGAAAAGCACACATAGCGCCAGTCTTCTTCCTCCCAGTTTCTGTGTTCGCGAGCCCATCGTAAACGGGTCCTGCGATTGCAGGGTGCAATAGGTGGAACTCTGAGCGGCCTTCGGGATCGCAGACCCACTTCACGTAAACGATTTCGGATTGTTTGATCGCTTATTAGCAAGCCTAAGGAGCTGTGGAGCCTCGTAACCAACATCATGGCGGTCATGGTACGATTCCGTCGAGCAGTATTTTGGATATACCGGTCCTGTCTGCGAGTCGTGATGCGAGATCGTCCTCCATGTCGCTCGGCCACGCTGCCCGTCATGCGATAGCGCGTCCAGAGGCGACTTATGACGCTCTGTGTAGTGTTAAGAGTGAAAGCCACAACACGTTGCCTGGAACCAGCTTCCTACATTCCGACGGCTCGCATCATCACTTCTCGGGTTAAATGATGTCGTCTCTCCATAATAATGTAAATTGTTTTGGTTCCGATGCAGATATTGTAATGATTTTGTCAAAACGCTATAACTCATTTTTATACAAAACCACATTGACAATCGATTTTCTTCTTATTATCGAATTTTAAACAATATTCCTTATTTAAATGTTAAAACTGACTAAAAAGTATCAATAGCGATACAAAAAAGTTAATATAATTAACCCTAATTGCAGCAATACCCTTAAACGTACTTGATCCCTAGACACTTTTGATGTGTGTATATTAAAAAAATAAAAAGGAAACGATAATTTCATATAGGAAAGGAAACTATTTTTTCGGTTTGTAACAATCGCGAAAACCTAAGAACTCGATAAATAATTTCATATTTTTGAGTAAGGATTCTTTAGGTTTTGTACAGAATTATCTCACTGAAAGTTTGTCTCATTTTGAGTTGAGTAGATTTATCTTTTTTGTGATAATGTTAAAAAAAATCACAATATTGTAAAGACGGTTTTATTGAAGTTTAGAGATTCTTACTTTACATTCAGCAATAGTATAATCTTGATTTTCACACATTTTGAGTTACAACAATATTACAATAGCCGTGCAATATGTACCTAACACTTTTTAGTTTGTTGTCAATTAAGTTCTTTCATACTTAAGATAGAAAAAACTAATATTGCAAAGACTCGGTATCATAATTTAGTCGTTTGCATTTTCGTCAACTGTCTTCAAAGATTTTTTGGCTTGATCAACAAAGTAAAAAAAAAATTATCATCACTTGCATCGCCAGTGCGTGGTATTACCTGCTTAAAGACTATTATTAGTAAATTTTTTTTTCTTCTTTCCATAAAGGAAAAGGCAAAGGTTTTACACCATACAGCCAAGTCTTGGTACATTATTTTTGAGCCATGTCTTCGTTTAATTGTTTCTGTAAATATGGCCGCCACAAAGAGGATAGGCAATTTGAGGTGGCGTGTTTGGATTGACTCGGGATTCCTTAGAACGGGCCGATACGGGTATTTTAGTTCGAGATTCGTATAATTTCTCGTTTTAATCTTCGATTAAGGCACAATAGCACTCTCCTATTCCACTTTAAACTAGATTTCACAAAATAATTGAAAGTCAAAATAAAAACGACACTTTTCCCTCCAAAAGGCCCAGAGCGAATCTATTATTAGTAAAATATGCAGCAGAGTCGATAAAGTCAACATCAAATTGGGCTTTACACTACAATATAGAAGCATAGAAACGAATTTGATGAAGAGAAACTCCACTGTCCCTACTTTATCACCTCAATTACTAAGCGGGAGTTTGATAAGCGATTAATAAGTTTCGTTAATTCCTGACATTTTGATTCTTATTCATTGAATTAACCTTTTACAGTCATAGTTACAGGTGAAAATTGCATTCTTCTGGTAGACCAAGTCGTTGTTCAAAACTAACTGACCTTACACCTTTCACTACATAATATACTTAATTATTACCAAGTACTAACATACGAGTACTATAACCATACAATCGGGGTAGAAGAGGAAATAGTTATTTGTTATGCAAGGCTGCAAAGTTGTTCTTTGCCGCGAGTGCTTGTATTGAAACCTTAGCAAGCGAAGGAAGTTAAGATTGAACCACGAGCTCGTGGTTCAAATATAGATTGCTGAGCGTAGCGAGGGTTTTAAGGCATGAGACGCAAAACAACTTTGCTGCCGAGCGAAACACACAACTTTTCACCTCACTATAGCGAGAGAAATGGTAGATGAAAGAAAAACAGCTGAACTATAAAACCTTTTTTGATGAAAAGAAAAAGTTTATGTTCGGATGCGTTCTGAATTTACACTTCATCAATTTTTATTCTTGCTTGTACTTTTGTTTCGTGTGATTAAGTGATTAACGAAATTATTATAGTTCTTCGACGAATTAAAATAATTTAATAAACACAATTAGTTATCATTGTCAATTTCATGTCAGCAACAATAAGAATAAAATATACCGACGTATTTATGTCACCTAAATACATTGACTTACAATTATATGGACGTCGGGTCCGCGCTAAAAAGTGTCCGAACTTATAGGGCGTTAAAATCGTATACAGAGCGTCATTCACGCTTTAGTCTTCGTTTGTTCGACTGACAGCGAAGCAAGCAAAATTAGACAGTACTGCGATGACATTACAATTTAAATTCAACGTTTTAGCTTTTTCATATTCCTTTACATGTCACTACGTTTAAATAGGTTGACTTGGGACATTTTTTCGTGGTTTTTGTATTAGACTCGTCGTCCATTTATTTGTAAGTGAATGCCTAAATAAGTAATGTACGACAAATCGCTTAATTGAACGTGCCATTACATTTTTTTGTCGTCGAAAAAAAAAAGTTAGGGTACCTATACGTGTTCTACTTAGTTTAGTGCATCTAAAAATAATCATAGGTATCATTGACTTATAAAGTACCTACTGAATACAACGGTTTTCTTGTAATATTTCGAGGTAAGTTTGTATTTTTTCTATCGTGAACATTGTTAGGAATCGTGTTTTCACCAGTATATATATCAGTAATCAGTGCATATCCTCAATTTACTATACATTTTTTCCAAAGTAATTCAACATTTTCACTGTTATGCGGAATCAACCAAAGCTATTTGAGGTTGTATGGTCTCTTATGATTAGTCCAGACGACGACGAGTCTGAGAGACGGACGAAGGCTTCAAACTAATAATTCCCCGCTTCTTGCGTTGGGGATTCAAAACGAGCCAGTATCATCGGTATTCAATTTTAATAACCGTCATCTTTTTATTATGTTATTAAATTTAATTATTATATGGAGAACAAAACAGACAATAATCAAATTACATTGATAAAAGTTACAATGATATTACGTAGTTCTGTATCAGATTGCAATCCTACTTATCTTGACACATTTATTACATCATTGTAAAGTAACAAGAAAGATCTACTTACTGTTCATAACTTGCTGATAATTTTACTTACTTAATTAATATACTTATTTACTAAATACAAAAGCGACATAGGCGAGTTACTATTCTTTTAAATATTCTGGATCTTGCGTCAAAAATATCCAAACGAGTTTTTCATAGATATCTCGTTGTAAAGCCGACACATTCTTATCAAGGCATTATAAAAGGAAGTGTATAGTAAAAGTGGCTTTAAAATCAAAGCTGTTAAAGCCAAACAGATAATTAGTAGAACCAGTGTGGTTTAAACCGCAACACGGACATTTAAGCAAATAAATACTGGCGGCGGCGGCTGTGTGCGGATTGGTTTGTTTTTGTTCTTTTTTGTGTTGTCAGAGTTTGAAAAGAGCAGTTAGTCTTTTTGTAAACTGTCTAGTTACGGCACCAATTCTGCGCAAGTCAAATTAGTATTTGAAAAAAATTGTAAGCGCTTTTAATTGTAATACTGAAGCGTTTTTTTTATAATATCAAGTAACGGGACGAACAAGTCGCCTGATGGTAAACTACATGCCTGTCCATAACAGTTGCAGTGCCAGTCAGAGCTTTAAATCGCAAAGATCTGAAGGGCACTGCCAGTGCGCCCGTTACCTTGAAACATAAGTTGACTAGTCCCATGCGCCTGTAATTTCACCTCACCTTTACCCTTCAAACCCGGAACACAGTAAAGCTGACATTACTTGCTATCCTTAGAAAGAGAGCTGCCTCATTAATAAGTCGTATCCGTTGCGGCACGAATGAAATTCTGCGCGTTGTGGCTGGTAGAGTGGATTGCCCGATCATGCTACATTGCATGAAACTGCATTTAAAACCATGTCGATGATTATTTGATATTTAATTTAATTTGTTTAGTTATTCTATGTTTTTAAGTTGCCTTTTGTTTATTTTAATGTGTGTTAACATATTGAATTATCTAAGCTAATATTATAACTGTAAAATATGGACTGTAGTTGTCTGAGAATAAATTATTTTTGATTTGATTACTGCTTGGCGGCAGAAATAGGTAAGGTGGCAGTACTTCCCAGGACGAACTCTTTCACAAGGAGCTCTACTGCTACTAAAAAGTAGTTTCTGTAAATGAAGAAAATTATTGTTTAAATATTCTTAAATAAATATGGTAATGGTTTAATATAGCTCAAGCAGAGGGTTATAGGTTCGGATCCAGGCATGTACATCTGAGTTTCGGAATTTATTTAATTTGATATTTACCATGAGCATTTTGGTTACGAAAAAAATTGTAAAGAAACTTGCACGCATCTGCAAAGCAATTTAATGATGTGTGCAAAGTTTCCAAGCCCAAGCCATCCCGTTGTCAGAAGAGAGCTATGGCCAGCAGTGGGACTACATATAGGCGAAGTATTAAATAAATATTTATCGAAAGAATAATATTTAAGCATTTTTTTACTTGTGCTAATTCGCGTGCATCTAATAAAGTTTATCGCTGCTGTTCAAGAATAGTGACCTAAACCAAAATAGTACATTTTTTGCCTTATTTCAAAGTTGCACTAAGAATAGGCTAAGTTTTATAGTAGATAATTATTTATAGCTTTTTTATAAAAAACCGACCCCAAAACTTCATGGAACTTTTTTTTATATAACGCACCACTCAACATAGCCGCACTAGGGAAACCCTGTGTCGCGGATGCCATGGACACACACATATACAACCACAAATTATACCCAAACTCGCGAGAGGAATAAATGTAGGCCATACAAATATTTCCTCCCGGTCCGGGAATCGAACCTGGGACCTCTGCGTGTCTGTCCGGCATGGTAACAGTTCGACCACGGAGGCAGTTCAATTATATCTACATATGATGAAAATTATAGTGCTCCCACTATAATTTTCCGGAACTGGCCACTTACATAAACAATATTTAAAAAGTTATTACAACATTTGACAATGGAACTCTTTGGCTGTAGAATATAGTTTGTTTCATCTGACTGTCACTTGTTTTTATATTGTGGCGTCATTTTAGAAATTGGTTGTCTACATCACCATGGATTTAACTCGTGAACATTTTCGTAGTATTATTTTCTACGACTTTAAGTGTAATTGAACAGCTCATCGGAGCTTCGCTCGGCTTCAAACTGCTTTTGACGATGAAGCACCATGCAAGACGACTATTTATAGCTGGTTTGCAGAATTCAAACGCGGTCATGTGAATCTTAGTGACGAATTTCGTGATAGTCGCCCATCCACTGCTGTGAACAACAAAAACATCGATTCTTTGAGCCGTATGATCAAAACAGACAGGCATGTGATATACCATGAGATTCGGGCATCTTTAAGCATAGGCATGAGTCAAATACAATCAATACTACACAAACACTTGGGTGTGAAATACTGTGCTCTCGGTGGATCCCACACAATTTTACTGAGGCTCAAAAAACGGATCGCGTCACTTGGTGCAATGCCATGCTTACCAGATTCAACGAAGGGGCGTCAAATTTGGTGTGGGACATAATAACAGGTGACGAAACATGGGTTTATAGTTACGATTCCAAAACAAAGTAGCAATCGAGCGTATGGGTCTTTCGAGATAAGCCGAAACCAATCAAAGTGGCGCGCGTGCAAAGTGCCTCTAAGCGGATAATTGCTTCTTTTTTTAATAAAACTGGACACGTTGCTTTGGAGAATCGTTGGAGCCGAGGCCAACAGTCCTTTTGTATGAATATATGCAGAGGAGTGAGATTCAGCAATGCATTTAGAGCCGCACCAGGTGTACTGGACATGGCTCCCGTTGCTAGCAGGCACGCGATACGTGTAAACTGCTCAATGTGGTTGTTTGGCTAACTTTAGCACTCCAAACAACAGAGACTTATCATATGTCACTATGGGCCTAACAATTGCCTTGTGTAACCTGAGAATCATCTTTGGTTTTAGTTCCACCTTAGGGTTAGATCTATCCCTAGATATTTAACTTCAGTTATATGCCTGAGTTAAATCATATCAAATATATCAAAAATTGTTGAAAGGCGTTGTTGAAATTAGTAAATATTTTTACGAAGTAAGTCCCTATCGAATGAATTCGATAGGGACTTACTTCGTCGCCGTCGGCTGTCGCATTTGTAAATAAGGTTTGTTGTATTCGGTTTATAAGACTAAAATACCTAAACATGTACATTCTGGTGTAACCTACCACTTAAGCAACTAACTGCGTAGGTAAATAGTTCATTAGATCCGTTATTAGGTCGGTAATATAGCTTTAAGTTTTCCGTTTAAAATACTGGTTATATAACTTGGAATTAAATAGGCATTACAAGATTTAAGAATAATTTATAGCTTAAAATTATCGTTTTAAAAAAAATATATTCGAGGATGGAAATTTGAAATGTCGTAAGGGAAAATGGCCTTACAAGAAAATGTCTCTTAGGACATTTCCACGGTCGATAATTTCGTTGAAGTATCGAATTTTGAAATTTGGTAAGCGACATTTTGTAAAATGGAACATTTCCCATTACGACAAAATATTCCTTACATTTCAAGTGTCCACAGTCGATAAGTTAACGTTTATCCAAGAAATCAGTTGATTCCATGAAAATCAGTGAATATTATGAACCAAGATGATACGCACTCGTTTAGATAAAAGTCTTATTCACTTTACCCACTTAATAGGTATAAATCGAATTCTTAGGTTTTCGCGATTGTTACACATAGGAAATGAAACTATTTTTCCGGATTTAAATCGCGTATATTTGTTTTTCAAACAAACCGACGTTTCGGGCCCTTTATAGGTCCCATAGTCACGTTGACTGTCACGTGACCATGGGACCTGTAGGGGGCCCGAAACGTCGGTTTGTTTGAAAAAACAAATATACGCGATTTAAATCCGGAAAAATAGTTTCATTTCCTATTAATAGGTATAAGTTTTTATTTCTGCATTGAATACTTTACTGATGAATATTTTAATGATTCTAATTCCACAACAGACAAAACTGAAGATTATATAAATATGTAAAACAGTTAGGTATTAAAACTACCTAGTATTTTTCAGTCAAGTATACTATGACATCGAGGAGTGAAAAAAGAATAATTATTTAGCTTTCTTTATTAAAATATTTTTAAAAGAGCAGAATTCAAAGTTTTATTGAAATTGGTTAACGGAAGGCGGTTGAAATCCACCCAGATTCATCTCCTAATTTGCTACCCTTAGAGGAGGAACTTTTTCTTGAAATTTGAAAGGGATGTCCAATTTCCAACACAAAAAGAATAATCGAAATGTGTTAACAAATGTCGGAGTAATAGTGTAACATATACACAAGAAAAAACTGTCGAAATTGAGTACCTTCTCCTTTTTTAAAGTTGGTTAATTATATTACTTGGTCTTTTTTTCTTAAAGAATGTCTTGTAATACTAATTGTCTCAATTCCGTCACCGTCCGTTTCATGGTACTTTCATAAACATCATGGAGGGAGTGTAAACAGAAAGTTTGGCGACACAGAGGGAGTATCTGTCACGTTTGATAACATATGATTGGAAGAAATATAGTAATTATTTATTATTTATTAAAAGAAACTGAAATGCCACACTAGGTAAAAACAATGTCTTACGATAATCGCGGAAGAATTTGCAGCTAGTGAACATAGAAATTAGGTTCCTTATATTACCACCAACAAATATTAACAACAATAAAATTAAAAAAAGAATTGGAACTACAAATTGCCAAAAAAATAAAAATGGCATTCAATGAACTTTGTTATTGTTTGTAAAACTTGTAAAATGCACTTACATAAAAGAAGAATGTTATCATTAGAAATAATTTCATAAAATACAATCGTCTTAATCCGTTATAATTATTAATAACTTGCTGGCATTACTGGTCTACTTTAACAGGAATATATGTAAATAAATTATTACACAAAAAAAATCCATAATGAACGTTTTACAGTTTGATTTTATTAAGCAACAGAATAAATATTTGTATGAAAATTTTGAAAATAGTTTCACGATTCGAAGACACTTTTTTACCTTTTATTTCATTGACTTACAAATAAATGGACGACGGGTCTAATACAAAAACCACGAAAAAAATGTCCCAAGTCAACCTATTTAAACGTAAATATAAACATGTAAAGGAATATGAAAAAGTTAAAACGTTGAATTTAAATTGTTATGTCATCGCAGTACTGTCTAATTTTGCTTGCTTCGCTGTCAGTCGAACAAACGAAGACTAAAGCGTGAATGACGCTCTGTATACGATTTTAACGCCCTATAAGTTCGGACACTTTTTAGCGCGGACCCGACGTCCATGTTTTATGCCTTCATTTTCTAATACTTACTGTGACTGCTTAGCGTTCTGAAGATAACAGACTGGGGCTGAATATTTCAGCGCTTTTAAACGAAAACTAGAATTACTAAAGGAGATAGAAAAAAAATAACACTTAGTTCCACTATCACATTATTTAAACCACTGAAAATCACACAGGATTCATATTTCACGTCACATCACAAATTCACTTAAATCCTACACTTAGTCCAACTACTAGATAAAGTAGATCCGTATTCAGCTGTATTTCAGTTACAAGCTCTTGTACAGATCTTTATACCTTATGATTATTATATATATTTAAGTAATTGTGCAACAAATTAGTGTATTTTGTTTTTATTCTCATGCGTCTAGTGTATGTAATTTTTGAAGCAAATTGTCTTACTTTGAGGTTCACTCATTTAATGAACTAAAATTAATTAAAACCACCGCGCGCCGCCAGTGAAAAGTGGACGTTAATGTCTCAAAGGACTTCGTCAATTATCTTTAAAATTATTTTATCGAAAGTTTAAGTAAAAAATATTTCTTTATTTTTTGCTATTATTTTGATCGATATGTTAGTGTTTTTGGACAACAATGACTTTTTTATAACATATAATATTTCGATGCACATATGTCCATGCATATGATATGAATATTGAAATCCAATAAAGAAGGAGGTCCGTTAAATCAATGCTAAAAATAGCCCTGGCCACGTCAGCTTCTCTGATTGGTCGGCCCTTTGCAACTGAACTTTATAGTCCCGGAGCGGCGTATGAAATTATATTTAGTGTTATTTTCATTTATTGTCACGTAATTTATAAAAGTAACCGTAAATGTCTACCGAGTACATTTCCTTCATAAGCTTTTTTTGCATTTATCGTAAATTTTATTATAGACTGCGTATTAAAGAAAATAATGATTATTTACATAAAAAATATTAAATCGACTTTTTAACGTCAACTTAGTGATATGAATAAATAAAATATTAATTAACAAAACAGTTTTATTACTTTTTATTCAAACCGGTTGACTTGAAGAATGTCTCTGATAAAATTGGCCCCCAAAGTGGGACTGGTTAATTTTCTTGCACATTATTATTTTTTGGTACTTTTATGATTAGGCTTAAAATTTTAAATTTTCCAGCTCTCGTATTAAATTAGTTGTAGTTTCCATGTTTGTTCGTGCAAAAACACATGTGCGCGCGCAGCGACATGCTATTGGGCGCGAAATGGGCGGGAAAGTCTGGGGCAAAGACTATAAAACGCAGTAGCAGCTAGAGCCTGCTACAGTTCACCTGCATCTCTCCTGCCATAAAGTTTGCTCCTAGTAAGGAGCAATGGTTTCGGTGTAATAAACCAGCCGCCTTTTAGTCTGCGTTGCTCAAGAAATATAAATATATGAAGAGCAGGCGTAAAAACGTCGGTGAAAAAGGGCGGCAGCTCAGCTACCACCTGCCCGTGCAGGATGACGAGTTTGAGCGGCAGGAGAGACTTGCAAAAAACAAAGGCACCTGACGATGTCTACTGTGGCCGCGCCAAGTAAGTATCTATTAATATTTCCGATATGTGTGTATTTTTTCTAGATGCCGCCGCCGTCGACGATTTTTCCACACCACCACTGCCAGCAGTTAATCAACTGGACCGGCGCAAAATCGGCATGGCAAAGTTTTTGTTTTATTTTAATAATGTTAACAATGACTGAAGTTGATAATAACTGAAAAGTATATGCCACGTCGATTTCACGCTGATCACGCCGCCACCGACGTTTTTACAATGAGCACTTATCTCATTTTTTTTCACAGTTTCTTTTTAATATTATTTTATTATTCGTTTTAATTTTATCACAATTTGTTTTATTTTCCTGGCGAAAGTTTATTTAAGTGTGTACTATTGAGTATACTGTTTTAATCAACTTATTTTTATTGCTCTTTTTTATACTGTTTTTCTGAATTTCTTTTTATGTTGAGTATTAACCTATTTCATTTCGCTCGCACTCTTTCGTTTACTCCACTGTATAATTACGGATTTTTTATTAATATTTCGTATAACCCGCAATATGTGATTGTTTGTACACTTTTAAATTGTTTTAGTCACTTTTTGATCACGTGATAAAATTTAAATTATATCGAGATTCATGACGCGTAATAAATTGTACTATTTATTTTGTTGTTTTGTGCATTTACACAGAAAACAATTTAAAATTATTTATTTTGAACACAAACACTCACAGCGTAATATTATCAGATATAAATGAACAAAGAAATAGGCAAATTATTAAATGCGACGCGCGCGTAAAGAAAGACGACAAACGAAGTCAAAGTGCTCTGAACGGCAGGCGGCGTTATTAGAGCATAGCGTTCGCCTCGGGGTGCGACCGAGAACTGAGTTCAGTGCGGGGGTGGCACTCAACAGGTCGTTTTGAACTCGTTTTCACTTTTGGCACCGTTTTCATGCGCAGTAAGTTGCACTCAGGGTCGCGTTGGGGTAGGTCAGGGTCTCGACGCTCAACATAATATATGTTACGAGACGCCGCCCGACAACATTAGGGGGAGTAAAGTGCGTGGAGTTAGTGTATCGCTGGCTTAGAAATTTTCATCGGTGATCAAATCAAGCGTATCACTTTACATTCGTTTTGGTATGTAGACTGTTTTATTTAAAGTTGAGAGCTTTAATAAAAAACAGGATTTTCTTTTTGCGTAATCCTCGACTAAGAAAATCGTTTAAATCGGTTTTCCGGTCAAATTGAGGACACATTTTTGACCTTCTTGTCATGACTAACGTATTTTGGTAACTTTCTAGTTATTGACACGTAAAGTTATTTGAAAAATGTTAGTACGCTGTTTTGTTTAACAATAAAACATTAACTAAATAAGATACAAAAAAAACCGCTTATAAGGGGTTGTTGGTCTCGTTATATTGATTCTAGATATGTTTATAACTAAAATTTTGCTTAAAATGTCGATAACGTTGGTTATGATTAGAAGGGCAGATTTGTTGTCGTCGCGACTGTCCATCTGCACTTATCTTCTGTGAGATAACGTTTATGCAACAATTGACAAATTTTGCGAAAATATTACAAAATACTAATGAATCATTTTTTGACATACCCGTACACAAAAGGAGTGCAAAGGTATTTTGGTTCAGTCCTTTAGAATGCAATAAAAGATGACGTTGGACTCGATAAACGAAAAGAAATGAAAAGAAGAAAAGGGGCCTTTTCCTCGGCCGTTTATGCCTTATTTGATAAGAAATTTTGTGTAAAAATTATGAAATGTTGATGAACAATTTTTTGACATTCCCATATAAAAAAGGAGTGCAAAAGTTTTTTTGGTTCAGTCCTTTAGAATGCGATAAAAGATGTCTCTGGACCCGATGAACGAAAAGAAAAGAAAATAAGAAAGGGTCCTTTTCCTCGGCCGTTTAAGCTCCAATTGACAAGAAATTTTGCGTAAAGCTTACAAAATATTGATGAATAATTTTTTGGTATACCCGTACACAAAAGGAGTGTAAACGTTTTTTGGTTCAGTCCCTTAAAGTGCAATGAAAGGTGACGTTGGATCCAATTAAGCTCCAGAATAATACTCCAGCCTCGAGATATTTCTTGTCGTTTTCGGAGTGTAGCACTTAACTTCTAAATTATCTTTATAGTCAATTTAAAATAACTTTAAAAAAAAAAAAAATCGATCTCAAAAGTTCTTGGAACTACTTCTATTTGTTTTATTGAAATCGGTTACTATATATATAACAATAAAATTGAATAAATCAGTTTTCTCTATTATTAATTTTT
>NW_020654466.1:19360578-19372664 GCF_003589595.1 Hyposmocoma kahamanoa
AAAATGGACAAAAAAAACGAAAACAAAAAGAAAATAAAAAAAACAAAAAATACGAAAAACAAAAAAATAAAAAACTCCAAAAAAAGAACAAAAACAAATATTGTTAAACGGGTAGCTGAATCCTAATTTAGCTACCTTGAACCATAGGTAGGTAATACAGGAAGATTGTCTTAGGAACCAGTAGGACCTTTTTTGTGAAAACAATTTTGATATGGTCAGTTTTTTGCTCAAGCATATGTTGTCCATAAAAATGAATATAGATATAGGTAGGTATAGGTGTTTTTTTGCAGCCTTTCAGCAATAATGCTTCTTAATACTAACTTAAAATAAGAACTTAATTAAGGCGTTTGTATACATATAGTACAAAACTGGATAAGTTATAATATAGTAGACAATAATAGAATGATATTTAAATCGCTCTTTAATTAAATCAAATAAATATAATATTTTAAAGGGGAATAGCTGCTTTATTTCTATAATTGTCAATTCATGGATTGTAATCGATATTGTAATAGACAGTGATTGTTTATTCAGAGTATACATACTCAAAAATAGTGAGCGATTTAAAAATTACATTCAAATAAGTTTTCCATAAGTAATATTTTTTATTGTAGTCTAAGTTCTTATAAGTCCTGGTTCCTGTAGGATATTTCGACGGAAATTAAAACAAAAACAGGTAAGGAAAGGGCGACACAATTTCTAGAATGTGCCTATTAGATTTACGTTAATGAACCTAAACTTTTTAGCGTTTTGACATAAAATCCGTACGCAAGAACTCTATAATTGTGAGTTAATTAAGAGGTAAAAAAATATAACTTTGAATAGAATAGTCTAGAATATTTATGGTTTTTATGTAGTTTTACAGGTGTTACTCATTTGCAAATATAGTTACAGCCAGAGACGAACAAGCGCCCAGGTATTATCGGGCGAATTGTTGATGCCGAGTTTAAATTAGGCTAAAACCCATTAACATCCGGAAACGAGAGAGGAAACTATTTACAACGAAATATTTGTTGTATATCGTGTACAACAAACTTTTCAAATTTTGTAATGTTTTCTTTTGACCAATTTCCTAATTCAAATCTATCTAAACAAAGGCCACGAAACCGATCCGCGCTCCAAGATAACAATCTTGTTTTTTTTTATTAAAGTTTTTTACATTTTTTATATTTCATTATATTTAGTAACCTAACAATTCGACGCGAATAATGGTTTCCACAATTATAGGCAGAAATGGTTTAGTGTTAGGTACTTTGGGTAAGATACAAAATATATACTAAAAGGTAACTTAAATATTAAAGAAAAAATACTTATTTAATTAATAACATTTAATTGCGCTACTCTTACAAATCTTTTTTAAATAAATGTAAAAAAATGGTAAGTTGTATATAGTAATAATAATGTTGTACTATGTTTAGTTTAATCAACACAATTGTACACATTCTGAATATAGCCGAGATATGCCAAAAATGAATTACTGTTCGCACAAATATTTTATTTAAATCAGCAATACTACATTTATTGTTCTATAGCCTAAGATCTTCGTGAAATATATGCAATTACATTTCTGCTGCATATCAATGATATGTTAATTACAGGTACCTTCGCGTGTGATAGCCTAGTAGATGAAGTTGTAGACAGGTATATGACCAAGGCAAGGGTTAGTGGAGAGAACATCCAGTCTTGTCGAGAGTCCATGGTTAGTAATTTGGATTCGATGCTTAAGGCGGTCTCCGATTGGGGTGATGGCAATCGTGTCAAATTTAACGCCACCAAAACGCAAGCGTGTCTATTCTCCACAAAACGGAGTCCCTTTGACCTGACTCCGACTTTTCACGATATGTCTATACCGATAGCCGACCGTCTCCAGCTACTTGGAATGGACCTGTCGTCCAATTTGAACTACCGGGACAGTTGTTTCAACTATACCAAGCACAAGTCCGGTCGTGTTGGAGTACTGCTGCCACTAATTCCACTAATTCGCACAAAGCGTGTCGCTTCCACATTTATATGGCGACCGGCCATGGAGTCGAATTCCCTGCAGATTTTTTCCCTGAACGTTTTAACTTGGACCTTTTCAAGGCGAGAGTGAATAGGCATTATTCAGGTGTGCATGCTCCATCGTCGACTTCATCGTCACTTTCCATCAGGTGAGATGGAAGTCAAATGCGCACTTATTTATATTTTTATTTAAGTAAATACTATTTTAGTTAAAACAACCATTATTAATGTGGGTTAAGCAGTTTTTTGAGAAAGCACGATTTTCTATTTTGAAGTTGATTAAAAATTGAGGAAATAACACAATTGTAGCACTGATTTCCTTTAGTCGAAACGGAGTGGTCCTATTCTAAGCCGAGTGCCACACGGATACCGGCGCATTGAATCTCCAATCCACACATGTTTTGACTTATTATCGTGATAAAAAAAAAGAACATTATATTTGTACTGAAAAATTAATTGTGATATTTGATAAAAAAAATGTCTTTTTGCATGCTAATATCGACTCATCCGAAGAACAGAGTCCGATGTGATTATATAGCGAAAAGAGAATAAGTACGTTACGAGAACAATTTCGTTATTCAAACTAAGGCCTATGTAAAGGTATTTTGAGAATTTATATATCTTACTTCGTTTCGGAAATATAAAATCAAAAAAAAGGTCGATCTGACATCCACAGCGAAGAAGAACGAATGAAATGTACTATGTCCTGAGAACAAGTAGTCTTCATTCAGTCAATAGTAAACATTCCTTTTTGATCACGTGCCTACTAGAGGGCGCCAGAGTATTGATTACACTCGGGCGCCACATGGGCTAGCGCCGGCCCTGGTTGTCAAATTAGTTTTTAGAGGCGGTCGTATGAGTAATTTCAACGCCGCGCTTTGAAAATATAATTGAAAGAAAACGGCGTTTTCAGATATTCTTCGAAACGTATTACTTGCGAGCGTTCTCTCTGTCAGCACTTTAAAACTTAAAATCTCGGAGAATTATATATGGTTACTTTAGTTAAAACCGTAAGAAATAAGTCAAGCAGGTTATTAGAAAATCGTGCGCTCAGTACTCTTCGTAAAATGCATTAATGTCCTCTCTGTCAACGCTTTAAACTTCTATTTGAAATTTCATGTGTTCGTTAATATTTACTCATGCCAATTGCACAATGCATGGTCTGTGAGAGGTTTATAACTTTATAGAGCATTGCAAAGCGGGAGTGCGCTTTTATTAGACGTTCAAATTATTCAGCTGCTTCTAAAAGTTTATAAAAACTTTTAAATCGATAGAAAATATTGTTTATGTATAGTAAGATAATATTGATTGAATTATTGACACAGTTTTCTTCATCCTAAAATTCAGCAATAGAAGTAAGCTGGAACTTCCGTTTAGGGTTGAGTAAGAGTCCACAAAAAATGGATGTAGGTCATCGTTGCCTATTGATTACGATAATACAAAGTTTGGGAATATCTTTTAGGTCTTTGTTGTCTTCTCAATAGTGGCTGTTGAATTGGTTGTTCTTCTTCCATTTGGTGTTGGTGCTCTAGTAGAATCCCAATAGACAATTTAGAAATAATTATGGTACCTATGTGTACTGTGTAGCATGTATATACGGTCGATGTAGTTCAGGCTGTGCTGGTACAGATAGAATATTTGACTTCAAACACGTGGTACCTACGTTTCAACTGATGGTAACTGCTATGTTAGACATTTTGGATAAAAAAGTTCTTGATTGTGGTAGATGTGATTCGTGTATTAGTTGTTGTATAGTTTACAATAAATACTGATTATGTTGAAAGAAGTGTAGTGTTTCTCGATGTAGATGTTAATGTTATGACCATTTCACATCTTGAGGCGTTTTGCGAATGGTCCTGTTTTCGATATCGACGCGGATCTTAAAACGTTGAAGCTTTCAGGATTTATGTTATTGTTTCTTCCATTTGTGTCATTGTCATTCTATAAACAAGATCTTTTTTATTTCTCGTTGTATTTTTTTTGGAGCTGAAACGAAGAGATTCTTGTTTTTTTATTATTTATAACAATGGTGTTTATTATACAATCGGTCAACGACAAATTTGTTATTATACAATACAATTCAATTCATTCAAAAACTAAATTAATTACATATGTCAATCCGCAACGTAGGCTTCGTCAGCATAGCTACATAGATCCTTGTACATCCAACTCGCGATCAAATAATAATTGTTATAAATTGTCAGTGAACATTTATAATAATTAGACAATATCACAAACGTTGTGTGGATCGCAAAGTAAGTAAACAAAGCATTTGTGTAATGGAAATCGGAAACAACGACGGTACCACAAACACTCAGACTCGAGATAATATAGAAAAGCTTTTCTACATTGACTCGGCCGGGGATCGAACCTGGGATCTCAGAGACGGCGACTTCATAAAAACCGGTGTGCAAGCCACTCGACCACAGAGTTCGTCTAAATTAACTTCTCAATATGCATATACAAATTCAATTTTTCAATTAATTTGTTTCAGGTGATTTTAATGAAACATTTTTATAAGTTTAGCAAAGCAATTTTTTTTTCTTTAACACTTGTTCTATTTTGTATTATTTTGTGTTACCCAAACTGGGTTTTTTAAGTTGAATCTGTAACTGTGTACGTAAATGAGTAATATATGTAGAACTACATAAATGCAGTCAGTTGCCTAGGTAATAGAAGTGATGAATTTATGTTTTTAATTTAATTAAGGTAGAAATAAGTATCCATAGTATGATGCACGTAGTATGATGCAGGACACAATAAAACATAAATAGATTTATGCCAAAAAGTATATTGTCATTTATTAATTTTGAATTTAAATTGCTAATAACAACACTTATTTATGTGTAGAAAACTTCCTTCACTTCACTTCTCAGTGGGGTGTTAGAATGTAACGCAACTGGTGAGTTTCCTGAAAAAAAAAACACTTTAAAGAGTGCTTTTCCACAATATACTATATAATGTGCGATTGTCCACAATATACTATATAATCCCGTGTTAGGTACTGATCTTACCAATACGAACGCATAGGACCTAACTACAATTAAAAACATTTCCGATGGCAACACACTAGCCAATGAAATCAACAATGGAAGAGTTCATTTAAACAATAATAGTTGTAATGACTGTAATATAGATAAAAAATGCTGCAACCCTTTCCAGTGCGCTGAAAAAACGGATGTAGTCGAGAAACACATAATGAATATCAATTAAATAATTGATTGTTTAAAAACTATTACATTTTCTCCTTGTGGGATATTTTACGAATATTTTACGTGTTACCTAATAAACTATTTACACACACACTGAGATTATAATAGATACTATGCTGTTAGTGGACATTTTAAGTCCTAAGAAAATTACATCACCTTTAAACATTTCCTACGCACATCACCCGTACAGTCGATTTTAAGTCGGCCTCTCGGATCTATCTGAGGCACTTCCATGTGATACAATATTATAATACGTCCCAAGTACCTGGTATCTAGTACGCATTACCAGTATTGATTTATTGTAGCCCTCAGCACATTTAGAAAGTTGGTTGTGGCAATAAAGTAACTTGAATATTGTTACCCTATCACAATCTGTGCTACACCCTCAAGGCCAATCCTCTTCGTGGACAAATGGAAGAAATATATGTGGCCATGAAGAACCAAAGAAAACAATGACATAAATCCCGAACGCTTCAACGTTTTAAGATCCGCGTCGACATCGAACACAGGACCGTTCGCAAAACGTCTCAATATGTGAAATGGGCACAACATTAACATCTATATCGAGAAACACTACACCTTTTTCGACGTAATCAGTACCTATTGTAAAATATACAACAATCAATATACGAATCACATCTAACCCAAGCAAGAACTGTCTACCCAAAATAATTAACATAGCAGTTACCATAAGTTGAAACGTAATTACCACGTGTTCGTACTCAAATATTATATCTGTACCAGCACAACCTGAACTACATTGACCGTACACACGTGTCACACAATACAGATAGTTACCATAATTATTTCTAAATTGTCTACTGGGAGTCCACTAGAGCACCAACACCTTCTGGAAGAAGAACAACCTATTCAACAGCTAATATTGCGAAGACAACATAAATCTAAAATATATCCCTGAACATTGTAATGTCGCAATCAATAGGCAACGATGACCTGCATCAATTTTTATGGACGTTTCTTTAACTCTAATTAGAACTTTTGGTTTATTTATATTGAATTTTAGAACGAAGAAAACTGTGTCAATAATTCAACCAATATTATCTTACTATTTATAAACAATATTTTCTTTCGATTTAAAAGTTTTCATAAACTTTTAGGCGCGGAAGAATAATTTGAACGTCTAGTAAAAAGCGCACTCCGGTTAGCAACGCTCTATAATGTTATAAACCTCTCACATACCAAGCGTTGAGCAATTGGTATGAGGAAATATAAAGAACACATGAAATTTTAAATATAAGTTTAAAGCGTTGACACAGAGAACATTAACACATTTTACGAAGAGTGCTGAGCGCACGATTTTCTAATAACCTGCTTGATCTAATTCTTACGGTTTTAACTAAAGTAACCATATATATTTCTCGGAGATTTTAAGTTTTAAAGTGCTGACAGAGAGAACGCTCGCAAGTTTAAACGTTTCGAAGAATATCTGAAAACGCAGTTTTCTTTCAATTATATTTTCAAAGCGCGGCGTTGAAATTACTCATACGACCGCCTCTAAAAACTAATTTGACAACCAGCGCCGGCGCTAGCCCATGTAGCGCCCGAGTGCAATCAATACCCTGGCGCCCTCTAGTAGGCACGTGATCAAAAAGGAATGTTTACTATTATGTTTTCCCCAGTGATCGGAAATTCGGGTGCAAATGATGCATTTATAAATGATGTTGAGAAGCAGTAACCTGTTTACTTCGCTTGCGCCTTAGAGGGACGCAGGCTCTTTGAATACGTCGCGAGTGGCACTCGGCGCCGCCTAAGACCCAGCCACTGCGTGCCCCACATACCCTGCACCATGGGTAAAGCCGGCGCTGTTCACAACTTTGAGTATTCTACGCAATATACAAGCATGCAAAAAGATTTTTTATTATCCAATATCACAATTAATTTTTCAGTACAAATATAATGTTCTTTTTGCTGATCACGATAATAAGTCAAAATATGTGTAGATTGGAGATTCAATGCGCCCGTGTGGCACCCGGCTTAGAATAGGACCACTCCGTTTCCCATGGATGTCGTACAAGGCAACTAAAAAGAATCACTGGTACAATTGCGTTATTTTTGCAATTTTTGATAAATTTCAAAAACGTTTCAACGTTTGGAAGTATGTTTGAGTATATTAGAAAATCGTGTTTACTCAAAAAACTGCTTAACCTACTTTAACAGTCTTAACTGAAGTAATTGCACATATAATTTCACGAAGATCTTACTTAGGCTATAGAACAATAAATGTAGTACAATTTTGTTGATTAAACTAAACATAGTACAACATTATTATTACAAATCATTGCTATATACGACCATTTTTTACATTTTATTTAAAAAATATTTGTAAAAGTAGCGCAATAGTAGTTAGGTTATTTAACACCGTATACGACACCAGATATATCCCGTCAGATTGGCTCAAATCAACCTTTGTCATCCTACCTAAAGTACCTTCAGCAAAAGAATGCAAAGACTACAGAACCATTTCGCTAATTAGCCATGTTCTTAAAATCTTTTTGAAAGTTATCCATAAAAAGAATTTACAATAATTGCGAGAGCCAACTTACAAATACGCAGTTTGGAATCAGAAATGGGCGAGGCAACAGGGATGCATTTTTTGGATACCAAGTCTTAATTCATAGGTGCTGGGATATAAATCAAGATGTTTTCGTATGTTTCATTGACTTTGAAAAAGCATTCGATAAAGTACAGCATACAAAGTTAACGAACATATTAAGAGATATTGGTTTAGACACGAAGGATATAAGGAAGAACTTTGTGAAGAACTTGTATTGAAATGAGAAGGCGAAAGTTCGGGTAGAAAGTCAACTAACAGAAGAAATAGACATCATGAGGGGAGTCCGTCAAGGCTGCTTACTCTCACCCTTACTGTTCAATATATACTCTGAATACATGTTTAGAGAATCCTTGGACGAAATGGACCTTGGCTTGACTGTGAATGGCATAAAGATCAGCAATATTCTACTATAGAATATCTGCAGGTACTTTTGAACAAAGTTCAGTCCATAAGTGTTAGCTTCGATCTCAATATCAACTAAAAGAAAACCTATGGCCATAACAAAACAAACGTTCACTGACAACTTGTTATGCAACGGACAGAACCTAGAAAAAATACAGAAATAAAAGTACTTGGGCTGTTATGTTGATGATCGTGGTGATCACAGTCACAGACAGAGGTAAGGTGCTGCATTGAACAAGCGAGAAATGCTTTGTTCAGAATGAAGACCCTGCTCTGTAACAGACGTCTTGACATCAGTCTCCGCGCTCGACTGGTTCATTGTTACATCTTTTCCATTCTCTTTTACGGAGCAGAAGCTTCGACACTCGCAGAATCTATGTGCAAAAAAGTGTAAACCTTCGAAATGTGGGTATATAAGAGAATGTTGAGAGTATCGTGGAGAGACAAAGTTACGAACGAAAGGGTGCTGCAAAGTGTTGGTCGAAAACGAGAAGTGTTGAATAACATCAAAAGAAGGAAACTGGAGTATCTGGGTCATATACTGAGTAACTCAAAGTACGACCTATTACAATTAATAATCCAAGGCAAAATACAAGGAGAGAGAGGTGTAGGAAGAAGGAGAATATCTTAGCTCAGAAATTTGCGCCAGTGGTTCAATAGGAGCACCCGATCATTATTCAGAGCTGTAGTGTCTAAAGTTCAGCTAGCCATCATGATCGCCGACCTTAATTAGAAGATGGCACTTGAAGAAGAAGAATACTAATTTGAAAAAAACTCTGAATATAAGTGCGAGCGCGGATTCGCACCCACGGCTTCTGCTTGGTTAGTCTCTGTTTCACTTGTAACCTAGTCTTAATGTTTATATCTTTTACCCCGATAGTGCGTTAAAAATGTTATATGATAATTTTAGTTTTTATACATCGGTAATATGACAGTGATAAATAGATTTGTTACGTAATTGAATCGAATCGAAGTGGTCAATATTTGTCGTCAATTGAAAGACAGAAATAGTTAGCCTTAGTGCAATTCGAAAGACAATTGCAATAGAGGTCCTTATGAAATAGTACATCCAGGAAAGTACTGCCACCTTACGTACTTCTGCCGCTGAGCAGTTATGTGTGCGTTATTACGTTCCGGTTTTGTAGGGCTTACCCTACGTGTGGTGATGAAATTACAGGCACATGGGACTTGGACAACTTATGTCTCAGGGTGACGGGCGCATTGGTAATGCCCTTCAGATCTTTGCTATTTAAAGTTCTCAATGGTACTGCAACTGTCATGGAGAGGCGTGTCGATTAACACCAGCAACGACTTGTTCGTTCCGTTGCTTAATTTCATAAAAAAAGCAAAAAAAATTGGTTTACTGTGACAATAAATTTATGATATAACACACTTAATGGTGCTTGGCGAAGCATGTCTCTGATCCCTGTTTTAGTGAATTAAGGGTACTACTAAAGTTAAGCGAATTTGATGTCTATTATACGAATTTCGAAATGTAAATAATGTCAATTCGTAAGAATAACCCTACCTATTCAATTTTATTCATACTCACATTTAGATGTGGGGTGAACTGTAGAATTAGTTAGGTGTACAGAGTTAAGTGTACAGATGTACATTCTCGTTACATTTTGTGACTTTTTCACGTACTTTATCTTCGAGGTCAATTAATTAAAAGACAATGGATTCAAAGAATCCCGGAAGCTCAGACGTTCTTTGAATAATGTTTTTGTCACAGGATAGAGGTAGACGAGAAATTGCACTTCATTAGTTTATTAGTGTAATTGACAATTTAAGGAATCAGCTTCAGCCGGTTAGAAAAAGCTTATAATATGTGTATGATAAGTGCGAAAATAAGTTGCTCCAAGCGCCGACGCGAAACATTAATGTCCTTTTCACTCGTATTACATAGACGTAAATACTTTTCTGACCGAGTCAATGCAATTCCGTGTAGATAAATACGATGACTATTAACAGTAGATTTCATAACTCATCTTGGAGGTAAATTATTAAAAACGGGATATGGCTCGTTTCTCTACTTGAACAGTAGTATTGAAGAAAGCTTCATTCATAGGTGTATGATTTTTACAGCATGTTGATATTTGATACTTAGCTTAGAAATTAACTAGGCAGGGATACACGATGGAACGAAACAAAATCAGAATGGCGAGGCAAAGGAATTAAAGAACGATTCAAAATTTAAAAACGGGTAGCCAAGAACCAGAGAAAAGGCGATAAAAAGGTGGGATGACGATGTAAGGACTTGTAGTTGCAATTTCAGTGATAATGGTCGTAGCTGCAAAATGAAGCTGCGGTATGCTTAGGGATGCTTCGGCAGCCTAGGCAACCTCCGGGATGTCTCGGCAGCCTTCGGGATGCCTCGGCAGACTTCGGGACGCTGAGTGTGACATTGCGGGTAAGTGGGGTGAGATGAGACGATGTAGCAACAGAATACATCTGCATGCCTAAGGATGCTTCGGCACGATTAAGCATGCTGCGGCATGTAATGCGCGACATAAGTGCCGTCAGTTGCGCTTGCATGTAGGGATACAGTAGGATTCGCGTCCGTCAGTAGGCGCCGGGCCTAATAGAGACGCGTTCGACGTGGCTGAGTTTTGGGGCACAATAGTATAGTGTATGCCATCGATACGATAACAAGATAATAACGTGATTTTAGTCTACCTTAGAAGTTTGGGTTTATTCGGGGTGATTTCCTTTTAAGTAAAGGTGGCTGGCACTTTCAAACAATGTGTTTAATATGACCCTTGTTTATATTGCTTTTATGATTCTTTCTTTTCCACGATTTCAAATACATTCACCCAAAAGGTCTTAAAAGTCAAAAATGATAACCTCAGTCCCTTACGACAGAGAATACACAAGCACTTACTACTAAAACTACTAACTACTAACTAACGTCGGTCGGCTTGTTTGAAAAAACAAATCTTGAAAAATGAAAATTTAAATCCGGAAAAATAGTTTTATTTCCTATGTGTAACAATCGCGAAAACCTAAGAACTCGATACTTACTACTACATTAAATTGTAATGTTTAAACAGTAGGTTAAAGACTAGAAGCAAAGTAGTGGTAGCATTTAATTAATTAAAAGAAAAAACACCGTTCTTTATATTATAGATACATTTAATAAAAAAGTAAACCATGTAGATATTTGTATACAAAATAAGAAAACTTATAAAAAGCAAATAAAATAATAATAAAAGATAAAAAAGGGAATAGTGATGAAAGAGAATAGAATCTGTATCCCAATATAGTACGAAACATTATAGAAAATGCTTTTGAACGAAAAGTAATGTACCTCCTAGTATTACAACGGTTACCTTGAGTTTTATTTCTACTTTTACCTTTACTTATATGCTACTACTGTGTTAAAAGACAAATTCATCAAGACCAGA
The DNA here is from genome assembly GCF_003589595.1 of Hyposmocoma kahamanoa. Lineage (NCBI taxonomy): Eukaryota > Metazoa > Arthropoda > Insecta > Lepidoptera > Cosmopterigidae > Hyposmocoma > Hyposmocoma kahamanoa. The sequence continues at coordinate 19,372,176 of NW_020654466.1, forward strand.
ATTTACATGAATGAAGTTTATTAAATAAGGATTAATAATAAATATTAATATAAACGTTAGATTTCATTTTGGAAATGAATTATTTTATTCCATTTTTAAAGAAAAAAAAAGGTAAAACTTTACATAATTTCCATTATTAATAAACTTAATTATTAGATACTCATTAAAATAAATTATTATTACAAATTTTAGCTATAAATTCCATTATTAAAGAAAATCAATAAAAATGCAAAAATATACTCTGTACATACTTATGTCTTATTTCCTATAAATTTAATATTGAAATAAACATTAAGAATAAATTTATTATTAATTTTAGGTATATGTATATTCCATTCTTAAACACGAAAATAAAAACAAAACAAAAAACATGCAAATGTTATTAAGTGCTTTTGGTATACTTATTTCTTTTCATAAACCGATACAAAATTATGTCGGTAAATGAAAAGGTACGCCAATAGCTCTTGTATACTACCATGTTACAAAAAA
>NW_020654466.1:19382664-19407241 GCF_003589595.1 Hyposmocoma kahamanoa
CTTTTACCTTTACTTACATGATACGATTATATCTTTTACGAAAGATAGATTCATTAAGACCAGAATTTACATGAACGAAGATGAAAGTGTACACAATTAAAATAAACAAAAAAGCGAATACGTTCCGTACATACAATATAAAACAAAAATTGTTTATTGTACACCAAAAAAGGTCACAAAAACAATACAATTAAATTAAAAGGAGGCGGTGGTAGGTACAATGGGCGGTCGCATCGCTTTCATACTTCTTATTTCGTATAACTTTAATAATTAAATAAACATTAACAATAAATTTATTATTAATTTTAGTGTATATTCCAATTTTAAACAAGAAAATTAAAAGCAAAACAAAAACATATTAAGTGTTTAGTGATACTTATTTGTTTTCATAAGTCGATATAAAATTATATTGGCAAATGAAAAGGTATGCCGATGATATTGGAATGTATTCCTAACTCCTTACTGTAAAAACTAAGATATAGCCTCAACTCAAAGGAATAAGTTCGACTTGTATGACGAATCTTATTAGTTTAATAGGGTTCAAGTATCGCGAGTCGATAGCGAAGTCGAAGTCGAAGCGGCAGACATACAAACCATATTTGTATTGCAAAAACAAGTGATTCGTTCTGTGTATCGTTTAGGTTTTCTGGTTTCTCTCAGATAAAAGTTTAAGGAGACTGGTATCATGACTGTGGCATCACAGTACATTTACTCAAATATTTGATATGCGCTTCAAAATATATATAATTCCATGAAGAAATTCCTCAGAGCTAAGTCCGAACTCATGGTACCATGATTTCGTTTAACGAAGGTAAACAACACTTTTATCGGAACTGTATACGTTTTTGCAAGATTCCGGACCATATATTAAGATTATCATTTCCTAAGTTTAAAAGCACCTTAAAAATATTTTGATTGAAAAGTCATATTCCAAAATTGAAGACTACTTGTTAGATAAAATGGTATGGACAGACGACACAGCTCAAAATTCCATACAAATTTGATTCAAAGTGCATATAGCCTTTAAGATTACATGAAAAGAGCAATCCCTAAAGTTTCTTGCTCGTCCTTCTCAGGGAAGTGAGCATAGTGAACGAGCAGTAGCTTACAAGAGACGTTTTCAAGTGTAAATTTATTTTACCTATGGAATAAATGATTCTTTGACCTTGACTGATACTGGATGGCATTTAATGCTATGCGCACGACTTGTTCATCCTGTCACTTGTTATCGTATGCTTTAGTACAACAATTTTTAGTTAATAGTAATAAAAGATGTTTTTTGTTATTTGAACACTGGCTCGATAAAATTGAGAGATGGTTGAGAAACTAACATTATAGTTTTGACTAAAGAAACCAAGTTGATTTTGAAACTACTGCACTTGCAGCAGATGTTTGTAATGTATTATTAATTCATATATCGCAATATATGAGAGGCACCTTATGTCAGTATCTTTTTGTGATTCCATTTACACATATTCTAACAGAGTCGCTTTACGTCAAATGGGTAGTTCCATGAGGTGTAATGACTAAAAAAATATAAGAAAACTTATTTCTCCATGTAATTTCAGTTTCAGATTTTTGCAATCGATTGTTCCTACAAGTCAAAATAATATAAATTTTATATCACTGTACATTTCCGTGATTGCCGCGTGGTCTCCGGCTTAGAATAGAACCACCCCTTATCTTCCCGCGGGAGTCGTAAAAGGCGACTAAGGGAAAGCATTGAGGTCAATAACTTTTTCATGATTAGTTTCACGACATTTCACTTTCGACAGACAAATTGCATTTTCCTCTATCTTTTCTTTTCTTCGGTATTAAGGTCTTGAGAAATTTATACTATGTGATATACTTTACTCTCTGTTACCAAATTCCAAATTATGACAGTTATGAATACTAACTTAATTATATATCTTATAATACGTATATCTTATAATAAGTGATCATATTTAGTATAGAATTAAACAAAATAATATACTCTGTACATATTTTGCATCATTTATAAATGTAAGTGTAAAATATACTTTAAAAATAAATATTGTCAAAAATTTTCGACACATGTTCTGTAATTATAAATGTAATAATATAGTAAATGTACATAAATCTAATTTTAATAAATTTGATTAAGAAATATTTATTTCAAATAATTACGTCGTAAATGTTAAACATATATTCCATAATTTAAAAAAAGTGCAAATTTATTCTGTTTCACTTGGTATAAACTTAGTTATTAAAGATTATAAAACGTATAAAATTAAATATTATTATAAATTTTAGACATTTATATTCCATTATTGAACAAAAAAAAAAGGAAAACACATGCAAATGTATAAGTGCCTTTGGAATACTTATTTGATTTCATATGCCATAAAACTGAGAAACAAAATTGTATCGGCAAATGAATATACCAAAGGTATTTTTTATCTTAACATGTGCCAAAAAAAATTGTAGGTAGATTAGGTGTAATTATTTACACACGAATAAATTAATAATAAATATAAATACAAGAAACATAATTCGAAAATCGTAGATTAGGAAATAAAATATATGATAATGATGAATAGATGATGACACGTATTTGTATCCAGTATTATATATGTAGATATATATACAACTCCATTAAGTTCTCACGGTTGACCTCATTGCTCAAATAACACCAAAGTATATGTTTGGTAATATTTGAAAAATAAAAAGTAAATAACTAAAATATGACAACTTGAAATAACCATAGGTTTAACAAAAGATATGATAGTTATTGTTTTTATATTAATAAAATACTATTGTATTTATAATGTGCCTTTTTTATAATAACAAGTGACGGCCCGAACAAGTTTTGCATCTGGTGGTAAGCAAGACGCCTATTCATAACAGTTGCAGTGCCACTCAGAGCTTTAAATCGCAAAGATCTTAGGGTCCCTAGCACTACGCTCATCATCCTGAGACACGAGTTGACAAGTGCTTGCAATTTCACGTAATGCAGTAATGCTCACATTTCTGCTTGGCGGCAGAAGTACGTAATGCGGAGTTACTTCGCTGGACGAATCCATTCACAAGGTGCTCTACTGCTACTTAATGATATTGATTTTTATGAATTCCTTGTGTTTAACAAATGTGTTAAAACACTTAAAATGACGGTGATTAACTTAATTCTTGTTAGGCACACATCACTTGTAAATAATTGGGGTATTGATTGAAAAATAATTAAATATAAAATAATATTTTAATAAAAAATAGAACAAATGCTCAATAATAGACGAATAATAATAAATGTGAAGTAAACATTTATTCTTCGTGTAAGAAATTACGATCCGCCCTTAATAATTGCTTTATCTTGTTGTCTATATGTAAATATTTAAAGTGATTCATACCATATAAAAAAAACTGTTTTATATAGTTTTCATAATAACAGTTTACGTCGTAACTGTTTCAGCGTAGCAATCGGCGTAGCACGATTAACGAAGAAGTGCTACGTTACTAAATAATAAAATGATAATCGCTCGAAAAGCAACAACACTGGTGCGATTAGGTAAATGAAAAATATAAAAAATACTTGCGTTTCTATTTGGAGTGAATTTTTCTTAGTTTTCGATCTTTGTATTAATAATTTTAACAAACTACAGTACCGTCACGCTATGATGGCCGTTTTAATATATTACAATAGTGAGGTAAAATCTTAAATAATTATCGAAAAAATTATAACCAAATGCGAGTCGCGTCTAGAAGTTTTTAGATTTATAACTAGTATTGCAAGGGGTAACTGATTAAAAAGTTTTAATAAAACTAAAATAAAAATGTTTACTTAATATGTCGTCAATTCGAAACTGCTTTGTTTTGCATTTAGCTTTAACGCGAGTTTGCCGGAGGTAGAAGTTATGCTGGACAGCGATTCTATAAATGACGATCTAGATTTCATTTTTTTAAATTTCGAAGAATATGAAACGACATTTTGCCGTTGCGCCATCTGTAAGAAATCTACGAAAGCTTTCCTTTCGCTCTACGGAACTTTGGCTGTAAATAAAACCTGTCAATGATCAAATTGCATAGTGGAAGTAATTGCAGCCACGTTTTTGCAATAGATATGTCCTATGTCAAAATAATATAAATTTTATATCACTGTATATCGATGGGCCTATGTCTAAGAGCCAAAGCGCAAAATCACAATTTTGCAGGAGAGGCTTCCAAACTTTCAATCTGGGGGCCTACCATAACCTTTCCAAAAACAATCTTATTTCAATGTAAGCTTAAGTAAGCTTATTGTAATATTACTCATATTCGTACCATGTCGAACCTGTCAACCAAGTAATGTATTATTGCAAAAGCGATTGAAAAAGCGAATGATTTCCCAATAATGTCTATTCCTTACTAAAAATAGGAAAGAGATAACGCTATGTGTGAACTATATAATGCCATCTCTTTCTTTTTTGATGTTCCGAATCGTCTTATCGTAGTATAACGTTTAGTACTTAATGTTAGTTGCATCAGAGAATTTTGACTGTTAAGAAAAGAAAAGTATGTAATAACAAAATCTAGTAAAATTACGTTGTTTTCAATAATTAATCCGCATTTTTATGAAGAAAAATAAATAAAACAAGCTGAGTCTTGATAGTCTGTTGTGAGTTCGGAACTATAGTCTTTAATGTTAATTGTTAGTTTCGCCAAGGAGCATATAGATGGCGCTGTTATGATTTTACGAAATAAACGTCGCGTATTTTTATTTAACGAAAAATTATTTACTATGTCCTATTAAATAAAAAAATGAACAAAATATTGAAGAGATATATGTAAATAAATAAGTTCAACTTAACTTTTAATCATTACAAATCAATATTAAGACTGAAAACTTAAAATAATATTGTTTCAATTGCATCCAATCCAATCATTATCTATATAGATTTTAAGACTTTCGTGGTTATTCACTAAATGATTATCACTAATATCAGGTTTCTTACTACGGTATGACTCATCCCGTGGAGTCAACCCGTGACCATGGAGCGTGCAACCGTTCCGAAATATCGGGAAAAATAAAAAGAAGTCGTACCGTGGTAAGGAACCTGATATTAGTGATAATCATTCAATCATTGTCTATTTGAAATGAAGGCTATCGTAAATTTTAAACATTTTATATTCTACTAATAAGGAATACAAAAATATAATATATAATAGCAATATCAATAGCAGTTGTACTGTGTTCAAGGTTTTTATATAGTGTAAAATATTAAATAAACAGGAAACATAAATTTATCACAAATTATGAGTATATATTCAATTCTTAAACAAAAAATAAATAAAAAACAAATGGAGTTGCCTTTGGAATACTCATTTGTTTTCTGTAAGTCGATATAAAATTATGTCTGCGAAAATACACAATGGTTTTTTTACTCGGTACTAAAAAAATGTAGGTACATTTCATACAAGTATTTATACTAAAATAATATAGGAAAATATTAGAAAATCATAGATTAGAAAATAGAATAAGTAGAATTAGTTGAAGATGATGATGAAGATGCCCTTATTGATGCACTTATTTATATTGAATATATATATTATGCAGTAGAGTTCCTTGTGAAAGTGTTCGTCCAGGGAAGTACTGCCACTTTACCTATTCCTGACGCCAAGCAGTAATGTGAGCATTACCGTATTTCGGTTTTGAAGGGTAAGGGTGCTGGTGAAGTTACAGGCACATGGGACTTGTCAAGTTACGTCTCAGGGTGACTGGGGCAGTCGCAGTGTCCCTCAGGTCTTTGCGATTTAAAGTTCTGAGTGGCACTGCAACTGCTATGGACAGGCGTGTCGCTTAACACCAGGTGCGCGACTTGTTCGTCCTGTCACTTGGTATATTAAAAAAAGGACGCAAAAAACAAATTTATTTATGAGTATCAAATCGCATTCTGGAACAACCTTGTTAGGTTGCTGAAAAATAAAATGATAACTGACTGGCTCGAAAACCTTATAAAGATAATTATTATATACTGTAGGTTAATTAAGTACATTAAAAGCACTTACAATGTTTCTACTTAAGAAAAAAGTCAGTTAACAAATTTCGAATGGGTTGTAGTCACATTATTGCAATAGATTTGTCCCAAGTGAAAATATTAATATAAATTCTGTATCATTGTAGTTCTTCGTGATAGCCGCGTGGTCTCTGGCTAAGAATATAACCACACCTTATCTTCCCGCGGGTGTCGTACAAGGCGACTAAGGGAAAACAATGGGGACAATACACTTTGTTTACTGCTTTCGCGACATTGCACTTTCGACACACAAATTACGGTTTTTTTTTGGTATTTAGGCTTTTGTATATTTGGTTTTACATTTTTTAAATTAATGTAATAGAATAAAAAAATGTAATATACTGTGTACATAATTTCCTGTTGTAATAAATTTAATCAATGAATACATATTTCAAATAAATATTATCATAAATTTTAGATATGTATTCCATTATTAAAGAAAAAATCATGCAAATATGTGTATTCTGTATGTACTTTTGACTTCGAATAAAATTAATTGTTAAACAAGCGTAAGAAATAAATACAATCATAAATGTTAGATTTAAGTTTATAACATAATTGAGCAAAAAATAAATAAAAAAAACAAAAAATAACACGTTGAAACGTATAAGTGCCTTTGGAAAACTTATTTATGCCCATATAAAATTAAGATGTAAATTTATATTGGCGAATGAAAAGGTACCCCAAAGGTTTCTTTTATCTTAACATGTGCCCAAAAGAATCGAAGATGCATTTATTAAAATTTAATATATGAAACTCAGTATGTAATAGTGGATGAAAAAATAGAATAGATAAAACGATGATGATGCCATGGTACACCATGTTTATATACAATATATTATATCAAACGTAGATAATTAATAATACACGTGTAATAAGAATATATTCTTTATTGTATTAGTATAATAGTAATGTTAGTTGTATACGCAAATAGATAAATATGTATACATGTAAATAAATATAAATTCTTCAATTCCACTCATTTCTTAATGTTGACCGCGTTGTTTAAATAACACCAAACCATATGTTTGGTAACAAATATAAAGTGAATAAATGATCGTAAGAACTAACCATTAGGTTTAACATCAAAAGTTATGGCAATGATTGAAACTATAATATATAAGAAAAAAACTGAATATGATGACATGGAAGTGATTATGTATATTTGTCGCCAGAGTGATTAAGTAAAATAAAAATACTTAAATGTCAATATAAAATAAACGTTGGTTCAACAAGTTTTCAATTGGATAGTCTCCATTGTGATTAAAATTAATAAAATATACGTCAGCTTTAGTAATTTGAAAATTCACTCGAGGTTCTCGAGGAGCTTTAGCAATTAACATAATATTACTGTTTAAACTACTGTGCAGTAGCGTAAATATAAATGAAAAAAAAATAATTGTCTATTAGACAAAAGAAAATAAAACTACGTGATGTGGGCAAAAAGTGTTTAACTAAACGGTTTTAGTGGAGCACTCGGCGTAGCGCAATTAGCCGTGAAGTGCTACGAGCAGAGTAATGTAGCTTGAAGCGTTGTAACTCATTACTAGCCATTACAAAGTGATAGAATCTTCCTCTGACTCCTTCAATTATTATTGAAATGGCCATGTTGGTTATCATTAAATATTTCAATAGATCATATTTATAGATAATTATAAAATTTTCGATTTCATCTACGTACTAATTTGTTAGTCACGTGGGTATTCGCGTGACTCCACAATACAAAAATGTAAATATTTTTGTGTTACGAAAAGTGCTTGTTTGAACAAAATGTCAAGATTTTATTCACTTTAGCTCTGAATAAAATGATTGAGTATCAAATTGCATATTGGGAATATCCTAGCTAGGTTGTTAAATAATAAAATGATAATTGACACGTCCGAGAAGCTTGTTTGATTGTTACATATTGTTTTAAGGTGATTAAGTAAATTAAAAGTATTTACAATGTTTCTACACAGAACAAATGGGCAGTTCAACAAATTTGGAGTTGGTAATCCTATGAGATGTAAATAATTCTAAAAAAACTTAAACAAATTTAGATATTTCAAAACTCCACGTAGTTGTAGCCACATTTTTCAATGCATTTGTTCCAAGTCAAAAAAAATATACATTTATATCCTTGCAGTTCTCCACGACTGCCGCGTGGTCACCGGCTTAGAATAGAACCACTACATATCTTCCCGCAGGCGTCGTACAAGGCGACTAAGGCCCGGTGCCCATTGACGGGTCGGGATGGCAGGGGGCTTCGTCATCCCTACATGAAAGCGCGCAGTGACGGCAATTATGTCGCGGCATCTTTAAACATGCCGCGGTATCCTTAGGCATGCCGAAGAATCCTTCGGCATGCCGAAGATGTAGCGAACTTATGTTAGATAAACGTTCGTATATCTGAATGAAGTAAATGAATAAGGTTTTTTTCTGCGATATTTCGTCAACAAGTTATGGATTTTTCAATTGAACTGACGACAAGCAAATGGCGAAGCGTAGGCACCTGCTCTGCGTGCCTCCTCATACCCGCGTAGTTGCACTCGGCGTCCCGAAGCCTGCCGAGGCATCCCTAACCTTACCGAGGCATCCTAGGCCTGCCGAGGCATCCCTAAGCATACCGCAGCTTTATTTTGCAGCTACGATCATTATCATTGAAATTGCTACTATAATTTCCTAATCTTAAGGTATATTACTATTCGTCACCCAAAAATCTCTTGCCGCCCCGTTCCGTCAGTGGACGCCGGGCGTAAGGGAAAACAATGAGGATAATACATTTTTGTTTATTAAAAACAAAAAACTCATGGAAATGTATAAGTGCATTTCAAACGTTAATGTGTTTTCATATGCCCGTGTGAAATTATGATATAAAATATTGGCAAATGAAAACATGCATCAATTTTTTTAATTAATAACACGTGCTAAAAAAATATATAATAATATTATAAAATATTTATACAAGAATAATATTAGAAATAGAATTAGAAAATCATTGATTAAAAAAATTGTATAAGAGAAAGAGTTGGTGATGATGACACACTTATTAATGACCAATATACTGCTCTCGTAACGAAAAATGGCACGACTATGCGTACTTTATACAGCAGTTGTGCCTTTTTACGTTCCGAGGGCAGTAAACACAATGACATATCGTTCATTGATGAAATTGTAATTTTGGAAAAATTTAATTAAGTATGTGTTAACATAACAAGTGTTTACGTTTGGAGAAAAACCGGCAGTAATTTTAACTTTATACGTGGAGCATACTGAAAGTTCCTGGAACTGACTTCAAGTCAACAAGAGAGTTGTCAAAGATTTTTGGTGATGAAGCCCCATGTCGTAGCTCTGTCTATTCGTCGTAGTGAATTTAGACGTGGTCGTGATCATCGCCATGACGATCTACGTGTAGGTCGGCTGGCGACTGCGGTTACCGAATTTAATATTGATACTGTACGACAACTGATTGAATCTGACAAAATATACTTGTCAGCAAATTCGTACTGTATTAGGCATTCTAATGTTGCATGTGCATCTGAAGGTTCGGAAACGTTACTCTCGATGGATACTGCATGATTTAACGAAGTACCAAAAACGACTACGTGTAGAATGGTGCCGTAAAACGATAAAAATGTTTAATAGAAGACATTGGCTGTAAATAATATAACAACAGGTGACGAAACCTATGTGTACTGGTGTGCTTTGGACCGGAAAGAAAAAGAAAATTCCAGGCCGCAGAATGGGTCTTTCTTTTTGAAGGTTTGCCGACGAAAGTTTAGAAAAGTCTGAGCACTGCTTAGAAAATGATTGCTTCTTTCTTCGGCAAATCAGGACATTACACTTCTATACCGCTTGAAGACTAAAGGATAGTGATTACAAATTGGTATGTAAACACCCGTTTACCAAGAGTGTTAGAAAAAGTTCGCGAAAAGCGTACTCAAAGCAATATTCACTTCTGCACATTCTGCTAAGGTAACGAATGCGTATTTGAAGGCCTCAAATGTGAAGCTGATGACCCATACATACAGCCCAGACCCTGCACCATGCGACTTCTTTTTATATCCAAAAATCAAAGATAACTTCTCTAAGTTATTATAGTAAACCTCTGTTTACGATTTACAAGGCCAGAAGCTGGTTACCTATCAGTAATCCGAAATGACATTTTCCAGAAATAACATTTGCTCGAATTTTTATAACCTCGAAAGTAACTTTAACTTTCTTTTAAACCTAATCTAACCGAACCTAATCGTGTCCTTGCGATAAACATCCAACATGTCCTGAAAGAACGACGGTTTCGTTATAATTCGGTTTTCGGTGTAATGAAAATTCGAAAAACGTTATTTCGGCAAAAAATAGAGTTTATTATAAAAATAGAGGTTACCTCGGAAGCGGCGGTGAAAGGGTTCCACGAAGCCATTGAAACAGGTCCCTACGGAAGATTGGTTCCACTGCTTTTCACAATGGTTTCAACGAAAGCTACAGTATGTGTGTAGCGAGGGCATATACTTTGAAAAACCATAAATCTATTATAAACATAGAAAACCATAAATCTATTATAAACATAGTATATCTTACATAATATGTCTTACTTATCAGAATCCAGAACCTTTCAGTATGGCCAAAGTATAATACTCATATTGTACAAATATACAAAGTTTTATTGACACGTCATAAGTTAGAAATAAAATAAAAAAATGGGTTTAAATTGTACCCATTTCTTGTAACATTACACGAAATTCAACGAGCGAAAAACAAACGAGCGAATATAGAGGTAGTGTGAAATTAGTATATATTATTAGTTCCTGGTTGTATTCGTATTAATATTAGTTATATACATACATACACATCAGCACATTTAGCCAAAATTTAAATTATTTTTTATATATAAAGAAATACTATTAGGACGTAAAGTAAGAAATAAACATCTTTAACATCGACTTCGTAAAAAATTATTTAGCCATTGCATAAGATGCATTTTTTTTCGATTTTAAGATAAAGCAGAAACTGTTGGAAATCAAGAAATTGCAACAGTTTAATATTAATTAACTGAAACTCTAATAGTGCATGTTACCTCCCCATGCTCGGACTACGGTTTTCAACCGTCTGGGCAAGTTGCTTATGGCGTTGCGTATTGTTTCTTGAGACAACCTCTTCCACTCTTCTAGAAACACGTCGCAAATTTTTCACCCAGATTTTTCGGAGGTGACTTTCTGGACTTTACACTCTCTTTAACAATTCCCAAACGTGCTCTATTGGATTCATATCCGAGGACCTTTCTGGTGAGATCGCTGTCATTGAATCCACGTGGTTTAGTCATGCCTGTACTGAGCGAACATTATCCTGCATCATAATAAAGCCATCACCGGTATAGAGGATTAATAGCACAACATGTTCATCTGAAATATCCCTGTTACACTTACTTGCAGCCATATTCCCTACGTTACTTCCACCAACTCGGCAACAGCTGACATACATGTCTATCCTGACATTATTATTGAGCCCCCGCTGTATGCCACCGTTATTATAAAATTAACTTACTGCTTTCTATCAAACGAGCTTAAGATAATTCTACACTTATTAGTGAAAAGAACCTATTGCTATTCGTGTAAATTGCTACGGCAATTATTACCTGCAGAGTGCAGTCGGTATATTCGGTAGTGTCTATCAAGTTTTCTCTCTTCGTCTCGTACAGACGAACCTATACCTACTACTTTCTTTGAATCTTCTGCAATCTGTCAATTGTGTTCCTCGAGCCTTTTCTATTTCGCATTGTCGTGGCCCTCGTATTTCCGTGAACTCGATGCAGCGTCCAATGGTCATGTCCTTTTTTGTAAACTTTTTCCTGCCTTATCATAATCTCTTCGCAAGAGAATTAGTCAATCCTTATCGTTGAATGCCACGATGAGTTATTGGTACAAACCGTCGAAGTGTAATGGCAATCCAACTGTAGGAGTGACCGTTTTAACTAATTTCATCTGCCCTAATGATTAATTGACTTATTAAATTAAGTTAATTAAATGATGACTTAAGTTTTTATAATCAAGTAACATGCTTTTAGGACCAAAATAAACGAGAAAAACCTTTTCAAATAAAATTTATGTAATCTTGTAATCTACAAATTTCTAATTTTCAAATTAGTAGGTCTAAAATAAATAATAAAATAAACTGCCAGTCTCTGAAAATGTATTGTATTATTTTGAGGTTTTTACTAGTGTTCCACTAAATGTGCCTGTATGTGTATTTGTAAATAAAAAAAATTTAAATTTTCTAGTACTAATATTATGCTGGTACAAATCGTCATAGTATAAAAGTCAGAACTCTTTTGTTTAAGATTTATACTTTAATTTTTATGTGTGTGTTACGTGTGTGCGTGCGTGTGTGCGTGCGTGCGTGCGTGCGTGCGTGAGTGCGAGCGGGCGTGCGAGTGCGCGTGCGGGCGTGTGTAATAAAGAAATACGTGTATATCATCTATCTTCAACCATATCCACTTGTTTTATATTGCAATCTTTGATTTACTAGTTATATTTTTTTCCATTAATACAGGTTTGTGAAGTGGTTCGAGGTCTTCATCTTGTTTCATTACAACCATTTCAGTTATGTCCGACTTAACACCATCAAAAATCATTAGGGCCGATGAAATGAGTTAAAATGGTCACTCCACAGTTTACCAATCACTTCGTCGGTCTGTATCAACAATTCACCGTCGTATCCAACGATACAGATTGACTAATTCTCTTGTGAACGGTTGGTGTTAAGGCAGGAAAAAGTTTACGTTAAAGGACATGACTATTGGACACTGCTTCAAGTCCACAGAAACACGGCGGTTACGGCTGTGCTAAATCGAAAAGGTTCGAGGAATACAATTGACAGTTTCACAGAAGATTCAAAGAAAGTAGTAGGTATAGGTTCGTTTGTGCGAGCCGAAGAGCGAAAACTTGATAGACACCATTGGATATACCGACTGTACTATGCGCGTGATAGTTGCCACTACGATTTACATGAGTTACGACAGGTTCTTTCCACAAATGAGTGTAGAATTCTCTTGAATACGATTGATGGAAGGTAACAAGTTAATTTAATTATACGGTGGCTTACAGTGATGGCTCTATAATGGTGTCGGAATAGATATGTATGAAAGCTGTTGCTGAGTTGGTAGAAGTAATGTAGGGAATATGGCTATAACTAAGTGAATCAGGGATACTTTAGATGAACACGTTGTGCCATTAGTCCTCTATATCGGCAAGAGCTTTATCACAATGCAGGATAATGCTCGCTCAGTATAGGCATAACTACACCATGTGGATTCAATGGCGATGGACTGACCAGCAAGGTTCTCGGATATGAATTCCATAGAGCACGTTTGGCAGTTGTTAAAGAGAAGCTTAAAATCCAGAACGTCATCTCCGGAAATCTGGGCGAAATGCGAGACGTGTTTCTGGAAGGGTGATAGAGGTTGCCTCAAGAAACAATACGCAACATCATTCGCAGTAAGCCTAAACGACTGAAAACCGTAGTCAGAGCATTGGGAGGTAACATACATTTATTAGAATTTCATTGAAATAAACTGTTGCTATTTTTTAATTTTCAACCGTTTCTGTTTTATCACAAAATCGTAAAAAAATGTATTTTATGCAATGGTTGTAGGGGCGAGCCTCAGCTACCTACCGGGTCACAGGTGGCGGATAGTGAAAAGTCCTGTAGTATGCAGGACAACTGCAAATAAAGGGAAACCGAAATAAGCAGTCCCGGACCGAGGCGGTAGGGTTAACAGGGAGTGTTGGGGTATTCAGTGGCGTACCCTTAAGAAAAGACACGGAAGTCCCGATGACGACCCTATGACATGGCGAACAAACACCGCCATCAAATAAGTGTTGCTCTGGCAGAGGGAAACAGCTTGCCACTAACTAGTTGGGCGGAGTTCGTGAAGAGCAGAACGACCGACTAGAAGTTCTACTGCAGGCGACGACGGGTAACATCACAATCGGCTGCAGTACTGCGATCACCTACCCGTCGTGGCTGACGTGGTGATTATGGCTAACCCCCTTTCGCTTCAAACCACGACAGACAGAAATAAAATAGACCCGAGTTTCCAGCGCTTTGTAATCTCTAGTTCGAGCAGTGGCCAGGCGACACGGGGCAGGGGTGCGACAAATAATCCCCGGGAGTTCACCAATTGCCACAAATTGAAACTTTTAACGTACAACACACACAGTCGTTTTCTTACCTATTGCTGCCACCAAGCAGTGATGTGAGCATTTGAAGGGTGAAGGTGCTAGTGAAATTACAGGCACATGGGCTAATGAACTTTATGTGTCAGGGTGACTGACGCAGTGGCAGAATTCCTCAGATCTTTGCGGTATAAAGCTCTGAGTGGCATTGTAATTGTTATGAGTAGGCCTGGGTTACATAATCCCCAATATACGAGAGCGATAGAGCCACTGATTGCTGTAAATAACAGATTCATATCATAAGTTTTATTTGTTGTTCAATCGAATACATTTTCTAGTCCACTTTCTGCAAGTGCGAAGTTGGATTTCTCCATCGATTGGAGGTGTACAAATACCTTTTACTCCTAACAATTATACCACATGTAGAAGAGCTTTTTGCGCCCAGTGAAGCAGACGTTTCTGTTATGTAAGTCTAATTCTGTGATGGCCGTGTGGTCTCCGGCTTAGAATAGAACCACCCCTTATCTTCCCGCGGGTGTCGTACAAGGCGACTAAGGGACTTGCAGTGGGGACAATATTTGTAGTAGTTTCACGATGTTTGAGTTTTGCCAGGAAAATTATAAACATTCTTCTTAATTTTTTTTTTGGTATTCGGGACTTTAATAATTTATACATACTGCACTTCCTTTTACCATTTAATTATTTATTTGCATTATGATTGAAATTATATGAATGTGTTCATTATTTTAAACAAAAATATTTAGTTTATCTTAGGCCCAGGTAACAATTCTGGGTTCGAAACTCCTTTTAGGTAAATATATAAATAATAATAAAAAAATAAAAGACATTTATTTATCCGCAAAACACATAAACAAACATAACCGAACAAATAAAACAAAAGAACCGTAATGTGGACAAACAGGATGAAGAGTCAGCATTGCTGATTTTCAGGCTTCACCTTAAAGCTATTCGCTTGTTGCATCAGACCAGCAAGCGGAGTGTATACTAAACACGAAGCATAAATTAATAGAGGCTGTCTGTGTTGCACTATATGTAAATGTATAAAATTTAAAAACAAATTGTAATTAAAAACAGAAAAGATTCCAAAATTGTATTTATTTGGTATTGTTAATGGATTTAACTATAACCTAACCTCACAGTACAGAGTACTAAAAAAACCGACCTCAAAAGTCATTCATCCCCTAGTTTGCAATTTAGTTTAAAATTAGGTTGTTGGTTTAGTGAATTCATAAAATCTATCTGCATTTTGGTTGAAAGGGGAAAGATAAATTAGCTTATTCAATATTTATCATATTTAGTCAATCATTTACTATGTAAATATATAGCGTACACCATTTCAACTTGTATAAATGTAATTACTAAATATGCAGTCAAATTAATATTATTATAATATTTTAGATGTAATAAATGTAGTCGTACATAGTTCCCATTTTTAATAAAATTTACTTGTTAAAAAAAGCATAAAAATATTATCATAAATTTTAAACAAATATGTATTCGATTAAAAAGAAAACAAAAATTAAGTAAAAAAAAAACCATGCAAATGTGAAGTACCTTTGGGATCTTTATTTTCGTATGGCGATATAAAATTTTAGCGTATGAAAAGGTACACCAATGGTTTTTACCTTAACATTTAAAAAAAATCGTACATACATGTACATAAGTAGACCATGTAAAAAGTAGAATGAATGGAAATGATGGATAATGGTGCGTAAAACACGTTAAGTATTACACTAAAATAAGGATCTATACCTGATTATTGTAGAAATCAATGTGAGATCTCATCTTAAAATTATACAACTTATATTTAGTCATATATTACTAATAATAATAATAATAAAATAATAATAAGGAAATACATATATAAATTACTTATATTTCTCTTTCGTGTGGCTCTAAGACACAAAAATACTTATTTATATTATGTTTTTATGTTGTGGGGCCAAATACAACACAAAAATGGTTGAGGTTGTATTTTTAAACAAAATCCCTGATTTACTCTTCAAGCGTAATATAGGGCAATCAAAGTTTAAAATATATTTGTACACCTTCTTTTAGTTATGACCTTAGAATAATAACGCATAGAAACCTAGTCCGCACACGCTAAGTGAGGCAAATTGAAGCGCGCCAAAAGGACCTACACGAGCGGGCGGGCCTTCAGTGCTCAAGGTCAACTTGCACCGCGAACAAATCAAGAATTTTAGCTAAAAATGACGAAATGTGCAGTAAATTAGTGTAAAAATACGTCAGACAAACATAAAATAGATACTAACATCACATTCCACAAGGAAGTAACGCGTTTCAACTTGTATTTTTACATAAATATTCACTAAAACCGAAAATTAAGCTACTACTAAAACTAGCCTATATGAATTTGATTTTTGCCTCACTTGTGACAGTTCGTTTGATATGAAACTATCATTCTATGCGTTATTATTCTAAGGTTATGACATAAAGGTATCATAGACTACTATCATAGATTGTTATATAATTATTTCTAGTAATTCTATTTTTAGTGCCTACATAAAAGTTCACATTAATGGAGGTTACGAGGTTTTCGAATTTGCCGATGGTTTGCAAAATTTATCAAAAAATGTTATGACTTGATCTTTTTAGATGAAGGTAATTATGTTTACTTGTCACCATTGTAATTAAGTACATAATTAATTATTTAATTAATTTACTTGTTGGTCACGTCACTTGATATTATAAAAAAATAATTAAATGGTGTGTAAAAAAAAATTAAAGGCGGCAAAAAAAATAGAAATAAAAAAAATATACGAAAATTCGGAGATATGACTGGGAAATTAATATAATATTAGTGTTGACTAAAAATAGAGGCTATTAAACTGCACATAGAGTTTTTTATAATGTGCTATTATTTATTAGAGGCATCTTTTGGCAGTATCTTATTGTGAATCCATTACATTTAAGTACTATGCGGAGTAGCCATACGTTGTATATATTGTTTTGTGATCAAAAACATAAATAAATAAAAATAATAACACAAAACAATAGATTATTTCAGAGGACGGGAAGTAATGGTTTGTTGGACGAGCATATATTGCAAGTATGCGCATATATTGCATATATTATATGAGTCAGATAGTTTCCGTTCCCGCCGCGGTATATGTAGGTCTTTTTTCAAAATATATAAGGAGAAGGAGAGTTTCAAAAAAGCGGGAAAGCGAATACATTGTGCATAAATAACTTTTAATTTTTTTCCGAAGCATATAGAACTTTTTAAAACAGAATGAAAATATATGTTCTACGCTGAAACGAGCGAATAACTTGGCTGTATGGCATTATTCTTTAGTCACTTCGATGTTGTGTGCAAGGGTCAAATATTGAAAATTCTAAAATACCTTGGCAGAGAAGTAATTTGTTTTTAATTTAATTTTGTGGCAAAAATCAGGTTAACGTGTTATTTGTTCCAAAGGAAAGTGGACATCCCTGAGCATGTTTGAAAAAAAAAACTCTACAAAATACACAGAAATAAAACAATGTACTTAATATGAACAAAAAATAAAGATAATATTGATGATTTTGAGTTTTCACATCACAACAACATATAGCTATTCGCTAATACATGATATTGTGATTGATATTATTTTATAGGTAACTACGTGAAAATAGAATGATGAAATATGATGAAATATGACTTACAATAATTTTGTAAGTAGTTCGTTCTCTATACTGCTCTCCTTGTAATAACTGACGCATTTGCATTTCGGTGATTTTCGAGATATTGGTACCTAAGTCAATTACGCTGATTTAGCCTAACAATAAAACCGAAACTAAATAAGATATCAAAAATCGATTAGACGGAGTTGTAAATCTCATTACAGATATGTTAATAACTCAATTTCGCTAAAAATGCTGATTACGTTATTTATAATAAGGAGGACATATAATCTTGTGCTAGCACAGCAGAAAAGTGATTTCACTTGATGGAAAGTGACGATGAGGTTGACGATGGAGCATACACACCTAAATAAGGCCTACTCAATCTCGCCTTGAAAAGGCCCAAGTTATAACGTTCAGGGAATAAGTCTGCAGGCAGGGAATTCCACTCCTTGGCCGTTCGCTCTATAAATGTGGAAGCGTAATGCTTCGTGCGAATCTTTGGAATATCCACAACATAGGAGTGGAATACAAGCCTACACCTAGTCCCCCGGCGATAGAAAGGTGAAGGCGGAATTAAATCGTGTAATTCCATCGCACACACTCCGTGATATATCCTGTAAAATACCGATAAGCAGGCAAGTTTACGGCGGTGTTCAAAGCTCTGCAGCTTCGCCTCTACTAATTCCGCGCTTCCTGGTGAGCTTTTCATTATTTTATTTTTCAAATAAGCAATGGGTAACATTCTGCATTAGAATCTGATAATCAATCAACGTGATGCTTTTAATACAGGAAGATGTATAATTATTATATACTAAGTTTTTTTCTATATTCAAATAGCACGTTTTAATTTTCATTTAATGATTTTTCCCACACGTAATCGATCCATGTCGCTTAAGCATTTAAATTTAAATTGTTTAACTTTAGTAGTTTGCATGGAGAAGAACAATAAAATATCTAGCGTAAGTAAATGATTTGTAAATACTGTTAGGAAATTGAAATAAAATTGAATAAATATAAAATGAATAATATAAGGCTCAAATGCATAATAATAAATAAAACCATTAATGAATTCGAATGAATCCGCCCAAAACATGACGTCCTGAATAATTGCTTCAAGTTATAGACTAATAATAAATATTTAAAATTGGTCCATATCAACTAAAAAACAATTTATTCAGTTTTAATTCACGGTTTACGCCCCGTGAGACTTTCAGTGTAGCACACGGCGTAGCCCTAATTTTCTTAAAAGTGCTACGAGATAAAGTGAAATAGCGTGAATTGTCTTAACAAATTAATATTTTTATGTTTTTATGTTAAGAATTGTTTGAACGACCACTTTATTCGGCCAATAATTTAAAAATGCTTTTTCAAATCTATCAGGCTTTCGGGAAATATTGTAATATACTACTAGATCAATACTTAGCCTTATACATTCTTGTATGTCCTAAAAATTAACACTCTTAGGCAATAAATTCGGGTCGGAAACAAAATTTTAAATAAATCCATTAATTAATCATACAACTTAACCTTATAAACTGTGAGAATATTGTGATAGTTCACTAAATCAATATAAACCGTAAAATATTTAATAAGGAACTTATAATTTGTTATTGCAAAGAATTTAATGCACCATTACAAATATAGTTCACAGTAAATAACTGTTTCAATCCTCAATAACATGGACTGATAATTACATTAACTTTCAAAAAGCCATATAATTACAGTGAATCTACGAACTTATATTTAATATGTGTTGTAAAGATACTTTTCCCGAAAAATTATTGTTTTAGAAAACAATAAAATTATAATTAGCAAATTGAGACCAATTAATTAGACAGGTTGGTCGGTTCTATTTTATCTACGTTAATATTATTTGCATGTGACTCGAATTAATTGCCGGTGAGTGTACGCGTTTCTATTCCAGGAACATCAAACATCAAATAATTTAAGCAGAAAATTCCGTAATAGATAATGCATCTGTTTGTTAAGTCTTATTTGACTTTACTGGTGGTAGGGCATACTTTGTGCAGTTGCCCGTCTGGGTAGGTACCACCGCCCTGTTTATTTTCAACCTAAAGCAGTAGTGTCACTGCTGTGTTTTGGTTGGAAGGGCAGGGAGAGCCAGAACGCAATCACTGCACAGGACAATTTAGATCTTACGTCCCACGGCCGGCGTATACGTATACGTAGCATCGCAAATGTTATTGCAGCACATGTAAGCAGCAGTTGAGTTCCTTGTGAAAGTTCATACAGGGTAGTACTGCCGCCAAGCAATAGTGTCAGCATTGCTGTGTTCCGGTTTCGAAGGGTAAGGGTGCTGGTGAAATCACAGGCTCCTGGAACTTGTCAACTTAGTCTCAGGGTGACGGGCGCAGTGGCAGTGCCCCTCAGATCTTTGCGATTTAAAGCTCTGAGTGGCACTGCAACTGTTATGGATAGGCCTGTAACTTACCAACAGGCGCACGACTCGTTCGTCCCATCACTTAATATTATAAAAAAAAGCACCCTCTTACTCACAGGTGAATTGATTGTGTTGTCGGTTCGTATACAATAGAACACCATAATATTGTACCTTCAGTGGTGCAAAATCGCCGTTTAAATCCCAGAAGGGATATTAGCGGAGAGTCAGAGTTGTATAACCCCCAATATGCAGAAGAGAGTCAGAGTCACTGATTACTATCAGCGTTGGCTTTTCGATCTCTTCTGGTGTTACTCGACTACGGCAAAGCCGAAAGGAGGTTAAGTTTTTAATAATTCTTAATTTTTTCACACGGATATACACATACGTCGCCTTACTTTTCCAAACTCGTATCTTAAAGCACAAAGTTACTGAAATGTAAAAAATGGATTGTATATATAAAATTTGCAGGCTGATTTCACATCAAATTTCCTCCATATTCACACACTGGCCTATTCTTAAAACAACCTATTCTTAAAATAATGCATCCTTTTATTAATTAACACCCTTGATAAGAAACTTAAAATAAATAGAAAGTTTTGCCATCTCCTGAGTAATCACTCTTAAGATACGACTTTGAGAAAGTAAGGCTTCGATATTACGTTAAAAAATTACCGTCTAGTTGGGTGACTTTGAATTTCGTTTTCGGTAACTTTAAATAAAACTGATTTGAAGATTCTTTATTTTCTTCTCGAAATATTTCTAGTCAAACATTAAAAACTAAAAACTGCGTGAAACGGAAAGATCAAAAATTCTACATGTCAAATGTAAAGGACATAAATAAATAAAAAGTGTTTACGAAACAAAAAATAAAGTAAGTCAACTAAAAAAAACTAGCATTTCCCGTTTTTTTATTTTATTTGTTATTTATTATACATTATTTTAGGTTGATGGCTTTTTTTTCAGAACCAGTTTTATTAATTAAAAAAATGTCAAATATGACAGTAAAAATTTAAAATTGAATAACAAAATAAATTAATGGACTAAACCTAAACGCAACAATGTAATGTATAATTATAAAAAAGAAAAAAAAGTATTTATCAAGGGTTAAAAGTTAAACATAGATATTAAAATAATTAAGAAGTTTTGAAAGTTACGCGCCATTTTCCGTTCGCGGAGTTCAACGAGTGAAGGGTGTGTGTACTTCAATTTCCTTTTGTGTCTGTTGGTAACTACTAATTTGCATAAATGGTATTCCCAAGTGAATGGGAAATTATTTGTTTTGTTTGGGAGATCTATAGCTTTTTTCATTCAAAATACGAGTATAATCTTACTCAAGTCTGTTAAATTGTCATTCAAGAAAGTTTTCACTGTTCAAAATAATTTCGTTCTGATGCCGAAATATCAGAATAACTTTGAACAGCCTCTTTCTTATACAGTTTTTTTCTAATTCGTCATTTTAGCTCAATTGTTCTAAATTTGAGTATGATAGAACATTCATTATATAATCAAAAACCTACTTTGATCAATATATACTCCCGGACACATTATTCGAGCGACCGCGTTTCGCGTTTTTGCCTTAAAGAGCCAGAATACAAAAATAGTGTTATTATCGAAGAAAAAGGTTTCTCCGGATTTGCAAGTCCAAATTTACAACAAGGACTTATGGAAAAGACTTTTAATATACTAGTTTCAAAACCGTGTAGGATAGTTCTTGATCAATCGAACATTGTTTAAGGTTAGGGCATTTAAATAATACTGATGCGAGGTGGCTCGAATTATGTGTCCGGGGGTGTATTTTTATTTTAATATCCGTAAAAACCTGACAGAAGTGTTGAAGCTTGTCCAACTTGACCGTACGTTCTGCTAAAGTTATTTAAGTTCCTGTATAGAAACAATCAGAGTTGTAGAAGTTTAATGTTAAAAAGTAGGGTGTTTATCGAGAGTATTTATAGTGTGAAATGTAAGTTTAGTGTTTTAGACGCACATAAAATTAAATATCAAATACAAACAACTACCTCCCAGATTTAACTCAATTTGTATAAAAATGTTAACATTGACATAATAGGCTAGACTAAGGCGAATTTCAGACTAAAGCAGTGCTTTTAATTGCATTATTTTCTAGGCTGATAGGGATGTTTTGGACCAAATTGGACTACGCTGACGTTTTTTTTTCTCTAACAGTTTATGTTTTTCTTTGGTCAGACCTGTTAACCAAGTTTGAGTCAGTTAAAGTACTCAAGCAATTTACTTGTAAATAGTTAAGATAATTAATAAAATTAGAATAATTATGATACCTATAGTACATATGTAGGTGGTTTTTGTAGTTTTTACGATAAGGAGGGAAGCCCGAGTGAAGTACGTAAGAATTTAGTTTTTGTAAAAAGTTACGATTTTTTTGGTCTGACCTGTTTACCCAGTTTGGGTTAGTCAAAGTTAAGATAATTAATAAAATTAAAATAGTTATGATACAGTAGTTTCGTAAGTGGTTTTTGCAGTTTTTACGATGCGGACGGTAGTAGTAAGATATTAAATTTTTGTTATAAAATATATGAAATATTTTTTTTTTCTAGTTTGGTCTTTTAATCAAGTTTGGTTTAGTCAAATTAACCTAGTACTTTAGTCATAAATCGTTAATGTACTTAACAAAATTAAAATATCGTTCTGCTTAATAATTCTGTTGGCCTATGTATGTGGTTTCTGGAGTTATACGGTGAGAAAGGTGGATAGGAATGTAGGAGATAGCGAATACACGCATACAGAAGTCTCGTTCTTATGTTCGCTGTTATAGTAAGATTATTTTCTCGCTGCAGGCTCGATCGTAATTTATCGAAGCGGGACTGTACATTACTGCAGTTGATAAACGCTATCGATATAGATGACATTTAATTTTGTTGTAATAATGGAAGTAGGGTCGGAAATGACAAATAATTTATTTGTTAAATACATACAATACAAATTTACAATATTAAAATCCTAATGCTGGATAGGTCAAGAATGCGTACGAGAAACTAGTTAATTTTACGAGATCTTTAAATTCCACCAAAAAAATTTAACTAATTATTGATAACAATGGTTTTAGAATGAACAAGTTTGTTGTATTTAAACTGCATTCTCTGGTAATAAAAATAAATGACTCATAGAGTACTGCACCGACCGCGCGTCCTTAGCGACTCGTTTGTTTTTATCGAAAACGTGCTTGCGCACGCTTTGCTTACGCTCGACACTAAGCAAGTGGAAGAGAGCGCAATATCGCTGTCGTGCTTCTGTGTATTATGGCAGAGTCTGTAGCGAGTGAGTAATGTAACTTTAGTTTTCGAGGATATAAAATGATATAATTATGATAACTACAAATTTATAGTGACTATATAAAAAAAGTATATAATGTATATAATACATATGAAACTTTAACTGGCTATAGGTTAAATAACTAAAATTTAGAGTCAAACTCTTCTTGTAAATACGCTTAATGATGGTTACTTGTTAATATTACGATTAGGAAATCATGTATATAGACGTTAGAAGTTATAGAAATATGATAATCTACACTATGGTCTTCATTCTTAGAATTGTACAGAGTAACATTTATAAGATGTTGGATCAGTTAAAAATACGTAAATAAAAAAATTCGAGAAAAAAAATTCGGGTTCGACCCTGTATATGCAGCGTAACCAATATCCGTGTATGATATTTAGGTATAGTCCACAATTATTCTAAAGTACCTTAGCACTTTTAAAGTAATACTTATATTGATAAGATATAGATCTTATTGGGTAACTGTATATATATGTGCTTGAGTTGTATACACGGTTGCGGATCCCATTTCTAGGTGCCATATCATAAATTGAGTGTAAGTAAGCTATCGGTCGGTCGCCGGTAGTGTTACCTGTTAAGTAGCTAGTCGCCCGCATGATGCACTGTATTTCGTCGTTGAAGTCGTTGCGAGTCAAAGCGACCGCAGTTGCGACATATTGACGGCACGTTGCACGAGCTCTGAGGGTGGCAAATTAGTTTACTTAGGACTTCATCCACTTTCCTGTAATAAAACTTGGCAAATAGATGCTCCGAACACAGCGAAAGCTTGTAAACTAACTTCAGAGGTCAGTTTTTGCAATTTTTTTGTTACAAAAAAGTTATAATTATATCTGTTTATCACAGAGACAATCGTAAAATGATGTGGGTGAAAACAAAAACGAATCGATATGAAACAAATTGTCATACTAATATCATATTATGTGTTACAGGTGTCGTGGGGAGTCATCACAAAGAAGCGAATTTGCAACTGAAGCCTCAGAACATTGTCAGTGGCTTAGCTCTACTATCGTCGCCATCGTTCTTGTGGATTTGCGCTCTCACTTGATACTCGCTCTATA
>NW_020654466.1:19407251-19518008 GCF_003589595.1 Hyposmocoma kahamanoa
ATTGCATCACCATTATAAGCATTTTGTGCGTTTTCAGTTATGTCGAACAGGGTTTTGAATATATAATGGAAATGTTAGTCTCCACAAACACTTATAGAAACACGACAGTCATTTCCGAATAGTCGCGGGTTAACTTTACCCCCATTTTGTAGTGTTAATATAATGCAACGCGAAAACTTGAGAGGCTATATCATCGCAAGATCTTTAAAGTACCTTCGGCATAACTACGCTTATTGGCACGCAGTTTACACAATATTACACAGACAATCCCAGGGATCTGCTGATTGATTGCATCACCATTGTAAGCATTTTGTGCGTTTTCAGTTGTGCCGAACAGGGTTTTTAAAAATATATATTATATTACAGAAAGACAACAGTCATTTCCGAATTGTCTTACTTTACGAAGGCCACGCTTTATTTAGAGACTAACTATCATAAGTGGTTTTGATCATATTGAGCGCAATAACCCTGGAATGCTTTTCGATTATACTAATAAAGTACCAGACGAGTACACCAATGAACTGGTTACCTGAAACTAGGAAATTCTCTGTGTTACAATTACGTACCAGAGAAAAGGAAATTCACACCGGGGCAACAATTCCAAAATAAAAATTGGAGTAAATTTATTTGTTGCTTCGCGAACCTGAATACCTTAGTGTTATAGGAAATGAAACTATTTTTCTGGATTTAAATCGCGTATATTTGTTTTTTCAAACAAACCGACGTTTCGGGCCCTTCACAAGTCCCATGGTCACGGTTGTCAGTCAACCGATTTAAATCCGGAAACATAGTTTCATTTCCTAAGTGTAACAATCGCGAAAACCTAAGAACTCGATACCTTAGTGTTGCAAATTTTTTCATGCAGATGATTTTTCCACCCTTCCTCCGCCTAAAATTAATAAAACAAATAACAAAAGCGCAACTACAGTCACAGACACCATCACCAAAATTATACCCGACACGTGTTTCGCCTCTCCACAAGACATCCTCAGGGGTTGTCGATTGTAGAAGAAAATTAACTACAGGAAAAAGTTATTGAACACAAGCGCGGCGATTTTGCACTATTTAACCTCCGCTAGGTTCGCAGAATAGCAGATATTTAGTAGCAGTAGAGCTCCTATGAAATAGTTCGTTCAGGGAATTACTGCCACTTTATCTATTGCTGAAACCATTTCGGTTTTGGAGGGTAAGGGTGCTGGTGAAATTACAGGCACTTGGGACTTATCAACTTATATGTCTCACGGTGATAGACGAAGTGGCAGTCTCTCAGCTCTTTGCGATTTAAATCTCAGAGTGGCACTGCAATTGCTATGAACTAACGTGTCTCTTAACCGCACGACTTGTTCGTCCTGGCACTTGGTTAATACACATACATACACATAAAGATTAATTTACTTCAAATTTTATTAACATGGGCTTCCGCAAAGTACCAAATGCCTGAATATATTAACTGCCCACAATACTCACACCTGCAACCAATTTAGGGGTAGAAAAGTTTAATTTCCAAATTGGTCCTTCGGAAAATCCTAAGCATGTAAAATCCTCTTCATCCAGCGCTTACTAGTTCAAACTGTTGGTCTTCGATTTATAATTTTATCCTACGCTTTAATACCACTAGTTTTCTCTAATTCAAGGCATCATAAAACCGTTTAATACTTTATTAATGACTAGGATGATTGGACTTACAAAACGTCAATTTTGATCGACGGTCTTTTGCACAATTCAACTTTAATGTCCTTCCAATACCATCTTATATACCTTCAATGCAGCTACGTGTATAATGCTTTCTGATACTTATCTTTTACCCAATTATATGTATATGCGATGCAACTAATTTCACTAAATTATCCCATCACAAAAGCATTTTGTACGTAGGGAACGTCGAAGAGAGTGCTTCTAAAATGTTTCACTTATTATAATGTTAAAACAACTACAATAATGTGGATTGTTGCTACAGCATTATATAGGTTGATAAGCATGTTTTGGAAGGGCAATAGGGTTGAGGTATCCACCAAGTGATGTATTGTAAAATAACTATTCTATACTTAATACTCAGTTGCAGAAGAAATGTCTTTTAAAAATTGTATCATGTGATTTTTAAAAATTCTTTAATAACATTGTATTGTGTTATAATAAAGGTGCAAATCCCCTGTTTGCGGCGCATGACAATATTGTATCTAATATATGGTAGATCGGTCTCCGACAGAATCAGTATGATTTTTTAATTGCAAGACCTAGCTCATAATGATATTTGGCTTTTACTGTTTGAGTAGAAAATACGAGACATTGTGAAATTCATTTATAGAGATTCCATTATAATGAATCAGTAAGCTAATTCAATCTTCTGACGCGAGGCTTTATCTAGTATTAAAACTTTTAAATTGCAGCTAAACAGTACTGTATGTGACGTAATGCCTGACAATATAGTTTACATTATTTGCTTATGAAGTAATTGGCTTGATATCTATTAGGTTAATGAGTTTGTAATTTCTTCTACTTCTAGATACTAGTGCCATATTGCATTTATAATCATGAATTAAAAAGGTTAGGTTTATTTTGCAAGTGAAATGATATCAATTAAGAGATTTGTCTCTGAAGATCGCTACAAGATAGTAGGCGCACATCTTGCTCGTCCCGTCATTTGGTAAAATAAAAAAAAGTGCACTTTCTTTTAACGAAATTGTATCTAGACTATTAATAAACCATCTGGTAGACTAAAGGGCATGCCGTTACCGGACCCATCGAATTATCATATTAATATAATAAGACAAAAGAATGATAACCCCATTCATACGCAGCAGCGCGGCTTATATGTGTGTGCACGTTCGGCGCGTGCCGCCGTGTATGGACTCACACATTCGCGTAATAATGTAAGGCGCGTGAGATGACCAGCGTCTACTACAACAGTATATCGTTGAAAATATTGAATTTTACCTTTATTGCAAGTTACGTCGTTTTGATTTTATATTGAATTTTTATTCAACATGCTGCCATCTTGCGGCCAGTAACTGGACTGCGACGGATGACTAACACCTGAACGAATGGAATGTAGTATCTTCTCAATGAACTTTATATCGATAATTTAAAATTAACAAAAAAACGCTCATTAAGCATTTTGTTCGAAGGTTTTGTTAGCTACTAGCGTGGAAAATTCAAGATGTTTACTTCTCCAAAAGATGAAACTCTGAAATAGTATTTATTTTGGTTTTTTACATTACAAAAAATCAATTCGATAGTAATTGAAAATTTATTAAAGTAAGACTTACCGATGATATGAAATACCACGACGAGTAATATTTCTAGTGCGGCTACAATTTTTACACTCCAAAACGACATCATATGGCATTTTTCTACGACTTTAGAGAATTTGCGCGAAAGAATTGACAAAACCATAACGTATAAAGCGAAAATAGCGTACTGAGCTCAAGTAGGCGGAACTTTGCCTGCAGTTGGCACGCGTGATACGGTAACTAACCATTTCTACTACATTTATTGTTCTGTGTCGAAATTATGCGAATGTGTGCGTCCGTACACGGCACGCAGAGGGCGCGTACACATACAAACCAAAAATCGACATTAGGTATATTTTCGCTTAGTTTGCTTCAAATTTATTCCAGATATGGTTGTTAAACGACAGTGTACTGAAATCCTAAGGGAATTAGACTAAAGGTCTTTTTTGATATAAATAAAGTTTACGATGTAAGCTAATGTTAGGAATACTATAATGGACAGCACAGCTGCAATATACTTCACTTAAAAATTATAGTAATTCAATATGAATAATATATCTTTTAATGTTTACTACAGGTAGATAATGACTTGTGATAGACGATAAACGCGGAGAGTTGAAGAGCTGTCGCAG
The DNA here is from genome assembly GCF_003589595.1 of Hyposmocoma kahamanoa. NCBI lineage: Eukaryota > Metazoa > Arthropoda > Insecta > Lepidoptera > Cosmopterigidae > Hyposmocoma > Hyposmocoma kahamanoa. Next base: position 19,411,114 of record NW_020654466.1, read on the forward strand.
ACCGCCCGCTGGAATGATCATAGGAGGAGAACATTCAACTGCATCTGGAGGTAATCGAAGATGGGAGAAGATACTACTCCATACGTCGCGGGTGGTAAGATCTTTGGGAATAAATAAGGTATGAACATCCATTTACTATGATATGTGTAGCTCAGATAGTGATTTTTATGCTTTATAAATTATTTAGTTTATTTAATCTATCGTAGGTGTACTTTGTGTATGACACAAATTTGCATCATTGGTGTAATAAGGCCACATCTGCAAAATGTCAACTTTTCAGACATGAGTTTTAAAGATTCCCTTAGAGGACGGAAAAAATAGTCTAAGAAGACACCACAGGCGTCATTAGTCAATAACTTTTTCATATTCAAGAAAGTTATGATTTTCACATTGTCTAGTACAGAGAAAGCAACACCACACGCGCTCCGAGCCAGTAAAACTAAAAAAAAACAAAAACTCAAACTCTCAAGAAGCAGTCGCATCTCGCCTTAGACTATGGAAACTAACAAAGGACATGTCATATTGACATATATAAATCAGACGTTATATGTATATGATGCATTTAGACGGTGAAAATATAAACATTTTATTGTCTTTGTTTAACTACTGCGTGCCGTCGTAAGCCAAAAGAGATAGCACTACATTGCTTTATGTCAAACACGGGAATCGAAAATACGTAACGTCATCTTAAATGCCAACTGTCCTCATTTTGCCATTTTTATACTTTGATAACCGTTTCCGGTTGTCAAAGGGAAGTGCATCTAGAATGTTAGGGTTTGTTATGAGAAACACCAAGAACTTTAAAAATATTAAAACAAATATATTATTATACCAAAGTTTAGTTCGTAGCACATTAGAATATTGTAGTGTGGTGTGGCGGCCACATTTCGCAGTTCATTCATTGCGATTGGAGCGGACACAGAGGCGTTTTATGTGGTGCCTCGCTTTCTCAATCGGCAAAGACAAAAAAGTTTTACATATATTGAAAGGTTAAATTATTTCGAATTCTTTTCACTAGACCAATGGAGAAAACTTCTTGATTTTCATTTCTTTTTAAATTACTACGTAACCACATAAATTGCCCTCGGTTGCTAGGTCTTTTCAATTACCGTGTCCCGTTGAGACTACCTCGTCACCCCATCGCACCTCTCTGCCCTCCGTCAAGACGCACTGTGTTAAGTGCAAACTCACCTGTACCCAGACTGTCCAATCTGCTTAACCAAATTAGTCACCATTGTGACATACACTATATGTCACTTAGCAACTTACGCGCTCTTGTACTTAGCAATTGATAAATAAGTAGATATTTTTTCGTTTCTGTTTTTATCTTTTATATTGTTCAATTATCGGATGTAGTTACTGTTTAATCTTAATTTAATTCATTACGTGTTTACAATCATAGCATGCAGTGTTTGCCAGTAATTAATTGTTGCACTTAGCATTAAGGCAATATTGTACTTTCTAGTTGTAATTTTACTGTAAGCAGTTGTTGGTGAATCAATAAAAAAAAAACCTCACTAATGTAATCTGTCAAAACGGCCATCATAACGTACGTTGGGCATAAACACACATGTACATAATTTGTTTCATGTAATTCATATTATTTTTATAACTTTCATACGATAAAAAATACTTTTGAGGTATGATCATTATGGCTTTATTATACTAAGTGTACGAACTATTTCTTGTCGATTCTTTAAAGGTATTTTCTAAAACAAATTTATAGTAAGAATATGTCATTATATTATAAATAAACAACATGGAGCAATTTGGCAATATTAATTTAACGTGGTGATATGTACAGTATGCGAGGAACTAAGTACCGCATGAAATCTAAAGGCAGCCGCGTTTTAAAGATTTTCCGCGGTTTGTGGTTTTAAAGATTTCCACGCACCTTTTTTCCTCGTCCGTTTTTCTCTATGTACCGCTTCAGACGCGTTTGCAATACCACAGACGAGCTTCTAGCCTCGGTGCGCGCTCGTGCAAGGTGGTCGGTGAAATAACCATGGAAAGTCGTCTTATAAAACTATCTAAAAAGCTTTCGAAAGTACACCGAAATGTCACCAACGTGTGTGTTTTACCATTTTACTATGCCCAAGTTCATTGTCTAAATTAATGAAATGTCTTTTGGCGTTCATTGGGAGTAAAAATTGACATTCTGAAATTTAAAAAAAAAAGTAAATATCATTTATTTATCGTAGTACTACTAATTATCTTGTGAGAATATGGATAACTTTACTGTACTTAATTGTTTGACTTGGGATTTTATATTTTAAACTATGGGCTATTAAGATATTAGCGGTTACATCGATTACGTGTGTTGATTATATTCAAATATTATTACATTAATTTTCGTTTTGGAGATATTTCTATCGGAATCGACATTGTACACTCGTATCTCAGAGTATCAGCTATGACAATTGTTAAACAATAGTCTTAGAATCTGCTCAATTAATGCTTCTAGTAACTCCACTTATTATATTAATACGTGTAAATATTTTGTATTTATGCAGGCTGTAACGGAATGGTGCATTAGAAATTGAAGGTCATATTAATTCTAAAAAATACGATAATCCGCCTCTTTGCTGTAATAAGACTATAATACAATATAATTGCAGTAATATTATAATTTTTAATAACTTTTAACTTAACTTTTTGCTTAAATACGAGAGTATACATAGTTTTTCATGCGTTTCGTATTATTTTTATGACTTTCATGTGATAAAAGCATTTTTGTCGTATGTTCACCTGTGACTTTATTATATTAAGGGTACGAATTCTTCGTTATCGATATTTAAATCGAGCACAGTAAATCACTAACCATGTGGCTAATATAAATACTTGCTTTGACGTTAGTCGATAGTAGCGGGAGAATTCAATGTTTAGTTCATTTTTATTTAAAAATGGTAAAGAAATAATAACATATGTAAACAGTAACAAATATAGTTTTCCTCTGCATCTTGTGTTCAACAATTTCGGAATAATCATTCGTTATAACATTTCTAAATAATGCTGAATATTGTAAAATGATGCTGTGCATGGGAGCATTGAACAGAAGCTTAGACCAAACCTAAAATAATAATTAGTGCAAACTAACCAACTAACTAGTGAAAATAACGATCCAAAATCGTTTTTAACATCTTCCATTTCTGCATTTAGAGTAATTATGTATTTATTTTTATTACCGTAAAGGCGCCGTAACATAGAATCTATTACGTCACGACAAATGACGTCTCAACTGATGTGATTAATTAATGCTGATGTTAATATATCGATCGAACGTTATTCTATTTTCTAAGCGAAATTTAAAAGTTCTAATTCAGATACAATATAGTGTATAAAGTTTTGTACATACGTAGGTTAGTTACATTGCGTTCGTAGATGTCCACTGCACTGTTTTTGTAACACCTGTATTAATATTTTTAAAATGTAAACAATTCTCCCACTCTAGTAATAGTATTATGATATTGTATATAATATATCTGAACCTGTACATTAAAAACGAACCTTGGTCCCATGAATACGATCTCAAAGTAGTTGTAGATAAGAAACATCTGAATGATAATGAATGAATGATAATGAATGAATGATACGAATGAATTGTAGGATAAACACTATAGGATAAATGCCGATCATTCGACTCAGGCGATGTTACTTAAAATTCCATGACAATAACAACAGTGCGTTGCCTATCTAAGAAGCAGAGAAGCGTGTATGAGTAAAAAATACTGGAGCATGGTGGCAAAGCCTTCTATTCTCACATTTACCGATGCCTAATAACTAAACTAAACAAAATCCTGGAGGAGGAATTCTTAAAAGTAAACGAACCCATCATATACTAATACGTTAACTTAAGTGATATACATTCAGTGTAAAAGATGTCCAAAAAATCATGATCTTCCCTCGAACCGGACCAATCAGAAGGTAGCATTCTTAAACATTGCGTATAGATCTTAGCTTTCACTCTTACAGAACTAATGAATAGATCATTTAAAACGGAATATTTGCTATTATATAAATTTTCCTCCCACAAGCCCCATCAGTGTTGTGGTAAAAAATATAGAAGAATATTTGTGACAAACTGAATCAGTTTTTGAACCAAGAATATATAACATCAACCAAACAACACGGATTTGTACGAATAGATCAGTTGTTACAAAATATCTCAAAATGTGTTCATATATGTAGCAAAAACTCGATAGGAAGAAGCGTGTAAACGAAGTGTATCTGAACTTAGAACGCGCATTTGATGAAGTTTCCATCAGCGCCTCGTTTTGTAGTTAGATCACTTTGGTATACGTGGGACACTACTCAAATGGATAAATAATAATTTTAAAATTAAAACATGCCAGGTTTGTGTCGATAACTCCTTGTTGCAAAAAAAAACGGGTATTGAGCGGAGTACCACAGAGTTCAGTGTTCGGCCCCAACTTATTAGGAATATTCATATTCATATCAGGAATATTCATCTGGTTGACCTCATTATATTAAAAGTTTTTTTTTTCTAATCCACTTATACATTCATTATAACTTCGGGAAGATCTAAATCAAATGTGTTTAAGATTGCACCAAAGATAGGATTATCCGTACACTCTATAGACATATAAGATATCCTCCAGTTAAAAAGAAAACATCAAACCATGATGTGGTCACATATGAAGTCAGTTTGTGCTCTTACCAAAACACCAGCCACACATAACTTATTTAGCTGCAAATTAGTCTATAACGGGAACACGCTACCGGATTATGTTGTTTCTGTTAACAAGCTCGACAACTGCCTACGAAAGATCGAATCAGTGCTAAAAAAACTTAAAGCAAAAACTATTAATTTCAACATTGTGTGTCTTAAACCTATCAGCGAAAGCTGGTCATCTATAATCATACAAATAAACACACGATTGAGGTATCGCTTCGCTCGCCCCTATCAGACTACCCGTTTGTCAAGTAATCATTGGTATGGACTATTCTAATTAATTTGAACGTTTACTTATTTAGTTTGTTTAAAATTGCATAAACATTATGGCTCGTATGAGTCGCCGTTTACATAAATGATTCATATTTATTAAGATTATTACAATTTTATGCAATTATTTCACAATAATTATCGTGGCTCGCTTAACTTGTCAAAATGGGCATTATTTTTTATGAAGGAGTTTTGGTAAGATTAGGACCTAATTTTATGTTGCACACGCTTGGTTTAGTCCTCTGTTATGCAAAACATTGGATTATATATTTGCAAATAGTCGTACTAGTCGGCAGAAGCGCAGAGGCAAACAGCTTGTGGCGTAATGTTACTGGCTTGAGTGACCAAGTGTGTGAATATAAGCAATTTTGCTGACGGCAGAGTCGAATGGAGAGACCCATAAAATTATAAAACATAAAAGGTATGTACATGAAGTTTCATGTGAATTCTGGAGCTTATGTAGTAGTTTTTATGCTCCATAGATTATTCAATTAAAAGCTCGTAGTATACGAACACGTTTAGTAGTTTAGTAATATTAATCTACGACTAAGCGACCCTTCGTCTGTGGGAACAAGTGATCAACTTAGCCGGTCGATTTCTTAACTTTACTAAAATTCTACTAGATAAATAAAAATTTAAATATGATTTTATTTTATATATATATTTAATATATACATATCTTACATACATATCTTATAATTTCATTGTATGGTAAGGAATATCAGAAGTTGGCCAAAAGAGTTGGCAAAAAAATTGGCTACGCCAAAATTGTTCTACCAAAAAAAAAGACTTAATGGTTCCTAAGACAGTTTCATTGTATCTTCAATGGTTTCGGATTTCTCCATACTGTCCCATTAAAAAAAAACACTCTGTATATATATAATACTAATATTGTATTTTAGTAATTTGCACAACATATTATAGGTTATTTACAAGATAGTCTTCTACCTTATCGTACGACCATTGTAACCACACACAAATGGATTCTATAAAACGTCTCAATTGCTACCGGTAAAGTTGATCGGACCAATGTAAATGAAGAAGCTCTCAAGCATGCTGTGGCTATAGTTTAATGTCCGTAACAAAATATATTAGTTAAAGATGTATCGCTGTACGTAATAATTAATAAATTTTGTAGCATTTATTGAAGCCGTACCAATAGGAGAAAAGTAAGCGCTTATAGTTAAAAATTAGAAGTTCATTAACGCAACAAATTACATATTGTACTGTCTACATAGTATAATTGAGTCCGTTATCTTTTAATGTTGCTAGCATGATAAGCTTTAAATAGTGCCTGCATTTTTTGTTACTCTTTCATTTATTGTGATTCTTGCAACTCTTTCTACAAAAACGTAATGAAAATTGTAACTGCGGCTATTTAATATAACATGAATAATATGCTGTTGTATAGTCCCAGTATTGGAAATATTGCTAACAAATGAGTGATCTCGGTTGCTATTAAAACATTAGATTTCTCGTATTCTTTGTCATTGCAAGACAAAAAGCCTAAAAACACTTTCAATAGGCGTGCGATCCGTCTTTCTTCATCAATATCGCTCTGGTGAAAGCGTAACAAACGATGAGAGAAACAAAAATAGTACATCGTGATTTTATTCGTCGTTAAAATAAAATCGTAGACGTTACTCTCCTAATGAAACATCCAAGTCTAGGGACTGTACAAGGTAGCGAAAAAAGAATGACAAGACAAAAAATCAAACCATCACAAACTGACTAAGTTTGTGATTGTTCGAAACAAAATGTTACGTCAAAATAGCTTGGAGTTTTCCATTTCTGACTTCAAAATAGAAATTTCACGTGTAAACAACTTTATTTCTATAGTTTTTAGATTTCAAATGCAATATCCCGGAAAAGCGCGTTCAAGTAATTCCCTATTTGTTTCAGTCCCGGCGCCCAGTGCCGGGACGGCACTGCAGTGAATTTTTAGGTGCTGAATAGTAATATACCTTAGCGACCATTATTAATGAAATTCCAATTATAATGCTCGTAGCTACAAAAATAATGCTGCGGTAAGCTTAAGGAGACCGTGTCGGCAGCCTTCGGAATACCTCGACAGTCTTCGGGACGCTTCGGCAGGCTTCCGAAGGTTATTCATCCAAAATCTTCACCTTTGTGGAATATGGTTCCCTTCCTCTTCTTCAGCAAGACTACCATTTCAAATATATTGGTTATAAACCAGCTTGTAATGTTACGAATGGTCTGAAGAGAGTTTAGGCACGAGCACGATGTCCCGACGGTATACTTCGGCATGCCTAAGGATATCACAGCATAATGGCCGTCAGTGTGCGCTTGCACGTAGCATGGACCAATGATTCAAGAGGATTGTTAATCGTGGTACAAGATAGCGTAGTCGGGTATTTAGTATCTATTGGTACTCCAGGAGGTCAACCACAAAATACGAAGCAACGATCATCGGTTTAGCTTCATATCGGACCGGAGGCTACCACGAAACGCGTACGAAGATCGTCATTTCATATAAGTCCTTACTCCGAAAAACGTCAAGTGACAGCTTTCGTATCGAATTTTAACATTACTTTCTCGTAAAACTGACATAATGTAGTACGTATGAGCTAATTAGATAATAATATTTATCTAATTAGCTAGCCTTTATTTATCTTATTAATATTTACCTAATACAATACTACGGGATAGTATTGTATTTCGTGTTAGACCTCCAGATGTCGCGATGGTACCAAACAGCTATTTTTGTAACGAATTTGTAAATAATTATCAAACTACATTTAACAAAGCACTTCAGTTTCTAGTAATATCAAACAAATGAACTAGATGGCTCTTCTTGCACAGATTTTTTACGGATAGTGCTGGCTATTTTTTATTTTGTTTAGGATTACCACCATCTATCCATGCAAACAAGCGTTAATATATAAATTAGTTTGTAACTCACAATGCCATCTATTGACACGTATATTTGTCAAAGTTCAGAAAATAATTTTAGCTTAATAATTTTATATTTGAATAATATTACAAGGAAAAAACTGATTACTTATATTTCATATTGAAGATAAATTAACTGGTATCCAAGGCCATTGACATAATATAAAGGACTTCCAGGCTGTTGATCAACGACATTTATATATAAGACGCAATTTTGACCGTTTTCAGAGTTACTATCTGTGTGTAGTACGAAGATTAGCAGGCCTCTTGAGTTAGTGATCCATGCATGTAGCAATACCGAAGGATCTCTTGTCATTAGCGCACACAAACACATTTTAATCTATTTATAGTAATTAGAAAGAAAGTAGATATAATAGAAAAAGCATTTTCGCTTTAAAGTACATGGCTTTTGAATATTTCGTCTCATAATTAGTGTAACGGGACACATTTTACATAAATTGACACTATTGTAAAGTAGAAGTAATTGCGTAAAAGTAATTAATGTGTGAATGGGGTTAATTTTTTAACATGTAAATAATGTAATGTAAACATTGTTAATATACACATGAGGAGCGTTAAAGTGATATAGGCAGTAGTGCAATATACATTGTAAAGTCCAAATAGAAAAGTACTTATTGTATTGTATTTTATTGTACATGATACCACTGTGTCTACTTAACTAGTTAAACTAAGTCTCATGTTAAGAAGTTTACCAGATAACTGTAAATAATACTTACTATGTACGTAAAATTATAGCTGGCAAGAAATTGTAAAATATTTTCCTTACGATCTTCTCTAATTCCATAATTTTTTTTACAGTTGTGTATTTTTTTGCTATGAAAATAACTCTACGGGTAAATTAAAAATTTTTGAGCATTTTTTATCTTTAGGTTATTTTTCAAATCCATCATATTTATTATTATTTGTGATGGATGTTTACGTACATTACGAATTGTTTATAATTTATTAAAATTTTAATGGAATTTTGTATTGACAAAATGATAAATGAGTAGTTTTTAAATATATTTGGAGAAGCTTTAAATTGTCATAAATGTTAATTAGAATATTTTAGAAATCTATTTATTAGTTTTCACATAATATTGGATATTAAATTCTCCTTTCTTCTAAATCGAATGCTGCATACAAAATGTAATTGTATACAAGTATTGTAAAAATGTAACAAAGTGTATGTAATAAGCTGTAAATAAGCTTAGTAATTAACTATATGAATAAAATAATTAAAATCTCGATCACTTCAAGAAACCAGACTCATTACATCTCTACGAGCATCTACTGGCAGTGTGTGTCTTCTCAATCGGACGAGCCGTTCTATCGGGGTGCTAAGCCATGCGTCGTCTCCAACATAACCTGAACGTCAAGAATGCCACCAAATGCGTCAAGTTTGCGAAATTTTCAACACTTCTTGACAAACCTTCTTTAAACTATAAGCTTTTAAATACGTACTTAAACTACGTCAAACAATTTACGATTACAGATAAAGATATGGAAGCGAGCATCCAGTTTACGAATTCCTGTGACTGCATTGATATTATATTTACATGAAGAACTCTAATGCATCAGTTAAAAAAGGCTTCACGATTCTATTGAATACACAAGAAGATATTAAAAATGGATAATTGTGACAGGAATCGAATCATACTACGGCCCAAGAAGATTAGATTTCACTTGAGAAACAAAGTGAAACTTAAACGTTCTCATACTTGGATGTTGCTGGCAGTCGTTTCACGAGGAATTATTGTGTACGGCATTGGTCGTCTTTGTTTCGTCCTCGCGCTTCAACTGTGCAGCAGATTCTAATAGTAACACTGATTTTGCGGAGAAAACTGTTGCGAACTACCAAACATAATAGCACTTTGGCCGAGAAATGATGTCTGATTGAAGGTGCGGTCCAGTCCACAAAGAGAGCGTTAAAACCTGAATATCTTTAGTATCATTATTATCAGCCTAACGAAATCGTCTACTCAACATATGCCTACCCAACACAATTACATCTATTGCCTGCGCCTCGTCGAACTACGTAGTGAAAGATTGACCTAACTCTGCGTCTTCCATGATCAAGCAGTGAGTGTACCAACAAGGTATAATTGACAATTGAAATATCAGAAAATGATACAGAGAGTTCATTATAAATTGGTGATAGAATCATAAGAGACGATGATGAAACGAGCGATAATATATCGGACATTTTGGCACCAAGAATACGTATAAACACATCGTCGTCACCATGAGTTTATGACCAGTATTTGTCCACATCTCCTTTGGGACTATCCGGATGACACTCACTAAATACAGTACACGAATAACTCGATAATAAATTATTGTCCTGTATAAAAGGAAACTTTTCCAAATAGAATAGATGAAATGATCATTGAACCTTTCTTGTTAAGAGTCAAAATATAAAAGAAGTACTAAACAAATGTATGCATCCAGAGGATCTTAAAAAAAGTCGTAAATGAGCTTAGAGAGGAAAGTTTTTTAAGCAGTGGTAAAAAATTTCGCTACGCTACGCCTCTTCGAAGCCAGCCCGTGTCGGTCGACTTGTAATAGTCGAGACAAAAAAAAAAAATAGGAAGGTTAAGTGAAAAAAATAAAAAATCCATAAATGGTATGTAAGGTTACAAATCTCCACAGGTGGGGATTGTAAAGTTTGATTTAATTTATTCCACAAATCCGCACTGGCGTAGTACTTGCTATGCAGACACTGACAAAATAACGAAGCTTTGACATAGTAAAAATTAAATCAAACTAGGATCCCCACCGATGGGGATTTGTGGAACACACCATAAATGAAAGTAAAAAAAAAATAAAAATTAAAAAGTAAAAAAAAAAAATATAAAAAGAAAGCAAAATAAAAGTTTAAAAATACAAAAGGTAGTAAAAAAATTAGGACTAAGTCAAAAAATATAAAAAATTATAAAAATGTAAAAAAAAATAATGTATATGTATTATCAAGTAACTTTTAGTTTCTATGTAAAGTTCCTCCTATTTTAGTCTAAGATTGTACGTATAGAATATTTTTTTCTGTAATAAACTATATTGTGATTAAAAAGTGTAAAATATTTGCGATTCTTATGATGCGACTACTAATGCAGATCTATGATTATTCTATTCGAGATTTAGACTAAAGAAACTTAGATTTAAGAAAAATTGTATATATGTTAATATTGTAAATTATTGATGTTGTCCTGTAAATATATCAATGTCGTGGACTCTGTCTATTTATTTCATCATTAAGTACCTACCCTCTAAGTTTTTGATAGCTCGAGTTAATATTCTACATTAATTCAATCATACTATTCAAAAGACTTGAACACGTTCGTAAATGCTTGTCTCATCTAAAGCTTTTCAAAGACTCATAATGCGCTTTGTTAACGCAGACAATTTTTTATATTTATCGAGAAATTTTAGACAAAGAATTGATGCTATCAGCACAAAAATGGTGTAATCCATATTTCGATGGCTTTTTACAATAATGACCTATATCAAAAACATATATTTCAGATGGCGACGGTTTAAAAAAAATTGATATGTATCTACTGCTCAAAATTGACATGTTGTAGACCGTGTCAACGTTGTCATGCGATTATTTTAACCAATGAACAGCTCGGTGTTCTATTCAGAATGAAATTTGGCACTTTCTGAACAAATCTTAGTAATAAGTCAAAAAAAGGAAGTATTTTGGATTGGGTCATTATTTTTTTTTAATAATATTAAGTGACGGGACGAACAAGTCTATGCATAGCAGTTGCAGTGCCACTCAGAGCTTTAAATCGCAAAAATCAGAGGGGCACTGTCACTGCGCTCGTCACCCTGAGACATAAGTTGACAAGTCCCATGTGCCTGTAATTTTACCAGCACACTACTCTTGAACAGCAGCGATTTTTTTCTACAATACTACTTTAAGTGATACCAAAGTAAGTAATCTGTGCTAAAGTACATAACTATTTTGTATATCGAAATATGAGTTACACCACTTTACCACTGATAGCCTCAATTTAATATATGGACTCTTTCATAGTGGAGTCATTTGCCTGTCAGGTATAAAAAAAAAAAAAAAAAAAATAATGTTATAAATTCGGGGAAATAAAATCTGCTCGCCTTCGCTGGCTAAGACCTGTGGAAAAAATGGGAGAGGATAGAGCTGCCAAAAGAGCGTATTTGGGGCAACCTACGGGATATCGTCCAGTGGGCCGTCCAAGATATCGTTGGAAGGATGAAGTCGCCAAAGACTAAAGGAACTGAATATTTCGGAATGGTCGGAATTGGCACAAGACCGACAGAACTTAAGCTTAAGCGTACTTTAGTGTTGGAGTCCAAGAGTTCAGGTCGCCGAGCCAGTGAAGCAAGTAAGTAGGTATAATGTGAGTACTACATAGTGAGTACTTGGCGAAAACAAAATTACTGATAAAACTAATTTGTAAAATAGTAATGCTAACAAGCAAGCAACGTTTTTAAGCAGAATAGGTTTACAATCTTAAATTACGAGGAGCAACCGAAAAGTATGAAATCCATGCAAGGGAAATGCACTTATTATATTTGTTAGAAAGGGAAACATTTAGTACACAACGAAACGTCACATACAAAAGAGTTCCGCCATTATGAAAAAAAAAAAAAAATTTACAGCGAATGCGTTACGATAGTTGCCAGTATTCATTTTAAATTCGTAATATGCACAACGGATTGCTTTTAAGTCGGCCCTCGTATATACTTATAAGAGGTCCATTTGATTAGCAACCTTTTTTTTGGCATTTAAGATCATTGCAAGCTGAGGTAAAGATATAACGACAATACAGGGGCAGTGTCCCTCTGATCTTTGCGATTTAAAGCTCTGAGTGGCTTTGCAACTGCTATGGACAGGCATGTCGTTTACCACCAGGAGCACGGCTCATTCGGCACTTGATATCTTAAAGAAAACATAGCCATCGCATAGATGTACTCGCGAAAACAAATGGTATTTAAGTTATAATATTTTAATGCGCGCAGGGTAATAAAGTTTAATGCTGCTAACATTATGTGCCACATTGTGCAATGTACCATGGTACATGGTACTGCAAATTCAATGTGTATATAACAAATTTAAAATACTTGGAACAGTAGACGCTTCTTGACAAGGGTATTAAGAGGCAGACTAATGGGTATTAGACTGTAGTTCGCCAAACTCAACGTGCAGAAATGGAAGCTCATGAAATTTTAAAATAAGTAGACGAAAATAATTCCTTACCAAAGCGTGGCAGTCTCGCTTATTTTTCTTTTTTCACTGTTCTATACAAATGCGCGCGCGAAATGTTAGAATTGAATTCTTTTTCCACAGACTTTTTGTCTTAATTAACATGTATCTTAATAGTCAAAGATCGATTTTCAAAAAAACATAATAGAAACGTAATATATCTATTTATTCATTTAATTCAGGCCACAAGACTCATTATAATACATACCTTAAGGACTAACATACATAATATTATATACAATTTATCATAACAATACTAATCTACACGAATTGCAGTTGACAGCGACGTGTGGCGCAATCTGATGTTACAGCTGGTCTCAGGTAAGCGGCCGCGGAGTCGCCGATATATGACTGACTATTAGGAATGGTACAAAATTAAGTAAATATGGACTAAAATTTTGGTTAAAAGCGTACCTCTTAAAGTAATTTTTATATATTATTTAGTAAGTATAATTAATATTACGTAATGTTTTAAACATGTAGTAAATTAGGCATAATTAGGTAAGAGTGCACATGCCGCCAAGTAACTGCAAAGTAGTTTGGTGACTTTCAGTAAAGACTGCCTCTTTAAAAAGAAGCTGTATCGTAGAGGTCTCGGGTTCGATTCCCGGGCTGGGTGAAATATATGTATGGTCTACATTTATTTCTCTCGAGTTTGGGTGTAATTTGTCTACCTATGTGTATGTCTAAGGCACCCATGACACAAGACAGTGCGGGGCTATGTGTCATGAGTTATTATTGTTATTACCTGCTGTATTTTTCTTGAATAATTTAAAAAAAGACGCCCTACTACCAAAACTACTGCTTCACGAAAGTCGGCAGATGTTCGGTAATAAAACGATATCTTGTTTTCTACCAATGGAAAACCGGAGATTAGTGCCGGCTTCACCTATGCTGCAGGTTATGTGGCGCACGCGGGAGCTGGGTCTAAGCCTTCATTCACAACACATTGTCCATAACGTATTCGGCTATAAATCGATAAACAGCGGGGCGTTCACACGATATATTTTCATGCCTTTAAAATACGGATAGCCGCAGTAGTCACACAGCAATCGCCCTGAGAACACGTCTGTGATGGATACACAGTTTGTTGCGCTTTTATATTGCTATAGGAGACGCTAACGACTTTGCCGCCGCGCCGGCTTGATTCAATGAATCAAGAAGCAGTGTATACAAGCACATTTGAAAAATTGTACGAAAATCTGAGAATTATGAAAAAAAACAAACAAAACATTTATTATATGTAGAAGAATTTCAAAATTCAATCTTCACTGAAAGAAAGAAAGAACATTCGTTTATTTTAATTATTAATACAAAGATCGAACACTCAGAAAAAACACTCAGAAAAAACCTATTTTTTTTTAAATTTAAAGCCAGGTATTTAAACACGAGTCCAGAGTTTAGGAACTAAGGTGGTGGGCTGCCCCGCGTGTCCCGCTATCCGTTCGCTATAAATTAATATGAATAAAATAATAACAGGCAGATAAATTTTGATTCTGATCCAACGTCGACAAGTGCTCGATGGCGATTGACATGGCAGCGGGCAGCAGCGAATCGTTAGACCGCTGGGCAATTTGCAAATGTTGGGGTAAATATGAATTTAATAACTAAGAGGGCTTCAGTTTAGTAGCAGTAGAGCTCCTTGTGAAAGAGTTTGTCCAGCGTAGTACTGCGTTACCTTACCTATTTCTGCCGCCAAGTAGTAATGTTTGCATACTATGTTCCGGTTTTGAAGGGTAAGGGTGGTGGTGAAATTACAGGCACATGGGACTTCTCAACTTATGTCTCAGGGTGACGGGCGCGCAGTGGCAATACCCCTCAGATCTTTGCAATTTAAAGCTCTGAGTGGCACTGTAACTGCTATGGACTGGCGTGTAGCTTTCCATCAGGCGCACGACTTGTTCGTCTCGTCACTTGATGTTATAAAAAAAAAGTTGAAAACCAAAATTTTGCTGGATCTCATTAGTACTTAAAGAGAAATATCTTCATACAAGCAATATGTATACGTGTGGCGCACTAAAGTTTCCGGAATTAATAAGAAAGAAAAACTATAAATGGTCAGAAATAAATTTATTGTTTCTCAAAATATTCTCCGTTAGCGTTAATACACTTTTTCATACGAATGAACCAATTTTGAAAACATTTATGTCACTCCTCCGTAAATCTGACAATCTCTGAACTTGAGAATCTTCATACTCTTCGACAGCCTCTTCAGGTGATGAAAATCGTTGACCGCGTAACTGGTTCTTAATTTTTGGAAATAAATAAAAGTCACAAGGTGCTAGGTCGGGACTGTACACGGAATGGCTCATAAGGTCAACGTTGTTCACCTTCAAAAATCCATTTGTCTGTCTGGCCGTGTGAGAACTGGCATTATCGTGGTGCAAGATGATACGGTTACGGTTATTTTTACGGAGTTTGGCAATAAGTTCCGGCAAACGAATGGTCGTGTACCAATCACTATTCACGTTATAACGATTCTCCAAAGCAACAGTAGCCTCGTGTCCAGTTTTATTAAAGAAAGAAGCAATCATCTGCTTAGAGACACTTTGCTCGCGCGCCACTTTGGTTGATTTCGGCTCCTCATGAAAGACCCATACGCTCGATTGCTGCTTTGTTTTGAGATCGTAACTATAAATCCATGTTTCGTCACCTGTTATTATGTACCACACCAAATTTGAGGCCCCTTCGGTGAATCTGGAAAGCATGGCATTGCACCAAGTGACGCGATCCGTTTTTTGAGCCTCAGTCAAATTGTGTGGGATTCACCGAGAGCACAGCTTTTTCACACCAAAATGTCTGTGTAGTAATGATTGTATTTGAGTCATGCCTATGCCTAAAGATGCCCGAATCTCATGGTATGTCACACGCCTGTCTGTTTTGATCATACGGCTCACAGCATCGATGTTTTTGTTGTTCAAAGCAGTGGACGATCATCACGAAATTCATCACTGAGATTCACACGACCGCGTTTGAATTCTGCAAACCAGCTATAAATAGTTGTCTTGCATAGTGCTTCATCGCCAAAAGCAGTTTGAAGCCGAGCGAAGCTCCATTGACCTATTAAATTACACTTAAAGTCGTAGAAAATAATACTACGAAAATTTTCACGAGTTAAAAATCCATGGTCATGTAGACAAACAATTTCTAAAATGACGCCACAATGTAAAAACAAGTGACAGTCAGATGAGACAAATTGTATTCTACAGCCAAAGAGTTCCATTTTCAAATGTTGTAATAACTTTTTAAATATTGTTTATGTAAGTGACCAGTTCCGGAAACTTATAATGCGCCCTATGTACAATACAAAGTTAGATGTTTTATTCTCAAATAATTCGTTTGTATAAAAACATTAACACCTTGTTAAGCATACTCGTGCTATAAAACTTTTTAATCAGCGAAAATTGAAGAGTAAACACAGCAAACGTGGAGGGACACATGGTGGAATAACCTCAGCGTATGCGTCTCAACCATGTTCAGGGTGTCCTTTGTCCAGGGCCAAGTCAAAATTAATAAGAATAAACAGGCGTGTATGAAAATAATTAGTTGGTTAAGAGCAGTAGAGTTCCTCGTGAAAGACTTTGTCCACGGAAGCTACCTTACCTATTTCTGTCGCAAAGCAATAATGGGAGCATTGCTGCGTTCCGGTTTTGAAGGGTAAAGGTGCTGGTGAAATTAAGCACATATCGACTCATCCGAAGAACAAAGTCCGATGTGATTATTGGCAAAAAGAGAATAAGTACATTACGAGAACAAATTTTCTTTATTCAAACTAAGGCCTATGTACAGGTGTTTTGAGAATTTATATGTCTTATTTCGTTTCGGAAATACCAAATCGAACAACGGTCGGTCTAACATCCACAGTGAAGAAGAACGAACAAAATGTACTACGTCGTGAGAACAAGCAGTCTGGCACATAGATCTTTGTTCTACGGATGAGTCGATATGATTTGTCAACTGTTACTTTGTCCAATTTGGGAAGCCGTGGTAGCCTAATGGTTTAACCTACTGCCTCTCAATCAGAGGGTCGTGGGTTCGAATCCGGGCACCTCTGAATTTCTCGGAATTAATGTGCGAAATTTAATTTGAAATGTATCGTGAGCTTTTCGGTGAGGGAAGACATCGTGCGGAAATGAACTGCTGTGTGTCACGCCCCAGCACGCATTCGCTTCCCGCAGGTCTGCCCTCAGATCGCTTTTCCCGCTATACAGACACGCTGTATGGTCTGACTTTAACTGCCTTTGTGGCCGAACGTTTGTTGCACTGGACTACCGCCCGGGTTCGATTCCCGGGCTGGGAGAAATTTTTGTATGGCGTACTATTTATTTCTCTAGTGAGTTTGGGTGTCATTATCTATGTGTGTGTCCATGGCACACTCAATACAGGACTTTCCTAGTGCGGGGCTTTGAGTGTGTGCGTTATTAATTATTTTACCAAGTATTTTTCAAATTTGAAATGTAATAAGTACCAGGAACTCAGCTCCGACTACCTTACACCTTTTGGAGTCGAAACCTTTGGTTCCTGGTGTCCCAGTGCCCTCCGTCTTTTGAAAATTTTATTAAAAAAATAGAAATTTTATCTTAGTGTTCACTTCAATTACAAAAATTCCTTCGATCCGGCCGCATTCGAACCGACGTCTTCTAGCAAACCGTGCCAGACGCTATGCCAACTAAGCCACGGAACGAACCAGCGGACCTCACGAATTTTTCCATGTACTCGTTGTCGGATCTTCGTATTTGGTTTTCAACGACTTGCTCCGTGTTCCGTAATAAATATGTCAAGCAGCAGTAGAGTTCGTTCTGAAAGAGTTCGTCCACGGAAGTACTGCCACCTTACCAATTTCTGCCGGCAAGCAGTAACACTAACATTACTGCGTTCCGGTTTTGAAGGGTAAGAGTACTAGCGAAATTACAGGCCCATGGGTCTTGTCAACTTATGTCTCAGGGTGACGGGCGCAGTGGCAGTGCCCCTCAGATCTTTTCAATTTAAAGCTCTGAGTGGCACTGGAACTGTTATGAATAGGCGTGTTGCTTACTATTAGGCGCACGACTCGTTCGATATTAACTTGACATTGAAAAAAAAAAATATCAGGGGACTATGAGCTTAATTTACAGTAAAAGGGTAAGTATATTTTATTTCCTGAAGGCGAATGTTTAAATATCGTGCAATGAACTTCTCAGCTTCATAGCCTACGCAAAAACGATAGCATTTTGCCTTTTTTTGGTCGTTTGTTTTCTTGACCACGATCACTAATTGAAATATAGTCGGAACTCCACGTTACACCCTGTATTAATTTTTTAATTTGTATTGAGTATATGTATCAAAATATCTCTGTCTCTGCGATGAGAGCACTTACAAAACGCGCTGGCTTTGACTCAACTAATTAAGCTAATTTATTTACGTGTTCCCTGTTTGTCGGTTCCCTTCAAAAGTTCCGAAGTGGCTTCTTTGAAAGTTCATCTTCCAGTAAGTTTTCATTTGCTTTGGCTGTCTCGTCTGTCCGCCTTTAAGGGTTGTTCAATGCATTTTCAATTTAAAAAGATCTCTCTTTGAAAAGATGGAGTGAAAACCTACAGGTTATTCATTCTATTGTGCCACTGAAACATAGAACACAATGGTCTAAGATGTCTTATTAGTGCTGTTTTAAAATAGATATTGGGTTTCATAATGGAACTGGAAGCCTGGACGTTCAGACGACTCGTAAGTTAAAGGTAGAAGCAGCTTATACTTCTAATGTTGGACGTTTAAGTTAAAACAATCTATTCCAATGATAGCAGTCTTTATTGTGTTTTGTCGTCACGATACAATTATATATATTAGAAATATGTTTGTGTGTGCGCGCGTGCGTACATGCGTGTGTGTAGTGCTCGTCCCACTCACCACACCTCGCCTATTTTAAAAGTTAACGTCAAATAATCATTTTCATCACACTTGCTTGTAAATAGTATAATTGCATGGTGGCTAACTTGACTATAATGCCTAAATAAAACTCTCGGACCTTTTTTCTTTCTATTACAGCCACGGTCTGTAAGGAGTTTTTTAAAATTTGTAGTACGACATACTTCCTTAGAGGATGGAAAATAGTCTAAGCATACTTCATATAGTTCATATACGTAAGGTTCAAATTCAAGCAAGGAGGTTACTTAATTTCAAAATTAAAACATTCGCTTAAAACGTTATCTAAACAGAAATTTAATTGCAATTCAGCCGCATACTACTTCAATACTTAATAATAAGAATTTCTTACAATTGATTTTAATTATTTTTTGTACAAAAATTTATCACATTTTTTATTCTACAATCAAAACACGGCTGTACGCATTATACTAAAACTATGGCTGTACGTGTGTTTGCTTTCTATGGCTTTTTACAACTTTTTACCATGGAATTAATAAGTACTTCGTACAACTGGAAGGCTTACTGTGTATTGAAGCGTGCGCCGAGCGAGATGTCATAAATCTTGGTCCGTCTCTTTCTGACTAACAAACAGAGATGACGCCATATTATTTTAGTGTTGCCTAATGTAAAACAAATAAAACTTTCCAATAATATTTAAATATCGTGAAATAATATAAAGACTTTGATTTATTTGCGACCTATTGCATTCATAGTTGGTATGGTATTATTTACAAACATCTTATAATATTCATGGACAAAATGACGTATTGTTTTTATGCCAATTTTTTTTTTATAGTCAACTACCGTATTGTATCAAATATCTCACATGGCAATTGTGCGAAAGGGACACACTAAGAAAGAAGATGTCTCACTTGAGCTCAGATCTCTAAGGAGATATTGGTTATTTAAAAAGTATTTTATTGCTATTCATTTAACGTTCATTTTGATATGTCAAAATAATTGCAGTGAGCTTTCCAGTTGTACGAAGTACTTATTAATTCCATGCTTTTTACTTCGAGTTGTATTATTATCTATGGAAGAATAAAAAAATAAAATCGCGCCATTTGCAAAATCCATTTTTGTGTTTTGAACCTTTTTAAATTGTATTTATTTACTCGCAAATGTGATAAAAAAACATTGTATGTATCACGGACAGTTAAAAAATAAAAATTCAAGTTATTAAAGTCCTCAGCCTTTGGCTTCGAGCTTCTAATAGACCCTCCTCGTTAGTAATTTTACCGTCCTTAGTAAACAATGTATTCCGTTTCTGAATAATAGTACAAGAATAGTAAGTACATTGTTTAATAAGTATACTAATGAATCTGTTTTGAATAATTGTTTTTAAGGGTAACACCAAATTATTATATCTGTAATCATACTACAACGTAATTGAAATAGCAACAATTAGGTAGATAGGTAATAAATAGGCTTATAGCTTAATTGGAAATTCGAAAATTCAAATGAAATTGATAAGCAGTTCTATTACAACCACAAATTGATAAAATGTACTTTGTCCTCCACAAAGTGTGTTTAATTTGGCCCATTTCGGTAATCTAATTGAAATTTTGTCATAGCCTCAATTTACGTGTGTAGTTTTGTTGGTATCGTGCATGCAATTAAATATTAATCATGAAGAGAAAATAGATATTGGTAAGCTTTAACCATAATATCAACGGATGGTAAGTGACAATAATATAGTCGAGGACTACGGTTACGTTTGACGGTGAATATATCAGCAGATAAAGATTTCCACACCCTAGATGTGCGCATTTTTTTATCGTATAGAAAAATTAAGGTACTCATCAATTGTTGCTCAGTGTGTCAAACACACAGGGAAGGAATGGTACATTGTGCAGGGTGGTTCCTTTCGTGCACCACGATTCATGCATGTTGGCTTTTTGTTCTTTTTTGTTTTTTTTGTGTAGTTTCTTGTATGTATTTATATGTTCATGTTTTCAAAATGTATGTTCATTGTAGAGCGTTTATTCTGTTTCATGGTGGCCACAGAATATCAGCACCGGTCTGTTTTCCTAGCACATGTTGAGTGGTGACCTTTTTGGTTCTCTGTATTTTTAGTTTAGGGTTTTGTGTAGTTTATTTTCTTTTTTGTAGCGAGACCAAATAAATACTTATATTTTTTTTCTTTCTTTCTTAATTGTGACATGTAACGACCTATTATCCAAAGATGGAAAGGGAATGAGTGAACATAGTAGCTTCAAAGCAACCATGGAATTATCAGCGATAACTTGTAATAATATATATTTACAAAAATTAGGAGGTTTTCAATTCGACTGTATGTTTTTTTTGTATGTACGTTACGCGATGCCTCCGGTATTTGTGAACCGATTTTCATGATTCTTTTTTTGTTGGAAAGGGGGTATCTCCATAGTGGTCCCATTTAATTCTGAAGAAAATCATCCACCTCTAAGGGTGGCTGTTCACGCATGAAGGTTCATTTTTATAAATAGCGTCTAAATTTTATTATAAGCAGCAATTATTTTAATGGTTGATTTTGCTATTCTCCAATTCAAGGCGTTTTTTCTCTCAATATACTTTGAGTAAAGAGAACCGATTTTTATTATATTTTAGTGGCGAACTAGGAGATGAATCCGGTTTTGCGCACTTTCCGGTAACCGATTTCAATAAAACTTGGTAATTATATGTAATCCCACCTACTTTTGAGGTCGGTTTTTGTAGTACTCTGTACTGAGATTATTAGTAGTATTACAGCACTAAGTACTAAGCGATACACCTGTCCATAACAGTTGCAGTGCCACTCCACCCGTCACCTTGAGACATAAGTTGGCAAGTCCCATGTGCCTAATTTCACCAGCACCCTTAGGGCGCGTTCAAATTAGACGCTGTTAGCCGCGCGGCGGCCGCGTGATGGCCGCGCGATTGTCACTTTTCATACAATTTCTAGAAGCGCTGCAACCGCACGGCGGCCGCGCGACAATCGCGCTGCTAACTTTTCACAACCGGAATAGGTGCAATAATGCATTACCGCTTGGCCGCAGAAATAGGTAAGGTGGCAATATTTCCCTGGACGAACTCTTTGACAAGGTGCTCTCTCTACTCGTGCGTTTGTGCATGCTAATCTATATAACATAATAAACTTATGTCTCAGGGTGACGGGCGTAGTGGCAGTGCCCCTCAGATCTTTGCGATCTAAAGCTCTGAGTGGTACTGCAACTGTATGTGCTGGCGTGGCGTGTGGCATGAATACAGTATACAAATTATTGCATGACTTCATATATAAAAAAATGTAACTTTGTATGCTGCAAGGAGGATTACAGGATTCTATATGAACTTTTTGTAACAGCCTTTGTAACCTGTTTAATCATAGTTTAGTTGTAACACAAAGAAATAAATAAATTTAAACTTGAATGTTTATTTTATTGAAATCGGTTTATAAATAAAAAAATATTACAATTTTCAAGTGGCTTAACATGATGCCTATGCAAGTCGGATAGATGTTCATGCGATGACCAAACGATTGAATATTTATTTGTTCAATAGTTTTTGCACAGGAAAAACACACATTGTAGATAAGATCAATGCACACAAATCACATTTAAGAATAAATAAATAAAATAAAATATAGAAAATATTTCTTTATATACTTATACACCCATTAATAAATTTAACTATATTGATTACATTACATTAAATAACAATTAAATTGAATTTTATTAACGGAAACTTATTATTATTATTATTAAGGAAGTAAATAATTAAGAATTAAATTAAGTGGAGACAAATAATAATAAACTTCCTCGACAACCTTCTTTGACGCCCTCTGTGGTTGCGTGGCTTGCACTCCGGTTTTCATGGTGTTGCCATTTCTGAGGTCCCGGATTCGATCCGCGGCCGGGTCAGTGTAGAAACTAACTTTTCTATACAGTCTCTATATTGTTACTTACTTTGGGATCAGACTAACGTATGTGATGTTATCTAAAATATATTATTTACTAAACTTCATTATAAATGTTGCGTAAGTAAAAACGAAAACAGGTATGAAAAAGCGTGTGGAATTTTCACAGCAGCAAGAGGTTTGTTGTATCACTACTAATGAGGTAAAATATCAAATTGAAAATTCTACCAACAAACAGAGTTTCCTTTTTATATATTAATAGGATACTTAAGTGATACATGTTTGCACATACAAAATCGAGGGTACAGCTAGTAAGCAAATAAGTTATGAAATT
The DNA here is from genome assembly GCF_003589595.1 of Hyposmocoma kahamanoa. NCBI lineage: Eukaryota > Metazoa > Arthropoda > Insecta > Lepidoptera > Cosmopterigidae > Hyposmocoma > Hyposmocoma kahamanoa. The sequence goes on from NW_020654466.1 coordinate 19,434,344, forward strand.
TTTAATAAGATTTTTTTACTTATCAACTTTATATCGTTTGTTTGTGTGTTGGGGTTACTAACAAATTCTTTACTACAAATTGGAATGCTAACTTGTTTGTAGTTTGTTTTATTTTTTATTCATAAATATATATGATGATAAACACCAATAGTAAGTGAAATAATTGAGTTTGAAGCTAAAAGGGGTGAATTAAAGAGCGAAATGGTTATTAAGTGGCTTGCGGAACAAGGATCGTTCAATAAAAATGCAGTACGTACACACGTAGTCACTTGTAATAACTATATTTAAGCTTATATAACAAAGCCGATAGAGACGATAGAGGGTATACGGAAGGTTTTCGTAGGTCTGGTGTTTTGTTAAAAGTGGCTGGTGGCATCAGCTACTATTCAACTGCCATTTTGGTATTCTGCTGTTAAATGGCGAGTCGATGACGTAGTCTACTTACTAATTTTTGTCATAAAAATGTATATCTTCTTAGGTTTTCGCGATTGTTACACATAGGAAATGAAACTATTTTTCCGGATTTAAATCGCGTATATTTGTTTTTTCAAACAAACCGACGTTTCGGGCCTCTTACAGGTCCCTTGGTCACGGTTGACTGAGGTGGTGCAGTCTTCAACCAGTTGTCTTTAACCAGTAACTGGTCTATAAAAAAATTACATTTAATTTCAAAACTATATTACTGATTAAAATATTGTTAGGTTGCAATCATGATCAGGTCGTATTTTGCATACTACATTGTATCATACTCGAACAAATATGGTTATTGAAATGTATCATGATTGTTACATAGAATTTCTTATACTTTTTCACAATAAATCCAAATATTACAGTTAAAGTTGCTAATGAATACATTTGAATTACTGACATTTTACTTTTATGCCTATATTTTATTTTGTTGACAATTAATATTTCTTAATGCCATGGACTGCGTCGTATCTATAGGCTTTGCTTGTAATCTGCCATCTGTTGTCAACTTTTAGTATTTGGTGTGGTTATAGCCAATACCGCCAAAACAGCTACACCTCGATGATTTTTGGCGGGAAAAAATTATATCAGTAAGCGCGGAAATATTTGTACCGGGTCTTTTACTTTTGTCTGACTGAAGAAATAACCGTCACAAGCGACTTATGTTTTATTTAATACTATGTACTTTTAGTAAGGCAACATCGATTATTATTGATTGAATGAATGAATGTCATCACTGCCATGACACTCTGTTGAGACTCAACTGCCATTGTAACTAGATTTTAGCAAAATAACAAATATTATTATAACGTTGCATTATAATCTCTGTAGACTCTGAGTAAAATTAGAATGACCAGTGGTTTCAGGAAAAGACAATGGCAAACTCCCATGTGAATTTTGTTAACATAATTTGTATGCGTGTGTTTATGACAAATATGTGAAAATATAGAATTGACATTCCTGAACAAAAGGAGGAATCAAACAAATTCCAGTTTGAAGTTTTGGAGGTTATGTGTTACGTAATTGAATAAAAAATATTCAGTGTATTATTATATCAAAATAAACTACAGAAGCCTTAAAGAGACTATAATTGCACAGGCAACTCGGACACAATTTTTTTTGTGAAACTTGCCATCTATTGCCTGATTTTGTTCATTTTGTCGCGGGGCATTTTGGCGAAGAAATTATCGATATCTTTATTTTTTGTAATGATATAGTTATTATTTTATTAGCTTATTACAAATCGATCGAAGTACATTTGATATTACGTGAAGTAAATGTGAACCATATTCATACGTAGGTACTTAAATTCCTTTTTTGGCGGCTAGATGTCGCTCTACGTTAGGAAACTGGTAGTTGTAGATATCTGTCAGGTTACATACTAATCAAGTCATTAGTCATTAGATTTCTTTTAAATACATTTAAATATGATTTTATTTCCGGACTTAGATAGGCCGCTATTATAATTTGAAAAATCTAATGAATTTATTTAATTCAAACTTGTAATTATGATATTCGACGGATTCTTTTAATCAAATTAGAATTTCCATCGGTGTGCCGTTTGTTATTTACGATTATATCTTACACATACCTTTAAAAGTAGTATCTAAATGCAAGAAAGCATTGACGTTTGCTTCTTTTAAAAACTCTCGTTTTTGTGTCTCAACTTTCTTGCCTTCATAAGCGCGTGTCTGTAACAAGACCTCGTCGTAGCAATATAATTCCTTGTGAAAGAGTTCGTCCGAGGAAGTACTGTTGAAGTACCTTACCTGATTTTACCGTCAAGGCAGTAATGTGAGCATGTTTTTTAGATTTTGAAGGGTAAAAGTGCTAGTGAAACTGAAGGCACATGGGATTTGTCTACTTACGTTTCAGTGTCCCGATTTTGATTCAAATTGGAATCGATCGGGTAGTCTGGAAATCAGATGGGTTTCTGAGCGAGAAGATGAACCTGATTCCTACTATACCTTTCTAATTTGTGAGTTAAATTAACTATTGTTCCGATTTGAAATGTCAAAGTTTCCGATCGGCCAGTTGTGAATCGCAATTATGCGCCTCGGCTCGGAAAAGATGCAGTTTTCGATCGGGAGAGGCAATCAAAATCAAGCTGCAGGTTGAAGGGCGTGGCAGTGCCCTTCAGATATTTGTTTTGAATGACGCTGCAGCTGTTGTTATTCCCACAATAATAATAATAATAATAATAATAATAAAGAGAATTTAAAATAAATACGAAAATAATAATAATAACGCACACACTCAACATAGCCCCGCACTAGGGAAACCCAGTGTCGCGGGTGCCATGGACACACACATAGACAACCACAAATTACACCCAAACTCACGAGAGAAATAAATGTAGGTCATACAAATATTTCTCCCGGCCCGGGAATCGAACTTGGGACCTCTGCGTGGCAGTCCGGCATGGTAACCGTTCGACCACGGAGGCAGTTAAATAGACAATATTGTTATATTATTATGTTCTGTACGTATTACTATGTAAGACGTGTCGCTTACTACCAGGCGCATGACTTGATCGTTCCATTTGATTTAGTAGATTTTTCTAATATTGTTTAATGACTTATGACTAAAAAATCTCGATATTCCCGGTGCTGAAAATATCAAGCTCAAAAGTTTTAAAATCGAAAAAAAACGTCAAGACTCGGGAAGTTTTCGACAAAACATATTCTCAGGATGAAAACTATTATCTACCTTCTTTCGCCGTCGACGATTACCTTCTTTTTGATTTCTTGCGGCGTCGCATCGCAGGACCGATCGTCGTGGAGATCGTTGGGGTAGGCCTATGTCCAGCAGTGGGCGTCGTATGGTTGAATGATGATGATGATGGTGTGCAAAATATAATTTGAAATTAACCATGATGAAACCTGCATGTCGAAGAAGGTTCACAACCTTCGGAAAACGTGTGCAGTCCCCATGGTCTAAACTTTCGCCTGAGAGGAAAACCGTGCCCATCAGTGAGACGTATAAATGGTTTGATGATGATATGAGAAGTAACTTTAGTATTGCTTCGAATTATCACCAAGTTCTCGGTGGCCATAGTTTTAACAAAACATGGCAAGACTGTAAAAGTTGTTATGATTATACATGAAGGGTAAATACTAAAAGTTATCAAGAAACTTTCAGACAAAATCCTCGATATCAAAGAGTTTGCCAAGGAAGCTCTAGAAACATAAAAGAGCTTTTGGAAACTGTTCGCGTCGTGTCAGGTAATAGAAAAATGTGCGCAAAGTCCGGAATTGAGTGCCGATACCATAGCGTAGCGAATCAAAAATATTTTATTGAATAAAAGTACATAAAGGAATCGAATAGCTTGCATTCAGTGTAGCAGAAGTCTTACTTACCAACCGGATGTGAATAAGTTCCATCTATAGCAAGTTGAATATAAGGATGATTTTGCAAAATCAACCTTGTTTCTCAAACAAAATGTTTAGTGCAAGGTAGTAATTTGCAAATCATTTGGAAAGACGAGGTGTAGTCAAAAATAGAAAACGATCGGCCCAAAGGTTTGCACATAGGGCGCTGGATGAGGAAATACCGAGTTCGATTTCCGATAGACCCAATTGTGGAAATTATCTTTTTATTTTGATTTTTGATTTTTCATCTGGGTGTTCAGGATGTAATTGCCTACGTGGACGAACGGTTACCATGCTGGACTGCCACTCCGAGGTCTGGGGTTCGATTCCCGGGCCGGGAGAAATATTTGTGTGTATTGAAACAATTACGCTCAATTTATATTGCGGCGGAATGTTCTACATAGCGTAATATACTTTATTGTCAATAATTGTGTAACGTCCAAACTAGATACGAGCCAAAAATCACTTCGTGCGTCTTCCGTTGGATGCTCGCGCATGCTCGAGAATGCTCGCGCATTCGCGAGAATTCTGCCGCTGTCGTCTGGCGAATCTGCGGGAAGTAGCGCCAAGGCAGGCGCAGTGTAACGTTAAACGTCGACGAAATATTACAGCCCCAAGGCGCAGTCGCCAGAAAGCTCGCAAATGCTCGAGCATTCCAGCGACCGCGCGCGCCTTCTCGCGCAGCGAAGCTATTCGCTCGTGACTTTGGGTGTAAATGTGGAGCTAAAAACAAGTGCCTGGGACTAAATTACGTTGATATGGTACTCATAGTACAGAAAATTTCCTTGTTTCAGGTCAACAACAACAACAACATTCTACTCTCCTTATCATAACTAACGTTATCGACATTTTAAGCGAAATTGAGTTGTTGGCACATATACAATCAGCGAAACTAGATCTACAACCCCCTACAAGCGGTTTTTTTTATATCTTATTTAGTTTCAGTTTTGTTGTTAAGCAAAATAGCGTATTAAAAAATATAAAATAAAAAAGCGACGTTAAGTTTCATTGAATTTTAGGATATTTCACCACCACGACTTTTTTTTTTCGGGAAATTACTTCACTAGTTTTGTTATAATTATTAAACAATGATAAAAAATTACAAAAAATTCAGTTTGATCTGGCTGTATTCGAACCATATATTTTTGGAATATATGGAGACGTACACACAGGTCAGTTGTTGGCGCTGTACTATTTAGCTTTCTAATTTGTGATTTCAGCGGAAACGAGAGTTGATATCTAAAAGTGATGCAAAGCCAACTTGCCTGATGAGGTGCTAGGGGTGGATGGCCCATATTTCGTCTCCATTTCTGGTTATATACTCGATGATTCGACCCAACGTTTCCTAGCAAACCGTGCCAGATGCTATGCCAACTAGGCCACGGAATGAATCAACGGACCTCACGAATTTTTCCATGTGCTTGTTGCCGATCTTTGTTTTGGTTTTTAACAATTTTTTGCCGTAGCGCCATCTGTGAGAAATATATGAAAGTTTTTCTTCACTCAGTGACGTACCTTTACAGCTATAAAGTGCCAATCGCTGACTAGAGATGTCACTTTTCAACGAAAACTCGAAAATTACCAAAATGCAAATATGACAAGGGCAGCATTGTTGAAAAAATAAATAGAATTCAACCCGCAACGTTGTTTGCCCCTACAGTATCGCCACTTCATTGTACGTCTTTTTTTTTAATTCAACGTAGTCCAGTAGGAGGCCGTATAAAGTACGTAGTTTAATATGTACATTGTTATGTACATATTAAATGGTTTTACTGTTGTAAAACCATTGGAAATGTAACTAATTTTTCGTTTCTACATCGCGTAGTAGTTTTTTTTTTCAATTAAACCAACAACTCGGGCCCTTTACAGCAGCTTGATTTTGATTGCCTCTTCTGATCGGAAGAACAATTTTCCGAGTCGAGGCGCATAATTGCGATTCACAACTGGTCAAAATCAGGACGCAGGTCCTATGATCACGCCTGACTGAGATGGTAAAGTCACCAATCAGTTATGTCTAATATTAATGGAAATTATGGTCCAAAACTTATTAATTTAAATATCATATTTTTCATGCCGCGTGACCTACCAACTATCAAACAGAGGAGGTCATGGGTTCCAATCCGGGCCCACTACTTCCAAAAGTTATTAATTTAAAAACCTTATTTTTACCAAAGAACATTCAAATTTACGCTAACTACGGAACATTAAGACAAATATGCTCGATTTAGATAAAAAATCGTTATTTATTATACAAGGCTACAAAGTTCTTGTTTGACGCGAGCGCTTGTATTGAAACCTGAGAAAGCGAAGGAAGCTAAGATAGAAATAGAATTCTGAGCGTAGCGAGGGTTTCAAGACACGAGACGCAAAACAACTTTGCTGCCGAGCGAAACACACAACTTTTCACCTCACTAAGCGAGGAAAATGGTAGATGAAAGAAAAACAATTGAACTATAAAACATCAGTTTTTTTAATTATAAGAAAAAGTCTTCGGATGCGTTCTAACTTTACAATTCATACATTTTTATTGTTGACTGTACTTTTATTTTGTCTGATTAAGTGAGTATTGAAATTATTTTAGGGTTTTCGACGAATTAAAATAATTAAATAAACACAATTAGTTATCGTTGTCAATTTAATGTCAACAATAATTCAGAATAAAATATGCCAACGGATTTGTATAACATAAACAAGTAATGTACGACAAATCGCGTAGTTGAACATGCCCATTATCTTTATTACATTTTTTCATCGAAAAGTTAGGTTCATCACAGTCTATCGTCAAGCTCGAATTTCAACCTTTTCCACGCTAGCGTGCAAAAAAACTTTTTTGCGCGCAGATTTCTAATGACAAAGGAAAGCCTTTCTGAGCTAGTGAGGTGAAAAAAATTATTTTATTAGCAATATGTACAAATCGCGAAAACATAAAAACTTTGTAAACTCCATTTTAAACACGCATAATGATATTGTTATCAACAGTATAGCATACCTCTTTGCCACTTAGTGCTTATTCTCAGAGCAGAACTTCCTGTGACAGTGTGAATACGCCCGATCGAACATCGTGCTTTCCAGCGAAAGCCCTGACGTGAGATGTGCAGGGAAAACTAGATTACAGCACCGTTCGGTATTTGTACAGTTGCCAACGGAAGTTGCATTGCAAATACCTAGCGGTCGTATCGTGACCATTTGAAATACTCTGAACTTTGTTTCTCGATTGTTAATTAAATTGATGCGACGCCGGTTTTTTACTAAAAAAAAACTTATTTAAACAAATAATTTTCTTTAAATGAAAGTTTCTATGATTTCTGTCTGCGTAGGTACCCACTTTGTCCATTTATACAGTATATACATATAACAGATGATTCATTGTATAAGGAAGTCGAAAATATTTTGTGCGTACTTTGTCGCAGCAGAGGCAGAACGTATACGTCTCATATTTATTTTATATAATAAGACAAGAGTAACTAACACTTGTTTTGCTGGCTGTGATATGGTAGTCAGCAGAGTATGAAGTAGTACTGAAAATTCTTGCGACGTAAGAACGAAGGTTTCCAAGAATTAATTATTTTAGTGTCGTTAACTGTTTGATACGACTTTGAAGTAGAAATATAAAGAAACTTTACACATTTCCAACATTATTTTAACATTTTCAAGACATGGAAAAGCAAAGAAAGATTCCAGACATAATTACACACAGCCATTCAGCTTTTAAAGTAAAATTGTAACGAAATATGTTGTTAACATTTCCAGTTTCGTATCTGCAGGGCGCGGGAAATGGCGAATTTTACGGAAAAACAAATTAATTTTCGCTTTGAAGAACTCAGTTTCAGTTTACATATAGTGCATTTGTGGGGGTAAAGTTCAAGGGAAGTGGGTGGCAGCCTCCCTTGCGGTGGCGTATGTAGTAGAGGGGTTGCCACCCGTAGGTAGCCGGAGCTGGCGGCCCGGGCGCAGCTCCGGGTGTTGTCATGGCAACTCTGCAACCCGCGCATTCCTCGAAACGCAGTATTTAATTTGCTGTTGTGAACAGATTCATCTCCGCCTCTTATTGGGGCTTTGATTACGTATAATAACAATTAAGTGATTGTAATTTTTTTGAGGGCAGCGGGAGGCCACTTTTGTTGTTGAAATACCTTGCACAGGGTTTAGCCGCGTGTACTAAACTCGTCGATTGGAGTGACTTCAGCAGAGAAGTTATTAGCTACTTTCCACGTCTGGAGTTAGTCTAAAGTAACGTTTTTGTATAATACCGTAGCGGCAGGTGAGATTAAGATTACATTTCTTTCCGATTCAAGAACGCTTGCTACAATGTAAAGGCCTCCGTGGTCTAGCGACTTGCACACCGGTTTTCATGGTGTCGCTATCTCTGAGTTTCCGGATTCGATGCCCGGCGGGGTCAGTGTAGTAAACTAACTTTTCTACATTGTCTGGGTGTTTGTGGTATCGTCGTTATCTCTGATTTTCATAACACACGTGCTTTAGCCACTTACTTTGGGATCGGCAGCTTGATTTTCATTGCCTCTCCCGATCGGAAACTGCGTCTTTTCCGAGTCGAGGCGTATAATTGCGATTCACAGCTAGCTGATCGGAAACTTTTGATATCTCAAATCGGAACATTAGTTGATTTAACTCACAAATTAGAAAGATATAGTAGGAATCAGGTTCATCTTCTCGCTCGGAAACCCATCTGATTTCGAGACTCGGATGGGCTACCCGATTCCGTTTTGAATTAAAATCAGCCTGCAGGGCAACGTATGTGACGTTTACGTTGTTTAATTTAATTTAATTTAATTTAAACACTTTATTGTACCACAAAGTAACTTACAAATTTTCAGAAACAATTTAAATATTTGTGTACAAAGGCGAGCTTATCCCATAAAGAGATTTCTTCCAACTAACCTTTGAAAAATCTGAGAGGAAAGTTGGTTTTTGGGGTGGCACTAAAAACAGATAAGTAAAGAAATGGAATATACTATACTCAATAAATATACAGATAAATTTAATAAATCAAATGTACATACGAATACATATAACGTTGTTGTTTAATGTGATGATATTATAAGGACATCATTTAGGGCAACATCATGTATTAACAGCCTAACAATCTGCATACATAAGTGCGCCACTGTATGCAGACTATATTCCACTATTTACTTTTACCATGAACCAATAATTCAAGAAGCCACTCTTCATACTACAGATCGTAACTCTGAAACAGGTCAAAACATCTAGATGGCGCTGCTCTATAGCCTGGAAGTAATTTATATTATGTATATGGCCGTGGATATCAAATAATATCTCTTTAATACGGAATATAAGAAGTCAGTTTTAATTCTATTTATTTGATATATTCTATTTAGTTGTATTTATTTGACATGCTAAATACACTATAAAATAAAAACAATTGTAAAATATCTAATAACTCGTTCATAAGTAATAAAAAAAGCAATAGCAAAAATAGGAAAATGTAATAATAGTAGAAATTAAAAAATTAGAACAAATAAGTAAACAAAAAAAAGCATGTCAAAAAGGTCCATGACTCAGCATTTGAGGACTATGGTAATTACGTAGCCCTCGCTGATATTCTGCCATGGGTTGTTATAGAAATAGAACACCACAATTATAAAAAAAAATTAAACTAAATTCAAATATGCGTGTCAATAAGTGGGCCGTGTCCTACATAAATGTGTTAACCCACAAAAAATCATAAAATGAGTTATGAATGCAGTCTTATACCTTGTAATATAAAGTTTAATATTCTTTTCAGTGATATATTTAAAAAAATCGTAGTAATAATCAAAAAATTGTTTTCACAAAATCTGGTTCGTTTCATAGGCGCATTTCGCAAAAATGTATTATGTGTGGTTAAACCATAAATGCGAATTACGACACATGTTTTTCAACGTACTTTGAAAATTAATTTAAGTGCCCTTAACACATACAACTTGTTTGAAAAATGTAAATACTTTAAATTTTGTCGATGATATGGACAGACCTGGAAAATGATATAGATTCTGAATCTGGAGGATTGGGCGATGAGAATAATCCTTTTACTGTTAAAATAAGATTTGGCTAACGGCGCACCTTTCTAGATATTGCGAAAACTGAAGCTTAATTGGTTTATTTCAATCTGAAAGAAAAGGAATGAAGGCGAATGTGAGTAAGACGAAGGTGATGATTATAGAAAGGGATAAAAGTGGAAAAATGGAGACAAGATTGGTCTCGGTGCCAGCGTTTAAGAGCCCTGTAAACACGTTTTTCATAGTCGTCGTCATAGCGCAAAGGAAATACTTCAGGAGTAAGATCGTTCCACACTTTGCAGGTTCGAGGAAGGAACGAACGAGATGCCAGGCATCTAAGATGTGGGGATGGACTCTACTCCTTGGCGGGAGGTGTGATGATGGAAACGAGACTGTGGCACCAGTTCGAAATGTTCCTCAGAGCACTCCCCATCGTAAAGACAGTAAAACACGCACAGAGAGCCAACGTCTCTCCATAGGCTAAGGGGCTCCATATCGTCTGCGAGTTTGTGACCATCGATAATACGAACAGTAGGGCTGTTGGATAGAGTCAAGTGGGTCAATCTGGTATTTGGGAGCTCCTGCCAAGAGAAGCAAGCAATACTCCATATGGGGTCGTACTTGTGTTTTATACAACAAAAGTCGGTGACCTGGTGAGAAATACTGCTTCGCTCTATTGAGAACTCCGAGCTTTTTGGAACCCAGTTTGGCTTTGCTCTCCAAATGACCCCGGAACTGGACTTCGTTCGTGATGTCGAATCCAAGTATCGCAATACTCTTAGGAATGGTAAGGAGAAAAGGGTAAAGGCGTTCTGTAACTTAAGCGCTATTACAAATGGGTATTTTTTAGCGGTGAACACGTGTCTTTGCCGGGTTAAATTTGACAAGATACTCTCGACCCCATTCTGAGACCTGCTCCAAAAAGGCTCGATTTTGGACACAAGTTGCAATCTGTTTTGTTCCACTTGCTGGTATATATTTGTGCGTGTATAATAGGCAATAATAATAGCAATGAATGTTATTAGTTAATAACATATCGTTGATATGCAGGATGAACACGGTTGGCGATAGCACAGATCCTTCGTCGTCGGCGTTAATGAGCATGGTGTCCGACCACAATCCGTCCATAGCGACTTTTAAGCTCCGCTCAGACGGGAAGCTAGCGATCCAAGTGCACAGCCGTTTTGGAATCCCGTAAGATGTTAGCTTCGATAGAAGTTCCTTGTGCCAGGCCCGATCAAAAGACTTAAGTCTAAGCTCACGGCCACTGCTTCCCCCTTGCTCTCGATGGCAGCTGCTCATTGGTGCGTGAGATACACAAGATCACCAGCACTACGACCGCGGCTATATTAATAAGAGATGGTTAGTGTGATGATATTGAACGGAAAGTAGGAAAAGTCGAAGTTAGGTAAATGGAGACTATGGGTTATAGGTAGCCAAAACTTGTCAAGAAAGTGCAGGTTCCAACCCTGATGTACGGTAGCGAGTATTGGGTGTGACAGAAGAAGAATGAAATTAGGGTAAATGCTATTAGTATAACAGCTTTCAGTAGTTTGTGCTCTGTTAGTGCGTCTTCAAATTAGGCGTTTATAGAACCGCTACAGTGCGCCACTTACGAAAAAGTAATAAGAGAGCGTCGTGTAGTGAAAGATTATGTGGTCAAGTAGAAAGGATGGATGTTAGAAGGAGAGTTTAAACGTGGGAAGAGGTAGACCCCCGACACACATGTCTCGATCAAATCCCATAAAAGTAAGGAATGTTACGTCGTGGGCAGGCTCCTTTAGTGCACCCCTGATTGTTACTGGTCAAAGAAGAAGGGCTATAGAGTATTGAAAAAAAAAACACGTTGACTGACAAAAACAAAACTACTATTACTTGGCTTAATACATGATCACTATGAAAATGTGATTTCTCAGTGTTTGCAAGGATTAAGTGACACTTTATACGTACTTTTCCGTAATTAGCAAAAATATGTTAACCACATTTGACACATAAAGTAATAATTTTGTTGATATATCGAATTTTTGCATAAACCATTTTCATTTAATTACTAATCATAAATTTGTTAACTTAAAAATATAATAAACTGATCGTAATGCTTACTTTATTACAAATCTTTTGATATATAATTGTCCTGTAAACTTAATTAATTAAATGAGTAATGACAAATAGTTGCCAAAAATCTTTAATACTCAATATCTCGAAACTGTCATTTTATGGGTTAACTCATTTATGCAGAACAGTTACAATCTAATTTATAAATTACCGCTTCCTAATATCAACATATGGTGCTAATCATAAACAAAATTAAAGAATGCACTATCTATACAATAATAAGCGCCATCTAGTTCATTTGTTTGTTATTACTAGAAATTAGAGTAGCGTTGATAGTGCAGCTTGTCAAATTGACCATGGTCATTCTCAAACTAGTGTTATTTAGGAAATTAGGTAGTGATACCTAATTTCCGAGGCAATTTTTTATATTTTATTTAAATATTCAACTATATTATGGTGATCGTGTAATTATTACATAATATTTCACGGTACAATAGTCGAATATTAAATAATATTGCGCGATAAAAAATCGAATACGTATATAACAAAAATTATCACAGAAATTAGGTAGTGTACACTAGTTGGAGAATGACAGAGTTCCAAAAACACTTTGGCACTCGTCGCGACATCTGGTGTACCGATAGGCTTTCCTCGTGGCTTTACGTATAAATTAAGAAGCTTCTGGAAATTCTACGAAATGTAAAATTAATGAAATTAAATCATTCCAATTATTACGAATTTTGCGAAACATTAACACTGACTGATATTTTGACGACACAGAACAATGTTTACACTGTGAAGACTGGACGAGGAAGTTCCTGGTTCGGTACAATTTTTTTTTTAATTTATTTCTACATTTATTTCTCTCGTGAGTTTGGGTGTAATTTGTGGTTGTCTATGTGTGTGTCCATGGCACCCGCGACACAGGGTTTCCCTAGTGCGGGGCTATGTTGATTGTGAGCGTTATTATTATTATTATTATTTAAAAGCACTTACTAATTAGCAGTAGAGCTCCTTGTGAAAGAGAACGTCCAGTGAGGTCCGCCTTACCTATTTCTGCCGCCAAACAATAAAATCGTCAGCATTACTGTGTCCCGGTTTTGAAGGGTAAGAGAGCTGGGGAAATTACAGGCACGTGGGACTTGTCTACTTATGTCTCAGGGTAACGGGCGCAGTGGCAGTGCCCCTAAGATCTTTGCGATTTAAAGCTCTGAGTGGCTCTGCAACTGCTATGGACAGACGTGTCGCTTACCACTAGGCGCACGACTTGTTCGTCCCAGCACTTGGTATAATCATTAGATTGTATTAACAATACAAGGAAAACAAATGTAAATAAAGCTATGATAATTAAGTAATAAAAAATAAGAAAGGTACCAAATCATAGTAAAGCTATATATACATTTTAATATTCGAACTGAATGTGTGATTGCGATGCCTAAACTAAATAAATGTGTACCTGTATTTTAGGCATCTTTTGAAAGAAAGAAAGAAAGGAAAGTAGTGTATTTGGTAAATTTATGACAAAATATATATAACAGAATGATAACAAAAATAAAATCTTATGATAGAACACTAAATAAAACAATTACATTTAAAAGTTATCAAATTGGTTTCCACTCAGCTTTTTGTAACAAGACGTGTGGAAACATATTGTTACGCTGGTTTTCAGTGAAGCCGAATAAATAACAAGGATGATGTAGCTTCGTCCAAGCTGATAAAATAATTTAAAAAAATACAATAGACTTAACTAGGCGTAAATCAAAACATGCATTCAAATGAAAAAGTAAAAAAGTATGTTATCTTGCTAATAAATCTGGAGAAAATAAAATTTTTCAAAAATTCAAGCCAAATCTCAGCGAATTATTCTAGGATCCATGAAGTCCTCGCCCATTAATGCTATGCAAGTTGAGTGCGGGGAGCCACCTCTGAATATTCGCAGACAGTTTCTTTCGGACAAATTTCTTTTTAAACTGCTTCAAAATTCAAACCACTCCATTCTTCCTAAATTAAATCTTATCTTAGACTTATTCGATTCTCGGAACATGGACAATAAACCCTGCCTCCTTCAGAGCTTTATTAAATTCACCCAACTCCCTCCCCCACTCAATCACTTTCCTCGCAATCCTCTTTATTGTACTTCCCATGAAGCTCTTGTTTTCCAGCCCAATATTCTCCTTCACTTTGACGTAGAGAAGGACTCCGTTGACCCTCGAGGGATTTTCAACCATAGGATCTCTTCCGACTATTCCGGATGGCGCTGCATATTTACTGATGCTTCAAAACTGTCAGCAGTAAGTTCCGTAGGAGCAGCAGTATGGATCCCTTCTTCTAAGATAAGTTTAAGCTTCAGATGCTCATCCTACTCTTTTGTATTTACTGGTGAAGCAATCGCCTTACTGGAAGCAATTCTCTACGACGAATCTCATAAACTCAATAATTCCATCATCTTTACTGATTCCAAAAGTTGCCTTCAATCCATCCTGTCAAATCCTTTCCACTCTTCCTTCCGGTTCCCAGTTATATTTAAAATTAAACAAGTCCTGTTAGAGTGTTACAAGCAAGGTGTAAACGTGTTGCTAGCTTTGATACCTGGACATATTGGAATCCCAGGCAATGAGACGGTAGATTCCTGTGCCAAATTGGCTTCCCGCTTAGGTTCAACTGAACACGCCAATTTGTACTCCCACGACCTTTCCCAGAATCCCTTCTTCGTGATCGTTGGTCGAAGTATTGGGAGATATCCCAAAAAGAAAAGGGCAAATATTATGCGGACATCCCACCCCAAATTCCTACAACACCATGGTTTTTCAAATTCCGTACAGCAGATAAAAAAACTAAGTCAACAATATGCCTTCGCTTAGGTCACGCGTGTACTCCTATTTATTTGGCTAAACTTAGGATAAAAGATAACTCACTGTGTGAATGCGGTCTCGACGAAGGAAACGTGGACCATATATTTTTTGACTGCCCTAAATTACGGTGTTCACTATATGACAACCTCCCTTCCTCTATCCCTCGTCCTACTTCCTTTAAATGCCTTTTGGCCCTATCCTCTCACCCAAAAATGTATCATATTCTTTATAAATTCATACATAAATCATATTAAACTGTAAATATTATTCATGCACTAACACTATATTTAACATATATACATGTTTATAACGACTTGTGTTGTCTAATTTGTGCCGTCTCTTTTGTTCTAGAATTCAATTTGTGCAAAAATCTCTTCGACTCTCCCTCTGAGTCACCAAACAAAATTCTAACATACACTCCATAACGTTTATGAAATTAGAAAACGGACACTGACAGAATTGAGACTAAGTAGTCTCACAAGCCATTCATTAAGAAAAAAAAGCATGTTATAAAAATGGGTGTACGTGTAGAGTAGGTGGGATGTAATAAAACCAATATTTTTCAAGGTTGGTATATTAAAGTTAGCAGTAAAATGTCAAGAGAAGGCACAACTAGAGTGCCAGTGCTGTTAGACACCTGAGAAAAACATAAAAATTTCTTAAAAGATGATTTGAAGGAGGCAACAGATTTTTTTTGCGCATATTTCTTTATATTACAGCTTAAAAACAGATTTTTATATTAACAATAAAATAATTAGTAGTTATAAATTACAATTATGAAACACATGTGAACATTACTGCGTTCTGGTTTTGAAGGGTAAGGTAATTTTACCAGCATGAAATTATAGGCACATGGAATTTGTCAACTTATATCTCGTGGTTCTTTCAGATCTTCTTTATGGACAGGCGTGACGCTTTCCACCAGGCGCACGACTTGTTCGTTCCGTTACTTGTATAAAAAACAATTCATACAAAAACGCTGTTTTAGATACTGCGGTATTTTCAATACAACTTCCCTGCTCTTGTTAGTTGTTTGGAAATGATAATCTGACAGATTTTCGTTGGGTGCGTATCCCAGAAGTTGATCGTTGCACTAAGGGAAGTTAGAAACTCCAGTCGCTGTTGCTCTTTATCGTATGACTTCCAAGTGCTTGTTAAAAAGTTTGTTTTTTGATATACGGGTATACTTACTGTTGCGAACGCAAAAGATATTTTATTTATTTATTTATTTATTTATTTA
Source organism: Hyposmocoma kahamanoa (assembly GCF_003589595.1). NCBI lineage: Eukaryota > Metazoa > Arthropoda > Insecta > Lepidoptera > Cosmopterigidae > Hyposmocoma > Hyposmocoma kahamanoa. The sequence continues at coordinate 19,450,350 of NW_020654466.1, forward strand.
TTTGCATATACACGTTACATTCAAAATGTTACATGCACCCAGTAAGGGTATAACAAATATGGTAGTTCTTATGATCTACATATAACTTTATTAATACAATTTCAATACAATTTAAATACAAGTAAATAGTTACATAACGGTAGCAATGTCATTTATGGGAGTCATCTTCAAAATATTCATTAATTGAGTAATAGCATTTTTGGTTTAGTAATAGTTTAAAATTTATTATAAAATGCGGAGTTTCTTTCTATTGTTTTTAGTGCGTCAGGTAATTTGTTATATATTTTTACTGCTCTATAATGTGGGCTATTTCGATACATTTCGATACGGGGAGTTGGTAAGACCAAGTTTGTATTTCGGCGATCACTCTTAACAAATTCAAAATTATTAATATTTTTCCTTACAAAATTTATTGTTTCCAATAAATATATGCAAGGAAGTGTGAGTATATGTTCCTTTATATAAAATATTTTATAATTTAATTTAAGTTAATGTATGTAGTTTTGTAATTTAAGTTATATGTAATTTTCGATGCAGCAACAAAACGTCTTGGCCTAGACGATTCTAGGGCACATTACGTAGGCCGGGGGACTCTATTTTGCACTAGTCAACTAATATATGTATGTTATTTTAGCCCTACCACGTATTTAACGAATTTTTTGTACAAACTAACGAAGGTAAAAAAGACTGTTCACTTTTGATATATTCTTCCATAAGAAACCACCACTGTAACTGCCTCCATGGCCGAACGGACACCATACAGGGCTGCCACACAGAGGTTTCGGTTCGATTTCTGGGAGAAATATTTGTATAGCTTATATTTATTTCTCTCTATTGTTGTCTATGTGTGTGTCCATGGTACCCGCGATACAGGGTTTCCCTAGTGCTGGGCTATGAGTGTGTACGTTATTATTATTACTGTTTAACGATTAATGGCACTTCTCCTGTAAACTAGTTATATTGTTAGTTATTACAGTGAACAGAGGGCTTGCTGGAAGTGTTTCATAATAGTAATTTATAACTACTGATTTTTATCAAGTTCTTAGGTTTTCGCGATTGTTACACATAGGAAATGAAACTATTTTTCCAGATTTAAATCGCGTATATTTGTTTTTTCAAACAAACCGACGTTTTGGGCCCTTTACAGTACCACCAGTTTGGGATCCAATATTTCCTCTAATGAAAAATCCCAAACAGACATAAGACTGCAGTACTAATTAATATGTTTTAGTTTATTGTAATTTCTATTAATAATTAATAATAAATTAAACTTAATAAAAATTCATTCAATAAAAAAATATGCAAAACTTAATGTAGCGTAAATTGGAATGTTTTCTTTGTAAAATTAAAAATAAGGTATTTAATTAATAACTATTGTAACTATAGTGAAAAAATAGGGTGGTTTCCATTAATATTAGACATAACTGGTTGAAGACTGTACCACCTCAGTCAACCGTGACCATGGGACCTGTAAAGGGCCCGAAACGTCGGTTTGTTTGAAAAAACACATATACGCGATTTAAATCCGGAAAAATAGTTTCATTTCCTACTGATTTTTAATTAATTATTATATACATATAGGCTTAGCCTAGTGTGGGACCATAATGATTCACAATATTTTCAGGCATGGCATCACGTTATCAACGCATGTTTTTGTTAAGGTTTATCACATATTTAATGTTAATTTAGCATAAGTCTCTTGTTCTTTTCTTAAAAATGTAAATATGTTAAGTATTTTGTTTTTCTTTGTGTTTGTGATGCCAAAATAAACATATTCTATTGTATGCATATTCTATTCTATTCTATTGTTAAATATAAAAAATCCCCTTTTAAGCTGTAAAAGCTGCCTAAAATACACATTTGCTTAGGTCAGGCTTCGCAATTACACATTCTGTTCTAATATTAAAAAGTATAGCTTTACTATGAAGATTGCATAATTTAGGTCCCTTTGTCATTGTAATACTATCATAGATTTATTTATGTTTTTTTTCTTGTATTGTATTAGATTAAATAATTAATTAAATAAATAACGCACACACTCAACATAACCCCGCACTAGGAAAACCCTGTGTCGCGGGTGCCATGGACACACACATAGACAACCACAAATTACACCCAAACTCACGAGAGAAATAATTGTAGGCCATACAAATATTTCTCCCGGCCCGGGAATCGAACCTGGCACCTCTGCGTGGCAGTCCGGCATGGTAACCGTTCGGCCACGAAGGCAGTTATATATATTAATTTATATTAAAATAAATTTATCATTTCTTATATTATTAACTACATATCATTTTTGATTTAACGAGTTTGTCGAGATATGGATATACATATATATATATATATAGACTGAAACCTTCTTAGTTAGATTTTTTTTTATAATACCAAGTGATGGGACGAACAAGTCGTGCGCCTGGTGGTAAGCGACACGCCTGTCCATTGCAGTTGCAGTGCCACTCAGAGAGCTTTGAATCGCAAAGATATTAGGGGCTCTACCACCGTGCCCGTCACTATGAGACATAATTTGACGAGTCCCATATGCCTGTAATTTCACCCGCACTCTTATCCGTCAAAACCGGAATACACTAATGCTGGAGGCCTACCACAACCTCGTAAAACAATGTTACTTTAACCTTACATTGACTTTTCATACCATAACTAAGCTTATTATAATGTTAAAACTATGATGTTTTATTGGCAGCTTTGTGACTGTTCATTCACTCAGTTCGTACTATGACGCGACTTTAACATTAAAGTAATATTGCTTTTAAATTATGTCAAATTTAGCAATCTTAAAATAATTACATGGATGCGATGGAAACCACATTATTTTCAGTTTTATTGTCTTAATATTTATTTATAATGATTAAAAGTTAAGTTGAACTTATTTATTTACACATATCTCGTCAATATTTTGTCTATTTTTTTTTATTTAACAGTACATAGGAAATAATTTCTCGTTAAATAATTGATTTCGTAAAATTATGATAGCGACATTTATATGTTCATTAGCGACACTAACAGTTGACCCTAGACTATAATTCCGAATTCACAACATGACAATCAAGGCTCAGCTTTTTTTTTTTTTATTTTTTTTTCATGAAAATGTTGAAAAATAATTGAAAACAACGTAATTTTAATAGATTTCATTATTACATACTTTTCTTTTTTTAACAGTTAAAATTATCTTAATATAAATAATATTAAGTACTTTAACATTATAACTACGATTCGAAACATCAAAAAAGAAAGAGATGGCATTACGTAGTTCATATGGCGTTATTTCCTTCCTATTTTTAATAAGGAATAGACAATATTGGCAAATCATTCGTTCTTTCATGGTTCTTTCAGTAACTTTTGCAGTAATATATTACTTGCAAGGAGTACATTATATATACTGATAATTACTTGGTTGATAGGTTTGTCATGGTACGAAAATGAGTACTATTATAATAAGCTTACTATAAGCTTACATTGAAATAACATTGTTTTTTGAAAATTTATGGTAGGCCCCCAGGTATTATTAGGTAGTAGGTACTTTTCTTTCATAACAAGCTCGTCCCTTCACCTGATACCATTAAAAAAACAAAAATCAAACGAACAAAGAAAAATAATAATTACAAACTAGTTTTGCAGGTATTATCACAAAAAACAAATACCTAATGAATATCACAGTAGTAAAAACATCCTTAGAGTCTATAGGACATAATACTCTAAGTGATATTCAATAACAATATTATTATGTCTGTCAGTCGACTTTGACAGACAGACGGTATTTAGTTTCATATATATATCTAAAATTTTAGCCAAAAACAGTGTCTTACCTGCTTCATTAAGAACGCAGCAAATACTCTGTGAGAAACGGAAATCCTTCAATAAATACGGGGAACTGCAGTACCAATTAGGTAGTACCTAGACTATTCCTAAAAGGGAATGGAAGGGGAGCAAACGGGGATGAAAGGGTTTGAAAGGTTTTAGCGGTGCTACACTCGCCGAACTAAATTCTAGTTATAAATTGTGCAAACAATCTGATTCCCTGTTCGTTTTCTGCTCGTGACAGTGCATATTACAAAACGTTCAATTGGAACTTCCATGAAAAATAAACTATAGAGGTATTTGTGACATGGGTATTTTTAGCACTATGTATTTTGTGCTTAGGTTTTCGCAATTGTTACACATTGGAAATGACATTATTTTTAACCGATTTAAAAAAGAGGCTGTTGTTCTTTTCTAAGTTGTCATGGACAAAGGTTTTGCTGTATTAGTAGACCGCGAAGGGTCCCAATTTGGTACTGTTTAATACATCATCAGGCACTCCCGCCGCACGAACCGCACGCTTTTGGAGTGCGAATGCAGTGCACTGTGGCGTAGTAGCATGTCATAACAACGCTTCCGGTCGCAGTGTTCGCAAGACGCCGCAATGCAAAACACGCTAGTCTGGTATACAGCTCGATATGTGTGTCCCATCTGAGCCCACTGTCGATTGTAGATCCTAACAGTCGAATAGATGTCACCTGCTTAATGTTACAGACACCCACGCTAACTACTACTGCCTGTGGGGAGTGACCATTAAGGCTGAAGCGCATAAAACAAGTTTTTCTTTTATTTAGGGCCAGTCTATTCGAATGAAACCACGAACATAGTCGCTGAACTACGATGCAGCGTTACTCTCCAGGTCATGTAAGTTAGTCGCAGTGACAACTGCGGTGACGTCATCAGCGTCATCAAAGATCCGACAACATAGAAAAATTCGTGAGGTCTGCTGGTTCGTTTCGTAGAATTTTTTCTAGGTGTCTTTATCTTTGTATTTGTGTCTTAGTAACTCGAAACCTAGCTTGTCTATTTTAATGCCATTTAGATATATTAACAGTTTAGCTTCAAGTTGTTCATATGTCAATGTTATTGGGTTATAATATGTAAGTAAAAAAAATGTCTACGGTAATGAGGATGAGAACACCGTATTGTGAGAATGACGGATGTAAGTTATGCGATTAGACCGATATGTGAGAACCGATTTTGATGAATCTTTTTTATTTCAAAGGGTGTACCTCAGTTGAGGTTCTTTTCAAATTTAATAATTTAATAATAAAAAACAGCAAAGATGGATAAACACACTTTTGAGGTCGGTTTTTTAAAAGTTTTATTTATTCGGATCTAAAATCGTGTAGATTTGTTTGTTTTGTCATTGCTGGCTATGATTCTACACTCTCGGGCACGTAATTATATATGTCTTGCATTTTCAGCATTAAAGCCACAAGCTTAAACAATGTTTGATTGTTTTATTACTGACACAAAGATGGAATAAACACAAAGAAAACTTCCTTCGATACGACTGGATACGGACCAGTCCCATATCATTCTACTTAAGTTTTGTTTACAGTGCCCCTCCCTATCAACCTCTTGGCTGTGGGAGCTCGCTCACACAGGGATCATTTAAGTCCGGATCAGCGCGTTTGCACCTACTTCATCCGGTTCTCTGTAAGGCTAGTGCCACGTATAAGTACCCTCCCTATTTTCCAGATAGTTACCGGAGCTGCGGGCATGCTCACTTCCCGTTGCGCATTGCACAACTAGCGGTTGCCACTGCTAAGCCGGTGACTCTGAGTCCACTACCAAATATCCTCACTTCCCGACGCCGAAAAACGACGTCTCTCTAGTTCCCAATAACCTAAGCGGCTGGAGGGGCCGGAGAATATCTAGCTTATCCTCTACTAGCTCTCTGGGCTAGTGCCGGAGATGCCAGTCGCAGTGTTCTGCGACAATGTCCGAACATAGTAGCTTCCAACTTAAAGGGCAATTTACGTGTCCCGCGCGTCTCCTCGCTTCAGGCCTTCAACTAGACCGCTACTAAGACGCGCTAACTGCTCACGAGACAGACGCCCCGGACACTTGCAACCGGGGTAGACAAACATGTCCGTAGACAAACATATCCGTCTCTGCAGCTAACCACAAACCCCAGTGAGTCCATACCTAAGTCCGGGTCCGTATCAAAGTGGCAAATACGTATCACTGGCTGATTTGCCGTCGAGCCCATTAGTCCATGCCCTTGGGTACGGACCAGTGTCTGTTGTCTCAACATGGCTACGGGTTTTACCAACTGAGCTGCGGATCGAGCCTCAATAATAATCACAAACTAACTGCATCCGCCGTCGAACAGTTATCATGCTGACCTGGTCTGCCACACAGGGGACCCGGTTCCAGGAGGGTTCGATTCCCGGGCCGGGGGAAATATTAGTATGGCCTACATTTAAATCTCTCGTGTGTTTGGTTGTATTTTGTGTTTGTTGTGTCTCCATGGCACTCGCGACACAGGTTTCCCTAGTACGTGGCTATAAGTGTGTATAAAAAATAACAAAAAAAACGACGACCTTTTTGCCGTAGCGCCATCTGTAAGAAATCTAAAAAAACGAAAAGGTTCGCTAGTTCGTTCCGTGGCTTAGTTGGCATAGCGTCGGCCACGGTTTGTTAGATGACGTTGGTTCGAATCCAGTCGCATCGAAGGAGTAAAGTAGTTTGAATCAATTCTTTGTTACAAGCCTTGTGAAAGAGTTCGTCCAGGGAAGTACCCACCTTACATATTTCTGCCGTCAAGCAGTAATGCAAGCAATGCAAGCACATGGGACTTGTCAACTTATGTCTCAGGGCGATAGGCGCAGTGGCAGTGCCCTTCAGATTTTGCGATTTAAAAGTTCTGAGTGACATTGCAACTGTTAAAGACAGTCGTGTAGCTAACCACCAGGCTCACAACTTGTTCGTCGCGTCACTTGATATTATAAAAAAAAACTTTCCTGCATAAGCATAAAATTATTGCCGCCTAATTTATTTCGTAGAATCTTCAAACCTTTGTTTTCATTTTACAGATGGTTTACCTAGGCTTCGAATTCTTACTTTATAAAATATGTTCTAAGAATATAGAATACCTTCATAATAATCTACATCGAGGATGTCGCCCGTAAATTCTTCCACCTTTATTGCGCCAGACGACTGATTTTGCAATATCCTGCAGACACTTCCATGTCAGGAACTTTACTCGGAAATTAACTACATAACCATGCTTTGATATCAGGTAAAGATTTTGCTTTGTAAAATGCTTCAAGATAAAATTCCTCATACTACTCTAGCTAAACAGGCTATGGATTATTTAAAAAAGAAAGGCAAAGGTATTGCAAAAATATTCCTATTTATCCTGTACTTAGCTTAGAATAATAATTCTAAGGTACTTAGTTTATTTGCAGGTAGCACATTGACGGACCTTGTTCCGTTACACTGGAGGCGATTTTCGAACAAAAGTGTGTAGCTTGGTATGCTATTGATTGTATATATTTAACACTAAGTGACGGGACCAACAATTCGTGTGTCTGGTGGTAAGTGACACGTCTGTCCGTAACAGTTCCAGTATCACTCAAAGTGGAGTTACATCAAAAAAGGTTTATTGCTCCATTATATACAGAAAAATATAACCCACATCCTCTCCAGTTCTTGTAACTTTTTTTTATAGCCCCGCACTAGGGAAACCCTGTGTCGCGGGTGCCATGGACACACACATAGACAATCCTAGACAAATGACACCCAAACTCGCAAGAGAAATAAATGAAGGTTATATAAATACTTCTCTCTGCGTGGCAGTCCGGCATGGTAACTGTTCGGCCACGGAGGCAGTTCAATAACTACGCAGTGCTAAACAAGCAGTGTAACACTGTCTACAATATTAGTCGACAGAGTTACAAGAACTGGAGGGGATGTGGGTTATATTGTTATGTATCTAATGGAGCAATAAACATGTTTGACGTAACTCCACTTATGCCATTTTCACATGAGGGGTGCCTGTAATATCAACAGCACCCTTACCCTTCGATACCGGAACGCAGTCACTGTTTGGCGGCTGAAATAGGTAATATACAGGCGTAATAATAATAACGCCTGTCTTTCACTGGGGTAAGCTGATCTTCCCCTATTACGCTTATTTGCCTCCTCCATTCGCATCAGTCTTTTCAAAAACGCCCGTTTTTTCGTTCTCTATTAATTTGTCTCCAAAATCAAAGTCAAAAATGAAATCATCAAAATCAAAATAAAAAATAACAAAATTCTAAAATATATAACATCTTTATTTCATAGGTCATCTATCATTACTTTTTGCAAAAAAAGACTATTGTACTTAACATAAATAACATTTTAATAAATATATTGTGACGCTATTGTAAGAATGTTAGTTTCTTTAAACTTATCTCTCAAAAACACTGGGGCACAGACTATATAATTGTCCCAGCAGCACATTGTTTACCACATCGACGCCATTTCATCATTCAGCCATACGACGCCCACTGCTGGGCATAGGCCTCCCCCAACGATCTCCACAACGATCGGTCCTGCGCTGCCCGAAGCTAAATAGCTAAGCATGTTAATACGTAGTATTGACTAGGGCTTCATACCTAATCAATGCCTATGCGCCATTTTACTACTGATATTAATATCCTAACCACACATACATGACAGCACATTGCACATACAATACACGCGATTGCATAATCAGTTTTGATTTTATTACATCCTACCTACTCTACACGCATTTTTAACTTTTTTAATTTTGATTTGCATTTAATTTTGTTTTACTTGGACGAAGCGATATCATTATTTATTCGGCTTCACTGAAAAGCAGCGTAATGAGACGTTTTCACACGTCCTGTGAAAGGGAATGGAGACCATTTATTCTTTTTTTTGTTTGTTTTATAGTTATTCCATTTTTTGTTATCATTCTGTTATATATACCTGTTTAATTAAAAAAAAAGAAATATATTTTATTTTTTATATTATTTAGGCATTTATTTCTCCACAAAACGTAAGAAACACAATATTTAAAAAACGAATAAAAAAAACAATTGAATGATGTGGACAAAAAGGTTGATGTGGAAAATACCTTTTTGTCGACTCAGCATTGCCGATGTTCAGAATTCCCCTGTAGCTAGCTAGCTGTTCGCTTGCTGCACCAAGCTAACATGCGGAGAGTACATCAAATAATAATAATGTCATAAAGTTACCAAATACACTGTTTTTCTTTCCTTGCTTCTATAATTACCACGTCTGTCAAAGTACCTACATACCACCCAGTTGATACAGTCTCAACACCTATTTACTGGTAATCCTGTAACACAAAGCTCGCAACCCAAACGCACGATTGAAACTAATGCACCTACAGTATGAATCATTTTCCAGTATCGGTATACGTATTGATTTGCGGTTACGGTACCCCCAGCCGACAGCCAGCTAAATTCAATTAAAATTATTTCCCAACATTGGCACTGTTTACGACGGAATATCAAAACTCCCCAAAATAAAAATAGACAAACTGATGTCGGAACAAAATACGACACAAAGTACGCAAGCGTCTATATCAGCTTGTAAAACTCGGCGGTGTTCAAAGCAGATATTACTAAATAAATAAAAACGAGTGAAGGGTGCAGTCGGGGCGGGCGGGTGCAGTGGGATGGGTTGGGATGCATTTCTCCATGTGGGAGGAGCCCAGCCCGACTAGGTGTCTGAAATAGAGCTCGCTGCGGCCTGGGGATCCGGGCCCTGCTGAAAGTTTGCCGAGCAACAAGTTTTGCATATTCCGATTTTACACTTCCGATTTTACGTTTCGAATTAAAATCCGTGCACGTACGACTGTTAAACACACGCTTTTGTTTTTTGGACACAATCGAATACTTTTGTTTCAACAGCAGACGGACAGAAGTTTATTTGTATGCGAGCAAATTATAAATAAATTTATCTGTTATTATGAAGTCGCAGGTCACTAATTTGCTTATGATAATTACTACACTCTTTATACATTGCAATGCAACTCCGACTTTTGTACTTCATGTAAGTCGAGTGAAAACAACATAACATTACTTTGCATCAATGTTCCATAGTATTTAAAACTATAACTACAACCTATTGTTTCATTTCTAATCTTTTACATTTTAGTAATTAAAAACTCTATAATTTTTGAATACCTATTTGTATTTTGTAGCTTCTAAATGCATTCCGCCGCGAAGCCGTCACCAATTTTCTTAAAGTTTCAAACTTCCTAACAACTTGATTACGAGTTCTTTTCACCACAGTCGTGCAAAGGCTGACTGCGCCGTATTGCGTCTCACATAATAAAAAATCGAAAGTACTTAGTAATATGCTATTTTACGTTACACAATATATGTATTACATTAATCTGATGCACTCCCAGTGGGCGAAGCCCCCCCTGTGGCCAGGCAACAATGTTCGTTTCGGATTAAAATAATTATTGTTCGAACAGTTTGCTATTACCTAGACCGTACTAAATCTGACGATATTACGAGCCGGGCTTCCAGGTAAACCTATTCACTAGTCAGTCATTCAAATTAAGCCCATCCAATACAGCGGTTCGCTGCGCTATATGTGCACAAAGGGATCGGTGCACGAAACATACTATACGTGTTGCAATATCACGAGTCCTCGTGTCGCTTACTATTGAAACTAGCATTTACAAAGGCCCACCGTGCAAACTACACAAATTATTAAAGTCTTCATTGGATATTATACTCTACGTCAATAACATACTGTTTGTATTTGCAACTTCGTGAATTTCCAACATGAGCTTTTGGAACCGTACGTAGAAGTCAATATTACACACCGGCAAGGCTTTGATTTGGCATCACTTTGATGTGTCCAACTGCACAAGCCCAATGGTCGGTCAGTCGCAACGTCAAAGCGTTTAATAACAAGAAATAGGATGCATTGCATCAATATTTACTCGGCGGCGGCGGTTTAATTAAGCGCTGTGATGGAACGGACATGTTACACGAAATTATTTCATATTTACTAAAATGTGTTTCGCGTATCATTCAATCATTGTCGAAATCATTATGTTGCGTTGTTTACGTCCGAGTGCTTTAAAACAGAATATACGTGTTGCATATGAGCGAATTTAAATGTGGAATTGTTTTTTTTTTAATAAAAAGTACAAAGTAATTTATTTCACACCGAGATTTTGGAGGTTTATTACATTTTAAATTGTGACAAAGAACCAAGAAACACAACTCAATTGCAACATAAACTGCGTTCAGAGTATTATTGCCTAATGATTCCTGCATTAAGCAAAACAGCAGTAGAGCTCCTTGTGGAAGAGTTCGTCCAAAGAAATACTGGCTCCATACTTATTTCTGCCGCCAAGCAGTAATATGCGATTGAAAGCTTAGGTTAGTACTGCAAGTGTTACGGACAGGCTTGTAGCTTACCATCAGGCGCACGACTTGTTCGTCCGTCACTTGATATTATACAGAAAGCAGGTAATCAATAATAATAGTTACCAAAGAAATAATTAGTTTGTATAAAGCCATAAAAAGAATACTACCTACATGAAACAAACTAGGCTGGTGGCACCAATGATCGACATTTTCAGAGTCGCTACTACCTTAGCTCGAATTCAAAGTTTTCCCGTACTAATACGACTCATTTTGCTTAAGCGGAGCGGTAGGGACACTGGCTTTATTTCAGAATTTGTTTTTTTTATAAACGAAATGAAACCTATTTGAACAATTCATATCATATGTGTTCTTTTTAGTTCAGACAATTAAAAAAATATATCATTGGTATGTGTAAAGTACGTGTTGAATACAGTGTGTCTTTTTTTTAGAAATCGTGTTTTAATTAATTTATTTTACTATAAATAATTTAATTTACTATACGCTTTTTTTAAAGGATTGATTTAACGCTTTCAATGTTATGCGGAATCAAGCAAAGCCATTTGTGGCAGTATAGACTCTTTAAGGGAAGTGTGTCTTTAAATTTGAAATAACCTTTTTTATTTTAAACATAAATCAATAGTGATTAGTGTAGGTGACAGATATAAGCCTCAAGAAAGGTTACGCTGTTCATAAAAAGCTATTATAATTATTACAAAAAAAACCTGAACTAAAATTTTTCTATATCTCCAGTAATTAACACCAAATTCAATAATTAACTAACCAATAATCGACACTCATCAATAATTGACACGTACCAATAAGAAACAGACCCCATATCTTTCTACATTAGTTTTGATTATAGTTGGCCCTCCCTATCGATTCTTAGGGTATCCGAGGACAAGCATGCCTGCGCAGGAACCATCTAAGTCAAGTCTTAACCCCAGATCAGCCCGTTTTAACGGATTTCATCCGGTTCTCTGTAGGGCTAGTACCTTGGGTGAGCCGCCCCGGCACGTACAACACCCTCCCTATTTTCCAGATAGGTACCGGAGCTGTAGGCATGCTCACTTCCCGTTACATGGTTGCTATCGCTGAGCCGTCGACCCTAAGCCGACTACCGAATCTCCTCTTTGGTGGCGGAGTTGTGAAGCACGCTCACTTCCCGACGACGCAAAACGGCATCTCTTCAGCAGCTTGATTTTGATTGCCTCTCCCGATCGGAAACTGCGTCTCTTCCGAGTTGAGGCGCATAAATACGATTCACAGCTAGCTGATCGGAAATTTTTGATATCTCAAATCGGAACATTAGTTGATTTACAAATTAGAAAGATATAGTAGGAATCAGGTTCATCTTCTTGTTCGGAAACCCATCTGATTACGAGACTCGGAGGGGCTACCCGATCGGCTCGATTCCAATTTGAATTAAAATTAGCCTGCAGTTCCCAAGTTCTTACGTGGCTAGAGGGACCGGAGGATGTCTAGGTGATCCTCTACTAGCTTTTCGGGCTAGTGCCGGAGATATCGGTAGCAGTGTCCTGCGACAATGTCCGGACATAGCTAACGACCTAAAGGGCATAAGGGTCCCCTAGGTCTAGATCTAGACCGCTACTAAGACGCGCTAGCTGCGCGCGGAACGAACATTATGAATAAAAACGTGTAAGATGGAAAATTTTGTCATAGATCTTATTGGAAATGAATTTAAAAAAGTTGTCGAACAGGTACTTGTCGGTCACTGGTGCCACCACTCTATACGTATACATGTAAAATTATATAAGTCTCCTGTTTAATAATAGAGATTGTAGATTAATTTCTTCTCTCCTGAAAAGTTGCCAAGGGTGCAAATTATGTTTTGTAGCGAAAACTATTAACTTCGCCTGTTTTTGTAAAAAGTGAACGAACGAATGCTGCAAATGATAATTAAGAGTTACGCAAAGATAAGCAATAACGGCTTGGACTTTGACAACAAAATTGAAATTGACAAAAAGCTCCCGTAACAACTTATTTACGATCACTAAACAGCCTTTGTAGAACATTTGTTGTTCTACGAAGCTTACAATTTTAGGAAGACGCTTTAGCGCGTCGTTCTTTTGTCTATCGGCTAGCACCGACTCCGAAAATAACTGATTAGATATTGTAAATTTTAAGTATCAATACTTTTTTAGTGGTAAAGTAAAATTTTAAACAGATCAGTAGGTAGCACATACCAATAATAATGTTTTATTAAAATTATGGGTAATATGTTCGGACAAGAATTGTAACGTTGTAATTGTATAAATAAACCATAAATGTAGATGGATAGATTAATTAGTAGGTAATTTTAATATTGTGTACAAAAACCATTGACTTACAATTAAGTCAATGACAAAAACGAAATAAATAAAAAGTATTACGTGCATTGTTGTCGTTTGGATTAAAACTGTACTTTGTTATTTTTAATATATAAATAATATATATATCATAATTTTTAATATATAACATAATAATCTCAGTACAGAGTACTAAAAAAAAACCTCAAAAGTCATTCATCCCCTAGTTTGCCACCCTTAGAGTTGGAATATTTTCTTCAAATATAAATGGGACCAGTTCTGAGATACCTGATTTCCAACTATAAAAGAATCATCAAAATCGGTTTACAAATTCCGAAGTTATCGTGTAACATACACACAAAAAAACATATTGTCGTATTGAGAACCCCTTCCTTTATTTGGTTAAAAAAGAAAAAAAAATGGTAGCGAATTGTCATTAATTAATCTTTTATTTATAATAGCTTAAGGCTGATTACACACGGCGCTGTAACAGTGCCACCGTTGTAGCCGCCCTTGCATTTGTGTCGACACTTTCAAATACGCACCGCGGCCGCGCGCCCCGGTCTCGTTATTTGAAATGCGGCGGCGGCGCGGCGAGCTCTGCCGCAATTGTCTACGCTCACGCATTGGCTACGATCACGCATGGCCTGTGTCATCAGCCTTAATAAGGCTTTTAAATTACAGTTTTCAAGTAAAATTAACACTGAATTCAATCTTGCTGCGTTTCGACGTCCCGAGTACAATAATCGAGGCTTGGTACGGTCTCAAAAACCCCGGGAAAATCGAGACTTTCGACACTATTTCAAAAGTAGGTTTCCTTCCTAATATTTGCAGTAGAATCCATATCTTTACTCCACCAGCAGCTGGTTTACATGATCCATAATTCTCCACTCAAGAGTAGACGATAATATTATACTTTATAGTGTACACTATTGTATATTGAATATATGATACTTAAATATATACGTAACACACACCTATTGACAGACTCATTGCAATTCAAAATACATTGCAAGTCAAGGGATAATATGATCGTCACTAACGCAAACGTAATAATGAATATAAAGTCTAAGATATTTGAAATTAGCAGCCTTCGGGCTCTATTTATTTACACATTATACTTGTAACACTTCCTGACCTTTGTTGATTCGATTAGCTTCTCCTTGTTCAAACTCCCTATTGTCCAAATTAATTCCAATCACTTCACATACTCATAATTGTTTACCATTCCAGTTCCAGTTGCCGGCGCCGCAGCCATCCACATCCTAAATCCCTCATGTCGCCCCCACAATCTGTCCCTACAATCTGAATTCCGCTCCGTATTTGTGAAAATAGCACGAATAGTTTTAATTTCTAAATGCGTCTCCCGCATCGATCACTTAACAAATTACAGGACATAGTAAAATGTATTTGTATTTGTTGTATCATTCCGTTTATAAAGTAAAAACGTCTTTGTTTTTTATGCATAATTCCGCTATTAATTTTAAATAACAAATAAAAAACATTAATATAATAATAATAAGCCTTTATTTAAAAACAAGTGTTATCAAAAAATCGACCACAAAAGTCATTTATTCCCAAGTTTGCTACCCTTTATAGGTGGAATATTGTCTTCAAATTTAAATGGGACCACTACTGAGGTACCCTCTTTCCAACAAAAAAGAATCATCCGAATCGGTACATAAATACCGTTATCACGTAACATGCATACAAAGAAACAACAATATACAGCCGAATTGAAAACCTACGCCTTCTTTTGGAGTCGGCTAAAAACAAAATTCCATTTACATACATTCAAATGAAAATAGCTTATTTAATTAGTTACTTAAGAAATATAAAATACCAGTGAAGCACCCTCTCGCTCCATTTGCTGTTGGTAGACGTAGTTAGATGTCCAGTCCACCGCCATTTCAGATGACAATCCATGTTTGCTGCGTCTATTATCTTCGTTTGTTTTTTGCATTTGTTTTTCTATGTAGTTATTCTATCTTTTATTTTTGTGCCTAAGGCGATTAACACACTGCACCACGGCCCGCGACGGAGCGCGGTACGCGGTACGCGGAATCACGCGCGCGGTGACGATGACGCAGATCTGCGTCAACGCGCGGTTTAATCTGCGCGGGGGCAGCGGTCTAGCGGCCCCGCGTCACTTAAAGTACTCGCTTCGCAGCTGATCGACATAGTGATTGTATATGTAGCCGAGATCCTTCTTTGACAAGAATGGTTAATAATACAGAACTCATTCAGGACGCTGCAGTTATACTGTCCATTTGGTTTTTGTTTAAAATTTTGTGCCAAATACCGAAAATATTGGATACAACCCTTTTTACGAACCAGATGGATAATTGGATAATTTCAACTCCATTACAAAGATTTAAGAAAATATGAAGATAAATTTGATCGATTTTCAATAGCAAATATAAATTTATCGACGTCGAGATCTATTGTAGAAAACTGAACATGTCCTTAAGCTTAAAAATCGGCACGATAGTGAGGAGCGCAGTGTGCCATACCCTGCGCTTCGTCGCACCCCTCCGCGCGGGGGCTAAAACCGCGCGCGCCGCGCTCCATGAGAAGCGTTTGTCAGTGTGTTCGACGGCGCGTGTTTTCCATACAAACTGAGGTACTTCAGTACAACGTTAAAAACCGCAGCTCCGCGCTCCGTCGCGGGGCGCAGTGTAGTGTGATAATCGCCTAACATGTTTCTTTCCGCTCTCTGGAAGACTTGGATTTTGTGTATTGTTTCTTTTGTTATAGGTCACGTTTGACTGCCATAGAGCAATGTCGGTGTCACGATTGAGTCCATTGTTTTCTTTTTAAGAGAAATGTTAATTTTAGACTTAAAAATGTTTATTCGACCAGTATGCGCTCTAAGTTTTCTTTATCCTTCTTTTCTATTACTCAGGTCTAATAATGTATTAAGCATATATTGCAAATGTTGGTGATATTCTGTTTTTATAATAACATCGGCGGAGTGAAGGTGATTCAAATACTCTTCGTTGACATGTACACCTAGTCCTATTCAGTTAAGTTTTCTGAGAATTTGCTCTAAAAGTGCTGTAAATAGTTTCGGAGAAATTGGGTCACCTTGTCGTACACCTCTTTTTGTGTCAAACACAATTTCTCCACCATTCCTCTCTTTAGTTTTGCGTTTTTGGTATATTTATTTTAGAATGTCTATGTAGGTACTTATAATGTACACCTTGTTTTTTTAGTGCAATCCAAAGCTCTTCATGTTATATGGAGTCAAATCAATACAAAACAATCCTAGAGAAAAAGTTCGTACAGTGAAGTACTATCACCTTACCAATTTCAGCTGCCAAGCAGTAATATGAGCATTACTGCGTTCCGATTTTGAATGGTTAAGTAAGGGTGGTGGTGAAATTACAAGCACATGGTACTTGTCAACTTTATGTCTCAGGGTGACCTGCCCCTAAGATCTTTGCGGTTTAAAACTCTCAGTGCCACTGCAACTGCTACGGACAGAGGTGTCACACGCGCGCGACTTGTTTGTCCCATTACTTGGTAGATAACTTATATAAAGGTTTTTTCTTCTTCGTTTTTCAGAGGATTCTGCGGCCACAATTTTTCGATTACCTTTATGTGCTTAAATAGCAGAATAATTAAATATCACATATACATAATTTGTTTCATGTATTTTAATTTATATTGAATTGATTATCAATTATTTTTTATGTGAAATCACTCCATTAGTTTGTTATAATTATTAATACAAAGATCGAACACTCAGAAAAAAATCCTTCGATCAGCCGGATTCGAACCGACGTCTTCTAGCATACCGTGCCAGATGCTATACCAATTGAGCGACGGGACGAACTAGAAGACCTCACGAATTTCTATGTGTTTCTTGTCCTGTCTTTGTATTTGGTTTTTTCAACGACTTTTTAGCAGTAGCGCCATCTATGAGAAATCTTAAGTACTTGGTACTTGGTACTTGGTGCAATCTTAAGTATTTCGTCACCCAGTTTCATGTAGTTCGTTCGTAGTCCGAATGCTTTAAGTCGCACCTTTTCAAGGCGAGAGCGAATAGGCATTATTTAGGTATGCATTACATCGTTGACCTCATCGTCACTTTCCATCAGGTCATATGGAGGTCAAATGCGCATTTATTTTTTATATAAAAAAAAGTTGCGCTCGCAATCGTGCGTTCCAAAGTTCTCTTTTACACGGACTCTCTTCCGTTGTAGTAAAAACGAACACGAACAATCGCGCGCCAAAGAACGTTAGCTTAAAAAACTTCAAACAGGTAATCGCGCACAATTGCGCGTGCAGGCTTTTCCTCACACAATCTTGTACGCTCCTGATCACGCGCGATAGAGTGAGTGCGTAAAGGGAGCTATTATGTGTTGCAAACTAATTTATACATTAACGCTTCCTAATATGGGCAGATGGCGCTAATCCTAAACAAAATAAAAGAATAACCGGCATTATCCATAAAAATCTGTGCAATAAACGTCATCTAGTTGATTCCTCTGTTACCACTAGAAATCATAGTAGCTTTGATAAATTGTCCATGTAAAACAAATTGACTACAAAAAATTGCTATTTGGTACTCGTCGCGACATCTTATGTACCAATAGGTACCAAATACGGTAACCTATCATAAACTCGATTTTCTTATTCCGAAATAACGTTTGTTCGAATTTTCATTACACCGAAAACCGAATTATAACGAAACCGTTGTTCTTTCAGGATATGTTGGATGTTTATCGCAAAGACACGATTAGGTTCGGTTAGGTTAGGTTAAGTTAGATTTAAAAGAAAAAACATTTTGTTCTCAAAATTACTTTCGAGGTTATGAAAATTCCAGCGAGCGTTATTTCTGGAAAATGCCATTTCGGACTACTCATAGATAACCACTAAATATCCGACTATGCTGTTTTGTATCGCGATTAACAATCCTCTTGACATCATGGTCCATGGTAAAAGTTACGTTACAAACCTATATGTTTACTCATTTCATCATTGTACAAAACAATACAATTTTGAGCGTCATCAGACCCAACTGAAGGGAAGGAGGTATTTATAACTTCCGCACACGGTTCCTGCGTCAGCAAGAAAAAGGGAACAGTATCACACACAGATAAATCGAGATAACATTATCATTATTACAATTATAATAATAGGTAGGTACTCTCTAGTTAGTACCAATTGAGCTTGTTTTGAAAGAGTTAAATGATTATTTCAATCGATTTTACCCGCTTACACTTTCAATGTTACAAGTATGAATTCGTAAAAATACTTGTTGGTATTTTTCATTACAAATAGTCTAATTAATCAGATGAAAAGTGACATGAACACAATGTACATAATGAATACTGATCTATATAAGAAAAGGGAAGTGCTATCTGCTAAGGTACAGGGCGACGAACAAGTCTTGCTGGAACATTAAATTCAACTCTTAGGATCGTATTCCAGAACTCTACTCAATACTCAAGTCAGGACTTGAGTATTGCAGTGAGCACTGAAAATCATACTAAAGTCCTAGCCATTAGGGTCGTTTTTCCAGTGCTTGAAATCATACTCAATGCTCAAGTCAGGATTGCACTGGAAACACAAGCACTGGAAATACGACCCTAATGTCAGGGACTTGAGTACGATTTCGAGTGCTTTGAACCATACTCAAATCCTGACTTGAGCATTGAGTAGAGTTCTAGAATACGACCCTAAGAGTGGTTACACACGGCGACTTTGAACAGCATTGCATCGCTACACTTCCGATTTATAGGCGATTGAATTCGCAACGCTGAAAATTGCGACGCGAATTGCTGCGACGCGATTTCGTGCGGCAAGGCATCTCACTGCCACGGTTCCCGTAACCATTCCTTCGACCATCGCTAATCGCACTGAACGTATTTTTTAAACTAGGTAGCGACGTGGATCGTAATCAGTACAGAGTACTAAAAAAACCGACATCAAAAGTACGTGGAATTACGTCTATTTGCCAAGTTTTATTGAAATATCCTCTAGTTCGCCACTACACAGGACTTGACACTGGAGATAATAAAAATCGGTTATAGTATATCGAGAGTAAAACGCCTTGAATTGGAGAAGTAGCAAAATCAACCATTAAAGTAATTGCTCCTAAATTAAAGTTAGGCGCTATTTACAACAATGAATCTTCATGCGTGAGCAGCCACCCTTCGAGGTGGATGATTTTCTTCAAAATGAAATGGGACCACTATGGAAGTACCCCCTTTCCAACAAATAAAGAATCATGAGAATCGGTTCACAAATACCGAAGTTATCGCGTAACATACATACAAAAAAAAAGAAAAAAAGGAACATACCGTCGAATTGAGAACCTCCTCCTTTTTTGAAGTCGGTTAAAAAGAGTGTTGCACTGCTGTTATTGATAAGAACGTACAGGAAAAAAACACAACGAAGATTAACATTGCAGGTATGCGCGATGCGGAGCAATTCGCAAATTCTTGCGATGCGTCGAATCGCACTTTTGTGTTTCGACCCTAAAAACACGCGCGTGTGTAAAGGTACACGATTAGCAACTGCATCGCGTTTGCATCGCTGCTAAAAATCGCTGTGTGTTATCGCTCTAAACTATTTGCGAAAAGAACGGTTCAGAGTGCCAAGCTGGATGTGCTCTTGAGACAGTACCATGTTATTCGATTTTGCGCCAAACGGCGTCTGAAACGAAGTTCACCTTTAACTTGTTTTTGAAAAGAGAAAGCTAGGAATTTCATATGATTTTCTATAGCGAACACGTCTTACAAAATAATATCTTTTATATTGTCGATATTTATCACAATATTTGTATTTGAAATTATTAGTTTTCAGTCAACGGTGACAGTTTGAAGAAAAAAAACGGTTGAAGTTAAGTGCTTTGGTTTTGGGCAAAACCCGCATTGTGCAATAACCTATTTGACCTGCTGCAGGATAAACAAGTTTTTTGTTTTTTATTACTTAGTTACTAGCTGTTTGTCATATATTTTGGAGGAGACCACACGCAAAACAGGCGCTACGAGTTATTAATTACATCTTACCATATTTGAATTTGTTTTAAACCTGCTTCAAAAAAAGGAGAAGGTTCTTAATTTGACTATATTTTTTTGAATATATGCTACGCGATAACTCCCGGCATTAATGAACCGGTTTTGATGATGGTTTTTTTAGTATTGGCCCCATCTACATTTGAATAAAAAAAATATTAAACCTCTAAAGGCGGTGAACTGTGGGATGAATCCGGTTTCGCGCACTTTCCGGTAACCGGTTTCAATATAACTTGGTAATTAGATGTACTTCCACGAACTTTTGAGGTCGGTTTTTGTTTTTTTATAAAAAAGCTATTGTCTATCCTTCTTCAAAGACACAAGTAGACCACGGGGGTTCAAAGTTGAAATTTCTTTATTTCTTTTATTTGATTGCTTTGTGTATACTTTTAGTATGACAATAAAAGTATTTTCTATCTACTTCTATTTACTTTCTACCTGTACTATCCATAAAGCTGGAAATTATTAAATGTTAAAAATAATGATATTGCAAACCAATATACTTCTGTAGCCCTTTATTTGTTTGATGTTATACTTGAAGAATAACAACAAAAGGAAATATCATAATGGAGTTGAAGGAGGGGATTTTTACTCACTGTGTTCGAGAGTCTGGATGTCTATCTCCTAGGCAACGCAGCCCGCGCGGGGAGCCGCAGCTGTAGCAACGGCTGAGGATAACAAACATGGGCGTCCTACCTTTTAATAAATTCTTTTATAAAATTCTTGTTTTTATTTTAGCTTAATGTTTTTCAATGGACTCTGTCTGCGTTTTTGCCAATGCGAATGCATTAGTGTGATGACCCGTGATCGGAATTCAGGGAGTTAATTTAGTTAAACTAAAGAATAACGTAGACATTCTCTTCTACAGATCCCGGGATCTCTCGGAACTAATTATATTTCAATATGAACCTGTGTATTTACGTTATTTTTTTAATTAAGGTAATTAGACCAAAATATTACCGTTATTTCAATTTACATGTTATTTTATACTAGTTGGAAAGTTGACCTTTTGGTAATATTTTTGTCATATTAGTTCTATTGACTGAACTTCTAATTTAACTTAGTGGAATATTATATATATTTTAGTGGTAGTGGTGGTGTCGTATTTTTTCCATCAAAATAATAACAAAATACTTACATATAAAGAGACTGTATGATCTACCTTTGCCTACCCAAATACATGGGAGTAAACTTATAAGAAAATGTTTATTTTTATTGTGAAATTTGCGTTCATATCTTCTAAAACTGTGTTTTTGTAGTTTTAGGCAAATTGATTATGTTTAATACGTTTTGAGTTTCTTAAATATTTGTTACCGTTAAGCCAATGCTCATTAAATAAATAATCAATAATTTGTGTTCATATTTGCCATTTGGCTTATGTAGTCTTAGTCACATAGTTCACCTATTATTACAATTTTATCAAATTAATTATGTATACACACTTTGTATTAAATTAATCATATGCAATAAAGTCCTATGTGCTTAGAATAATAACGCATAGAATGATAGTTTTATATCAAACGAACTGTCACAAGTGAGGCAAAAATCAAATTCATGTAGGCTAGTTTTAGTAGTAGATTAGTTTTCGGTTTTAGTGAATATTTATATAAAAATACAAGTTGAAACGCGTTACTTCCTTGTGGAATGTGATGTTAGTATCTATTTTATGTTTGTCTGACGTATTTTTACACTCATTTACCGCACATTTCGTCATTTTTAGCTAAAATTCTTGAGCTGTTCGCAGTGCAAGTTGACCTTGAGCACTGAAGGCCAGCCCGCTCGTGTAGGCCCATTGGGAGCGCTTCAATTTGCCTCACTTGGCGTGTGCGGGCTAGGTTTCTATGCGTTATTATTCTAAGCCTATGTGCCTGTAATTTCAAAGCACCCTCACCGTTGAAAACAGCAACGCAATAATGCTTACATTACTGCTTGGCGGCAGAAATAGGTAAGATAGCAGTACATCCCGGGACGAACTTTCACAAGCAGCTCTACAATTTGGGAAATGAATTTTTTCAAATTGACCCTGAATAAATTACGTCGCTATCGTACCCATAGTACAGGGAATCCCTTATTTTGAGACCAGGTAATTGGTGTGGTGGGGTGTACAAAAAGAGCACGAACGACTTACCATTACTTTCATCAACGTTTGGCACACTGTAGGCAACAATCAGCGTGTACCATACGTCTATTGACCAATCCTTTCACCACAACGGCAAGCATTAACGCATACACACCTCCATGAACACACACATAGATAACCACAAATTACACCCCAAACTCACGAGAGAAATAAATACAGCCCATACAAATATTTCGAGCCTGGGACCTCTGCGTGGCAGTCCGGCATGGTAAAATGAAAATGATAGAACTTCGGCTATTTATCGTAAAAGCGTAACAGTCGATAGAATATTTAGTTATTATATTGTTCAGATAAATTGTAATGTATGCCATCGGTACGATAAAAAGATTGGTGTATAGTGAAGTAAATCACTAATCGATATCTTGAAACTATATTAGTTTGTGCTAACAAGCCTCACCCTCGCAAGAGAGGTATTTTAATTTTTTTTAATTTAAATCTGGCTTCTATTCACCCGTATGACGAAAACGTCATTAACAAGTTACAATATGCCCGGCGGCGACCGACGGCGGGGCCGGCGCGCCATGGCTACCCCACCTCTGGTCTATGGCATATGATTGATGTGTAGCCGATTGCAACCAAACACAGCTTTTACCCAGAAGGGATTTCATATGTACGACTACACGTATAATTTACACAGGCTTAGTTGTAAAATACTAACAGCCTCACACGACTAATAAGTCTACTTACCATAGTCTGCCTTTTTTGAAGAGACTAAAATGACGTTGTAGCGTTGCCAGTGTTCATACAATTTTAAATAGTCATGAATTTGTTATCGACAGTTTTTCGATAGATTGTGATAGTAGGTAAAATTTTGCCAAAAATATCTAAATTGTGAATGCTACGACAGATGTTCTAATGGGTTACCTGTCACAAGCTAGAAACATGATTTACAGAATTTTGTTTCTCCGAAAACCTTTTTTGGAACCTGATTTTGTTTCATTTGTCCGAAAACACGTTACGGTTTTTTTCATTACACCATTTAATGTTTCACTATTTTGACATATTGACAAGTTATTCTTTTCCCGATTTTTATTTCCCCAATAAACCGTTTGACCAATGTAAATCCAAATTGCGTTATAATAATAATTTCTCTCCAAAATTTTGCTATATTTGTATGTCATCCGTATATGATTTAATGTCAAAGTGTTAGGTCAACACTATTGAATTTTGAAATTAAATATGTAATATTAATGTAACTTAAAGCAATTTAGAAATAATATTATGTTAGTTGTCACGTGCGATATCCATGATACATTTTTGTTATATTATTTCTTATTACAGATATTAAAAGTATAAGAACGTGTTGCACAATACAACTCGACAAATTAAAGCACCTCGCATCTTTAGAAAATTTGGTAAACGAGATGTAAGTTAATTTGATCTGAAAAGGAACTTTCATTTTACTCCATCTTCAAAAAATACTATAACATCTTGAACAACAACTTAGGTTTCATGACTTTGAATAATTTATCAGATTTTGTTTTCTTACAAATCAAACGCTCTAAATGGTAAAACTCTATGCGGTAGGTAGCTAAAGGAAGCGCTAGCGTAAATACCATAGATATAGAAAAAAAGGGGAGATTTGGTATGGGAGCGTGGTTCGTGTCGCCTCGATATGATCAAAATAATCATATCGAGGTGACACGCCTACAAACATCGTCACAGTGACATGGCGATCGTTGTACATATAAGAACTCTCGTAAAACGTGAAAATGCCAAGTTGTAACGATACACCTTGTAAAAATTAGAGTGAAAACAAACATTTTAAAACCATTCCACAGGCTTTTTGCATTTTTAGTTACTATTTCTACTATTATTCAATGTTTTCTTTTTGTCTCCGTGGAAATTTGTATACTCGAGTATAGTATAGTGAATTTCATTTATGATGACTGATGTTTATCGATAATAAATTTTTACTGAAATGTTTGAATTTCTTATTATGACATTTGTAATTAAAGTCCCTAAAATATCGAGGCGAAAAGCATTCATGTTAAATTGATTTCTTTTATTTTATTATTATTAATATTACTAAACATTTTATTTTGTGTAACTTTAACACAAGTCATATTTCGGACAACCGTTTCAATTTCATGTCAATTATATATTAATATTGTTTTAGATAATTTAGATATTTAAATTCCATTATACTCGTGTATTAGACTAAGAATATTTTTAGTATTTAAGTTTATCCAATGAGTTCAAAATAAAAGAAGGTTGGATTGAAGTTGCAGGAAAATCGAAAGATTGGTTTTCTTATTACTATTTCTGACTTTGTTTAAATTTCCATAGGAAATGCATTTAAAAAGAAATAAAATAACATCGGGTTCATTTTACATGTACACGCAAAATAAATTAGAAGCAATTATAGAAAATGACAAAAATCCTTCATAAAAAAAAACATAATTTAATTAATAATACAAAGACCGAACACTCAGAAAAAATTCTTTCGATCCGGCCGGATTCGAACCGACGTTTTCTAGCATACCGTGCCCAACGCTATACCAACCAAGACACGGAACGAACCAGCGGACCTCACGAATTTTTCTATGTACTTGTTGTCGTGTCTTGTTGTCGTGTAAATAGTTAAGAGGAAGGCACTACGTTCTTGTGTTCATTGTCTTATTCACACTAGCACTAATATTTAATAACTTTGAAATAACTACACTTACTCAAAAGGTTCAGTTCTTTGTAGTCTACGCACTATATTTGTATTGTCTAGTAGCAGTATAGCCTGTACGTTCACGTGATGATGAGGTCTATGTTCGTGAGCTTCGGCGTACTTTTTTATACTCCATCTCTAAATCGTGATTCAGATCCTCATTTCGTATATACCTACCAAGGAGCACCCACTATCGGCCTCAGATTTTATTTTCGAACCGTTATGACTATTTGGCGGCAGAAATAGGTAAGGTGGCAGTACTTCACTAGACTAACTCTATCACAAGGGTCTCTACTGCTACTACCTGCGAAATTGTACAAATAACCCTGTATTTACTGATTGAGTTGCAGTGTCGGAAAATATTTTCAATCGATTCACTTTTTATAGACGAATAAACATTTTGGTACAAAATAATGCGAGAGATCGTGCGCGGTGATTCAAAATAATTGGATTAGTCGCATTCCGGTGAAAATTAACTATTTATTGCTATGTCGGTAAAATTCGTCAACGTGATGTGTACGCTCGGCGTGTGCTGGCCAACAGGAAACTTCGTTATCTCGACATTTCCGAACATCCTGTATGTCAGTGAGCTGTTCTTAACTAGATTTTGTCTCGTAGATCAATAATCACTATCCGTAGGTGATTGGGCGTTATAATTATTTAGGTCATAATATTAACAGGTTTGTATTTACGTACTATACTCCGCCGAACCATTTATTTTACTTTTGACATATGCATGCCTCCGAAGTTCTGTAATTATTGACATACAACCGTAGACACAAAAATGCTCTATACTTTTCTTTTTTAATTTTAGTGAAGCGACGTGCTCTAGCTCCGATATTTATCGAGCCAACAGATTATGTAACGAAGATTATTCAAATTGATAAATTTTGGTACCTGTCGGCCGGCTGACTAAAAAATTTATAAATTATAAATAATTATAACAAATTCTTATTGTTTATCATGATGAATCATCGGATTCTTCTCCATATGAACGGGAATCATCACTTGAATCCTCATTAACATTAATTATTAATTCTTGAGTACACAAATTGTCAAACGCAACATCACGATCCCAATCAGACAATATCTTCTCTTTTTGAACCCACTCTGATTCACGATTAAAATCTCTTCGTGATTACTTCGATGTTTGTGAACCGATTTTGATGATTGACGATGAAGAGTGATCTCATTTAGTAGCAGTAGAGCTCTACTCGTCGGAGGAAGTACTACCACGGTACCTATTTCTGCCGTCAAGCAGTCATATTAGCATTACTGCATTCCGGTTTTGAAGGGTAAGTTGTGCTGGTCAAATAACAGGCACATGGGACTTTTCAACTTGTCTGAAGGTGATAGGCGCAGTGGCAGTGCCCTTCAGATCTCTGCGATTTAAAGCTCTGAGTGGCACTGCAACACGACTTGTTCGTCCCATCAATTTGTAATATAAACAAAAACAAAATTCAAATTTTAAGAAAATATTGCACCTCAAAGGGTGGCAAATTAGTGGATGAAAGCGGTTCATTAAAACAACCGGTAGTTTTGTGTATGCATTTTACAAAGAGTACGTTTAGTCCTGTATTCACATCCGTATAATCGATACATTATTAAATAAAGAGTTAGTCTTTGTACGGCAATCATTTATTTCACTTGCCACGGCCTTACACCGGTTTGGTAAACCGATTACAATAGAACTTGGCAAATAGATGTAACGAACACAGCTAAAGGTGCGTACAGATTTGCTCGACATTGTCCGATCGTTAATGTCGATCGACAATGTCGATCGGGTGCCTACGAACTTACTCGACATTGTCGATCAACGTTAACGATCGACAATTTCGAGCAAATCTGTCAAAAGGCACCTTAAAGAGGATAAGCGATTCTTCGTGGTAACTGCTTATTGAACGAAATAAAAACAATGAATAAAATGTCGATTAGTTTTCACAATTGCTACATATTGAAAATAAAAAAAAATCGGATGCATTTGTTTTTTCAAAGAAACCAATGTTTCGCAGGGTCTTTTCAGTCCCATTGCCTTTGTTAAGAGAATACTGTTTCAGTTGAGGTTTTGGTTTGAAATTCCTTTATCCAATGACTTTAGGGTCTCTGGCAATGAGCTCGTTGAAGAATCCCATGTTGCGCATCTTGTAGTGGTATTTGCCCTTCTTTTTAAGACGGCCCATATGCTGGAGAGTGCGCACCAGCGGCAAGAACCGATACAGTGTGTTTAACGTGTCACCGAGGCAGATCATGAATGATGACTCGATGTAGGCTGCAATGAACAAATGATGTCAGAGGTAAACTTACAGGAGACAGGACAGGAGTTTCTAACGTTTTTTCTATGTACAAGTATTATTAATCATAACTACTGCGGCGAAAAATACTGCAGCTAAAAATAAATGTCAATTATAATTTTTAACACAAAGATGGAACACTCAGAAAAATTTCTTCGACCCGGCCAGATTCGAACCGACGTCTCCTAGCGTACCGTGTCAGTCGCTATACCAACTAAGCCATGGAACGAACCAGCGGACCTCACAATTTTTTCTATGTGCTTGCATAGTATTTTTGTATTTGGTTTTTCAACGATTTTTTAGCCGTAGCGCTATCTACAAGAAATCTATGATATTTCGACACCTTTACAGCTACCAGTCTCGGCTAGAGATGTCGCTAATCATTGTATTTAAATTGTTATTGAATTGATATTCAATAATTTTTACGTGAAATTACTCCACTAGTTATAATTATTAATACAAAGATCGAACATTTAGAAAAAATTCCTTACCATACCGTGCCAGACTAAAAAATGTTTAGCCGTAAAAAAATCTAATGTCCGATTTCTCGGGTCGCCAACCGTACTATATTGTAGATAGGATAAGTTATTTTAAAGACATTAATTTTATTTTTAAAAGTACGACATAAGAAATAAATACTAGACAACATAACATACGTTGCTATGATCCCAAAGTACGTAACCACAGTACATACTTGCGTTATGGAAATTGGAAACATTAACGATACCACAAACACGTAGACCCGAGACAATATACAAAAGTTTTTTTTGTGATACCAAATGACGGGACGAACAAGTCGTGCGCCTGATGGTAAGCGACACACGTCCCTAACAGTTGCAGTGCCACTCAGAGGTTTATAACACAAAGATAAGAAAAGAAAGAGGGGCAATCCCACTGCGTCCTTCACCCTGAGACATAAGTTGATAAGTCACATGTGCCTGTAATTTCACCGGCACCCTTACCCTTCAAAACCGAAACGCAGTAATGCTCATATTACTGTCAGTACTTCCCTGAATGATATATTTCACAAGAAGCTCTACTGCTGCTTAAACGTCTCTACGTTTCTGTCCTGCGTTTAGTGGGATCCACTGCAACTTTAATTCGACCCCGAGTTCAGATGTTACAAACCCCTCCATGGTGGTCTTTGCCCAGACCTCACTTGAGCCAAGCTCTGCAAACTTCTGACGATTTGTCAAAGACCAAGTTTGAGCACCGTACTATACAAAAATGTATTTATGTATAAAATTTCGTCTCTCTGAATCGTAGACGGACTTGGTTGTCTGACAGTTTAAGGAAATTCACATTTTTGAGTGGTGTCTTAAGATTTTTTGGAGTTTTTTTATATTAGGAAGCACATTAATATTTTCTGAAAAATACTGATAAACACCTACACAAGGTACAAAAATAAACTGGCTATTCTGAGCAGTCGTCTCCTCAAAATCACAAATACATTTAAGGATTCATTTTTCATTTCATTAATAATAGAATCATTGTTGGCATTCTAAATTCTAAACTGTCGTGAATTATATAGCTTCTGTGTACTTGGGTGACAAGAATTCATGGTAGCATTCAGGATTTTTGCGTACCATATTTTTGTGAATTATATATGTAAATAAAACTCATTTATTGCTTGTTCTTTGCAGCTTCGCGATTATGAAGCAGTGTTTTATCAATTTGACGATCTATAGTGTAATATGGAATAAGATTATTAAAATTTGAAATTGAGTGTACAGAGTCTATACTCTGTTCAACAAGTTTTTATAATCTGTCTATATAGATTATAAAAACTTGAATTGATTCATAGCAGTAGAACTCCTTGTGAAAGAGTTCGTCCAGGGAAGTATTGCCACCTTACCAATTTCTGCCGCCAAGCAGTAATGTCAGCATTACTGTGTTCCTGTTTTGTTTTTCTATTATAAGGGTGCTGGTAAAATTACTGGCACATGGGTCTTGTCAACTTATTTCTCAGGGTGACAGGTGCAGTGTCCCTCAGATCTTTGTGATTTAAAGCTCTGAGTGGCACTGCAACTGTTATGGACAGGCATGTAGCTTACCATCAGGCGCACGACTTGTTCGTCCCGTCCCTTGATATCATAAAAAATAGTTGGAATGAAACGTTACGTACGTTACGACCATGTTAACAGTACATAAGACGCACTGTATGTTTCCGGAACTGGCCACTTACATAAACAATATTTAAAAAGTAATTACAACATTTGAAAATGGAACTCTTCGGCTATAGAATACAGTTTGTTTCATCTGACTGTCACTTGTTTTTACATTGCGCGTAATTTTAGAAATTGGGTGTCTACATAACCACGGATTTAACTCGTGAAAATTTTGGTAGTAAGATTTTCTATGACTTTAAGTGTAATTTAATATCTCAGCGGAGCTTCGCTCGACTTAAAACTGCTTTTGGCGATGAAGATAGTGCTTCATCTATTGCAGACAACTATTTATAGCTGATTTGCAGAACTCAAACGCGGTCGTGTGAATCTCAGTGATGAATTTCGTGATGGTCTCCCGTCCACTGTAGTGAACAACAAAAACATCGATGCTGTGCGCCGTATGATCAAAACAGACAGGCATGTGACATACCATGAGAGTCGGGCATCTTTAGGCATAGGCATGACTCAAATACAATCAATACTACACAAACATTTTGGTGTGAAAAAGCTGTGCTTTCGGTGAATCCCACACAATTAGACTGAGGCTCAAAAAACGGATCGCGTCACTTGGTGCAATGCCATGCTTACCAGATTCAACGAAGTGGCGTCAAATTTGGTGTGGGACGTAATAACAGGTGACGAAACATGGATTTATAGTTACGATCTCAAAACAAAGCAGCAATCGAGCGTATGGGTCTTTCATGATGAGCCGAAATCAACCAAAGTGGCGCGCGAGCAAAGTGTCTCTAAGCGGATGATTGCTTCTTTTTTTAATAAAACTGGATATGAGGCTACTGTTGCTTTGGAGAATCGTTATACCGTGAATAGTGATTGGTACACGACCATTTGTTTGCCGGAAGTTATTGCCAAACTCCGTAAAAATAACCGTAAACGCCGTATCATCTTGCACCACGATAATGCCAGTTCTCACACGGCCAGACAAACAAATGAATTTTTGAAGGTGAACAACATTGACCTTATGAGCCATCCCGCGTACAGTCCCGACCTGGTACCTAGTGACTTTTAATTATTTCCAAAAATTAAGAATCAGTTACGCGGTCAACGATTTTCATCACCTGAAGAGGCCGTCGAAGAGTATGAAAAATATGTTTCAGAGATTGTCACGGAGGAGTGAAATAAATGTTTTCAAAATTGGTTCATTCGTATGAAAAAGTGCATTAACGCTAACGGAGAATATTTTGAGAAACAATCAATTCGTTTCTGACCATTTATAGTATTTTTTTCTTATTCATCCACTTATAGTGCGCCACACGTATAAACAAAGATACGTTCTAATTTTGTTTAGCGATATAAACAGACGAATAACGCAAAATATACAGTACAATATTACAAATATTGAAGTGTCTAATCCTCCGATATAAGTGCACCGTGGGAGGTTGTATCTTGCTATGGACAGGTGAGGGGGGCTGACGACGGGCCCAGCGACAACCTAACCGGAGAGTGAACGACACCTGTCTTTGTTTAGCGAGTTTTCTATCAAAACCTTCGTGACGACTTAAAAGCGTCTAAGATTTTTCTTCGTGGAAAAATTTTTCGAAGTGGGCGGGCTGAGACTAATTAATCCGATTTATTTCTTGTTTTTCACAGATTTATATGTCAGTGAATTAGCAGAATTTTATATTTGTAAGCCGATTAATTTGAGTACAAAAACTCTTTTACAATTTCTTTTTTAAATTTAATTTGTTAATGTTGAGAGCGTATTATCGGTGATACAGGGGCTGTTACAGTATTAAGCCCGAGGCTATCGTAGGTGGTCAGTGTCCGAAAACACAATGGATGCAATCCGACAGCAGTTAGGTGGAATCCTTCAAAAGAGCGGATGCAAATAGCGTAGGGAGGCTGGGGGACGGCGCGCCCTCGCTCTCGTAATTAAATCTGCCTGCCGAACTTTGCTCTCGCCGACATCAGATAATGGTTGATGCTAACAACATTGGGCTAGACTACTCTGAATCAATTAGGTAGGCTCTAATTTTAACTTTTGATACTTGTAACCAATAACGTTTTCGAAGAAATGTTTGTTCAACTGAGCTTTGCATGTTTTGCTTCTTGCGATCGCTAATGAGTCGGAATCCTATTTACTCGAAGCTTTATTCAAGTAGAGTTAAGGAAAATGATAAGAGGTCTTACGCAGACGAGCACGCGCCGCGTGGGGCGGTAATCTTGTCTGATTGGGCTCCGTCAGAAATATCTCATAATTGCCTTCAATAAGGTCTTACAACATTTTTTAGCTGGTAGAGTATCGCGATTTTGTTGCGTGTAGAGCATGTTTACGACGTATTTCATCCGCCGCCAAGGCCGAATGGTACCATGCTGGTCTGTCACGCAGAGGTCCCGGGTTCGATTCCCGGGCCGGGCGAAATATTCATATGGCCTTCATTTATTTATCTCAAGAGTTTGGGTGTAATTTGTGGTTGTCTATGTGTGTGTGTCCATGGTATCCGCGACTCAGGGCTTCCCTAGTGCGAGGCTTTTAAAAAAAATGGTCTATGGAGTTCGTAATGTTTAATTCCTTTGCACCACCTTTGGCGTAAGGCCATATCTGCAAAATGAAGCTTAAAGGTTCTATGAAGTAAATTAGTCGATAACTTTTTACGCTTATAGGAGTTATAAAATTTCATATATACATCAATTTTGTTTTGGTAGCAGTAGAGCTTCTTGTGAAACAGTTCGACCAGGGAAGTAACGCCACGTTACCTATTTCTGCCGCCAAGCAGTAATGTCAGCATTACCGGTTTTGAAGAGTAGGTTAGGTGAAATTACAGGCATATGTGACTTACGAGTAGGTATTTTTCACACCCACCTAGTTTCCCGACGTTTTGGCCAGGTGAAACAAAACATGAAAAGAAACCATTGACTTATATGGACGTCGGGTCCGCGCTAAAACGTGTCCGAACTTATAGGGCGTTAAAATCGTATACAGAGCGCCATTCACGCTTTAGTCTTCGTTTGTTCGACTGACAGCGAAGCAAGCAAAATTAGACAGTACTGCGATGACATTACAATTTAAATTCAACGTTTTAGCTTTTTCATGTTCCTTTACATGTCACTACGTTTAAATAGGTTGACTTGGGACATTTTTTCGTGGTTTTTGTATTAGACCCGTCGTCCATTTATTTGTAAGTCAATGAAAGAAACAGTTTTTTTTTCTGGAGTACGTTTTTTTTCTAAAAGTATAAAAATAAAAGTAGGTATGACAATATGACAATTGTATTTTTTTTACTACATTTCCTCTTTCGTTGTTAATATTATTCTTCATATATAGATAAATTGCTCAAAATTGATGGGCAACACTCATAGTGTTGTCAGTTTGTGGCAAATTCCCCAAATTGGGGGAATTTCAACTCGATTGGGCATTTTGTGGGATTGACGCTATGTGGGCAAAATGCGGGGATTCTGACTTCAGATTTACCTTTTTTTTAAATCTATCGATTGCTGTTGCATCGCTACTTTGATGATGATAATGATAAAACATTAGTTATCTAAGAGCGATATCAATATTTTTTCCACATCGCACACATACCTTATATAGCAACATTTACATGGAATTATTAGCAAGCCGCTTACTACTACCGCACATTTCGTCATTTTTAGCTAAAATTCTGGAGCTGTTCGCGTTGCAAGTTGACCTTGAGCACTGAAGGCCCGCCCGCTCGTGTAGGCCCTTTTGGCGCGCTTCAATTTGCCTCACTTAGTGTGTACGGACTAGGTTTCTATGCGTTATTATTCTAAGGCCGCTTATATAAAATTATTCGGTAGGAATTGAATGAAGGAAACGAAGACAGAAAATTTCGATGACGTTACAAGTGTGGGTAACACCTGTAACAGTTATTTATTTTTTTTTATAATTATCATGGTTTTCAAATTTAATTTTTCAAAACATGTTGTATATGTATCTTCACATATTCTTAAAACAAAAGTTAGTGTCTTTTTTATTTCAGATATACCGTTTGACTTTTTCAGAAAAAAACCAGGGCGCTGTGTTTTTTTTTCATGTTTTTTTCAAAAATATGGAAAAAAAAAAATTTTTTTTTTCAAGTTACAACAGTAAGCTTACCATCAGGAGCAGGACTTGTTGGTCCCGTCACTTGATATTATTAAAGAAACAGAGACGTTCGTAAGATTTGCTGGGTCGGTCTGTAGGTCAGTTGGTTCAGACCGATAGCCCCGGCATGGCAACAGACACAGCGATCAACTCCCGCTCTTCGTCCGACGTTGGTCTCAACCAATTACTGTCAAATGAGTTTTACTTGGCTAACCTTGCCATTGTCTTTAATTATGGTCCAGAGAGCTCGAAGGAATTTGTATTCGGTCTTTCTATTAATAATAATATACGTTATACTTACTTATACGTGACGGTATACTAACTTACTTATTTATTATATAATTAACAAATTATTAATACCAACTGTCTCCATGGCCGAACGGTTACCGTGCCGGACTGCCACCCGGAGGTCCCAGGTTCGATTCCCGGGCAGGGAGAAATATTTGTATGGCCCACATTTATTTCTCTCTTGAGTTTGGGTGTAATTTGTGGTTGTTTATGTGTGTGTCCATGGCACCTGCGACACAGGGTTTCCCTAGTGCGGGGCTATGTTGAGTATGTGCGTTTTTTTAAAAATACAAAAATATAACGAGGCTTTTAACCTGAGCTTTCTGAGGTGGAACTCTTGTCATCCCAGCGCATCTTGCATTGCGCGGCGTCCATGAAACAGTGGTTCTTGAACATGACACTAGGTTCGCGCGCGACCTGGCCCGGCACGGCGCACACCGGCGCGTATGTCTCTGGACATTCCTATAAAAGATACAAATTAAACAGTGGTTCAAGTTGTCCGTGACCTTGACATTGGGTTCACGTGAGAACAGGGCCAGTGCGTGACACTAAGGCGCTTGTTTGAGTGTGGCGGGCACTTCTGTGTTAAAAGTCAAAGCCGTCTATTATATTAAAAAAGAAGTGTTGTTCCGTTTACGACCCTTTTTTATCACTATGTGTTTTAAAAAAATGCCTCTTTAAATTTTTGTTGTAATTGAGAAGAATAAAGATCACGACAAATAAGCGGCCTCATCTATTTTATTAATAATTTGTGATTAGAGCAGGTATTGCGTTGTTATATTTTGTAAGTACATGTTGTTAAGAAATACTGTTTATTGTTTATTTGTTTAATGCTCGTGTTTCATTTATCTGAAGCTACAGATGGAAACCTGTAATTGGCTTTATGTTTATTTTCCTGTTTTTATTAAATGTAAGAAGCTGTTGTTTTTCCGTTAATAAATAACTAAATTTTTTGGATAAAATTTTGTACAGATGAACCGGGACCCCACGGACCAAGGATTTCGACTAATTGTTTCATGTAGTTTGTATTATGTTTACGACTTTCATGAAGCATGTTTGACGTGTGATCACATGTTGCATTATTACCTTTACTATCAAGGTTATGAATTACGTAAGCAACATTTCAATTCCATTCAATTCTTTATTGCATTTACCATAATGTTACATAGATGGAAAAGGTTTATAACTAAGGTAACAGTGCTTTAAAGTTTATTTTTCTAATGTTTCATAACTTCATATAAAGCATAATCTTAAATGTGACTGATCAAATCAGAAAATAGAACCATATAGCATTTATTATGATTTTTTTATTATTTATGAATTATTATTTATTAAATAAAGTGATGGATGGCACAAACTTCGGAAGACCTATACCCAGCAGTGGGTGAAATTAGGCTGTGGATGATGATGATAATGAAATAAAGTGAAATATAATTTTATCATCAATTGAATATAATTAAATTATTATTTCCATTTATTTGTAATACAATATATCAATATAATTTTATCTTTATATTTGAATTATTATATATTTTTATTAACTGTACTTTTAATAGTTTTTACTGTAATAGATTGTTATTGTACTTTTATACACTGTACTTTTAACAGATTATCTGCAACATTGGGATTATATAAAATATCTAGTTCAATGGAAAAACAAAAGACAAAATTTCACTTAAAAATTACTAACTATTGGTTACGTTTATTAAATGCGACTTAACTCTAAGTGGAGCCCAGTATTAGTCGATCTCAAAAAGTGAATAATTTCTGTGAATTTTTTAGGAA
The DNA here is from genome assembly GCF_003589595.1 of Hyposmocoma kahamanoa. Classification (NCBI taxonomy): domain Eukaryota; kingdom Metazoa; phylum Arthropoda; class Insecta; order Lepidoptera; family Cosmopterigidae; genus Hyposmocoma; species Hyposmocoma kahamanoa. The sequence goes on from NW_020654466.1 coordinate 19,486,276, forward strand.
GTATTCGCCGTTAGCGGTCCAGCAATTCGACCGGCGGCAGCGAGGCGCGAAACGAGGTGATGACACGGAGGAATTCACGAATGCAAATTTCTCAGCTAGTATCTCATATAAAACGGAATACTGTTCTAACTCAAAATTGTGACATTGAGAAAACACTGTTTGAAAGTTTAAAAAATTCCTGAATGAAAGTAAGAAATATATCGTCGGTGTTTTGTTTTTGTGTTGTGTTTTTGGAGCACGTTTGTTTTAAAATATTTACGTCCTGTTTTAAATTAAATTTTGGTTTCAATTACGTTTAAGGCTCAATTCTGCGGAATTCTCGCGTATGCTGGAGAATGCTCGTGCATTCCCCGGTAGATTTTATCTCGTATCTAGTTTGTACGTTACACAATTGACCATAAAGTCCATTATGCTATGTACAATATCGTTATAAAAATCCGCTTCCATTCCATTCCGCCGTATTATAAATTGAGCCTTAGTTTTAAAATTTAAATTAAAACAGGATGCAAAAATATTTTAAAATAGTCGTGAAAATCTAAAACACGCTCCCCCGAAAAAAATTCCGAAATGGCGCTTACGCCCTTCCTACAAAACACCGGCGATATATTTTCGTTTATAAATGGATAACCAAATAATATCGTGTATAAACATAAAATAATCATAATTATAAATAAATAAAAAAAATAAATAAAATTCTTTTATTTCGAAAAACAAGTTCCATAATTTGTTAGTAAAATAGGAAAAAGTGCTTATAAACTAGTGTTAATATCTATTCTATCTTAAAAGTTAAATTACCTTCCTCACCAGGCACTGCCACATGGGAGAGGTAACCCTACCAGATACAGTTTGTAGAATGCTGTTGGGGCTGTCCCTCACTCTGCGCATCAGGGATGCTGTCTTCTTACGGAGGATGGCAGCAAAACCATCCGTCTCATATTCTGTAAACATCCCCGACGCACTGCAGAAACGAGGCAGCCCCAACATCATTCTAAAAATATTATTATATTGTACACGTAGGGTCTCCAGCGGCCGTTTGGTGTAGTTGACCCATAGGTTCCCGGTGTAGAAACTTTGACAGTACGCTTTAAATAGCGTTAATTTTACTTCTTCCGAACACCGGAAAAACCTACGAATCAACATATTACCTCTTACCGCTAGAGCCCTACGCTCTCTTTCAATGTCGACATTGTCCTTAAGGTCGTCGGCAATATAATGACCCAGATATTTAAATGTAGTTACTCTTTTGATGTTCATACCGTTAAGGGTTATTTCTGGGAATTCTTTAATGTTATTACCGGCGGCCCCAAAGACAATGTATTCACACTTTTTAATATTGTACACGAGACCATGGGAAGCAGCGTAGTCAGCACAGACCTTCAGCATCTTTTCGACCGATCTCGCTGTCGGGCCCAGCAGCACCATATCGTCCGCGTAGCTGATGTTGTTAACGCAAACACCATCCACGCGGCAGCCGACACGCATGCTAAATTATGCGCGATAAGATCCATTCAGTATTATTTTAAACTTTGAAATCGTGTTTTGTCAATACCACAATTTTGAGTTATTTCTACATAACTAACCGTTAATTTATAGTTACCATTTCCTTAACGTAACCGATCCTTTGTTTACTTACGGTGCTCATTAAACGCGCCGTCTTGTTGTTAAAACAAGTAGCGCACATCCCGGAAAGTAGAAAGAAATCTGATATCATTAGTTATTTCTTACGTAGAATACTACAGAGATCAGTAACCGGTATGTTGTTTTCTACAAAGATAATGCTACAAGTATAAATATAATATAATACAAAAAGCTTTCCTATCAATATTACGAAACAGGTAATCGATCTGTGAGTCTATAATGTGGTGACCGTAGGCAAGGGACGACTGATGGTAATCCCATTGATTACCAACGACTGGGAGTGACGGATGACTTTCCGGATGATAAAAATACTTTAAAGTATCATTGCATTGCGACCAATGCGGTTTTAATTCACTCAAACTCACGAGAGAAATAAATGTAGGCCATACAAATTTTTCTTCCGGCCCGGGAATCGAACCAGAGATCCCTGCGTGGCAGACCAGCATGGTAACCGTTCGGCCACAGAGGCAGTTAAATTTATTTAACCTATAGTAGCAACCTGTATTGGTATTAGTATTATAGTGATTAGCTCCATGTCATAGTTATACTTATATATATATCACAGTTAATACAATAGTGTATTAACTCAAAAAGTGTTATTTTTTTAGAATCGACGAAAAACGAATTACTCACTTCTCGTGAAAGGTTATTAAAATATGTGCATAAGTTAAAGTTTATTACAGACATCTAAATAATTTCCTATTTGCCAAATATATTTACAAATAAAAAAGAAAAAATAATTTAATATTTTCGAGTAAGGAACTATTTTGTCCAGAACTAGTTCGCATAAAGTTTGTCTCGTTTTGAGTTAAATAGATGTATTTTAATTGTTTCTTACAATATTCTAACGGCGTTTTTATTGACGTGTAGAGAACCAAATTTTACATTCAGCAATATTATAATCTTGAATTACACATATTTTGAGTTAGAACACTATTGTAATAGCAGTGCGATATGTATAGTTAGTCACTGTATTTGTAAATTACTACTGATATAAATTTGTGTGTTGTGAATTTCATTAGTTTTCATTTTAGTTTATGTTTTTGGGTGCGTGTTTTATATATCTGCTTTTCCACAATAGCGAGGACAAGCTGAAAATCAGTGCTGGGTGTGCGTATGCGCGTATGCTTTACACCATAATTTCCAAAGTGGTAGTAGGGTCGGTAAGGACCCCCAGTGCAGTGTCACTCAGAGCTTTAAATCGCAAAGATCTGAGGGGCACTGCCACTGCGCTCATCACCCTGAGACAAGTTGACAAGTCCCACATGCCTGTAATTTCACCAGCACCCTTAAACCTCAAAATCGAAACGCAGTAATGCTCATATTACGGCTTGACGGCAGACACAGGTAAGGCAGTCCTTCCCTGGACTCTTTCACAAGGAGCTCTACTGCTCCTATCTACTTCAAAAAAAAAATTCCTCTTTCAAAATTATCTAATTATTGTTTCTTTTGTCTTGGTTCTTGTGTCTGTAATAAACTTTAAACCTATGCATAAATTTTAATAATCTTTCACGGATAATGTGTAATTCGTTTTTCATCGATTGTGAAAAAATATGCTTTTTGAGTTAGAACAGTATTAACAGTGCTATGCGGTAAAAACACTTTTGACGCAAGATCACATCTGGCTTTATTATACGAAGGAAAAACTGAATGCTAAGATTTAGTGTAGAATTCATCGACTTCGTAACTGGACCTGTAGCTTAGTTGGTAAAACGTTCCAGTCCTGTCGGGTCGGGAATTTTTCTTTCTATTCGAACTTTGTATTTAATAATTATTACGGTAGTTATATAAAAAACAGAAAACAATAAAGAAAGAAAAAATATTTCTTAAGTTTTATTTTTATTTAGCCTTATTTTGTACGAAGCTTCCTTGCTTTATTTATTTTGAAGTACCAAGGAAGACGATCTCAAAGTTATTTATTGTCAACAGTTTTTCATCGCAAATAACATATTTTCGTGCTGCCGGCGATGTTATATCGTTATGGTAATGCATAAGTTTGCAATTGAGGGTGTACAACTAATGAAATGATCAAATGACAATGGTAAAATTGGTACCACGGATGATTATTGTAATACCAGGTAGTCGATTGTCAAATTGAAAAACTTTCAATCTGCCGCTCTGTAGATCACTTTCTCCTTTATATAGATCACTTTCGTAGTACAAAGAGATCAGACTAAAATTTGATATATTTTTAGGTTCTCTTGCCTCAGCAAGGAATAATGTGTACAAAGCACTTCGTGAGTTGTGAGTTTTCATTTGTAAGTCTGTTTTTTTTTCTTTTATGTAGTTATATTCATATTTTTTAATTGAACATGGGAACTACACAAGGTACTGTATAGTTAAAGAGCTTGTTATGTGTATGTATTGTGTAAGTTTCAAGTTGTGAACCAAATATGAAAAAATATATTTATTTACTTGATTTAGATTTGTTACTCTATTTATTTTTATAATATCAGCTTGCTAGATTTCAACTACTACAGTCACCTTATCTATTTCTACTGCCAAGCAGTAGTGTGAGCAGTACTGCGTTCCGGTTTTGAAGGATAAGAATGCTGGTGCGAGTACGGACACATGGGACTTGTCAGCTTATGTCTCAGGGTGCATTGGAAGGGACCTTCAGATCTTTGTGGTTTAAAATTCCGAGTGGTAGTGCAACTGTTATGGACAAGGGGTTCTTCGTTTCGACACTTAGTATCATGAAGAAAAGTCATTTTTTGAACAACATTTATAGCAACAGAAATCTGTTAATATGGTTTTAAATAAATTAACGTCAAAAATCTGTAATTATCAAGTAAGCCGTGGTAGCCTAAAGGTTTGACCTACCGCCTCTCAAGCAGAGGCCGTGGGTTCGACCCCAAACTCGCACCACTGAGTTTCTCTGAATTTATATGCGACATTTAATTTGAAATTTACTATGAGCTTTTCGGTGAAGGAAAATACAGTATTCATTCTCATTTATGATATGAAAGGAAGACAGCTGCAAACCTTGTAAAACAAGGTTATAAATGCATAATTGTATTTTGTAAGTATTTTCATTGGCATGGCAGAAAGTATATACGTTAAGCTACATTTTAAACCGAATTCAAAAAAGGAGTAGGTTTTTAATTCGGCTGTATTTTTTACATTCTAGCAGCAGAGGCCGTGGGTTCGACCCCAAACTCGCACCACTGAGTTTCTCTGAATTTATATGTGAAATTTAATTTGAAATTTACTATGAGCTTTTCGGTGAAGGAAAACATTGTGATATTGTCCCCAACCGGCATTGGGCGAGGGTGGCCGTCTTTGGCCTAAACCCTCGTCTGAAAGGAGACCCGCGCTCAGCAGTAGGACATATAAATGGGTTGATGATGAAATATCTGTATATATATTTTTCTTTTAAGTTGCAGTATCACTGCACCGGTCATCCTGAGACATAAAGTTGACAAGTTCCATACGTCTGAAGTTTCACCAGTATCTGCACATGAAAACCGGAAAGTAGTAACGTTCTAGTGAACGTTCTAGTGAACGTTACTACTTTCAACAAGCAGTAGCAACTACAAGTTACAAGCAGTAGTCTGCTTGGAGGGAGAAATAGATGTGACTCTCCTGTCCTCGGACTCTTTCACAAAGAACTCTATTGCTAATGATTGCTATAACCATGCTGGTCTGCCACGCAGAGGTCTCGGGTCCGGTTCCCGGACCGGGAGAAATATTCGCATGGTCTACATTTATTTCTCTCATGAGTTTGAGTGTCATTTATGGTAGTCTATGTATGTGTCCATAGCACCCGTGATACAGGGTTTCCCATGCTATGTGTGCGTATTTATTATTATTATTTTTAACGACCACTTCGCCGGTGCTGAAATTTCTCATTGAGTTTACGTCTATGACTTTAAAAATCATAATCGTATTAATGATTATTTTTTCATAAATATTTTCATCTAGATCCATTATACTGAGCGGAAAAATTATGAAGCATGACAAATAATGCAAGCAAGTGTTAAATTTAAATGCAATATCTCAAGTACAGCCGGTATTATACTCATTTTAGTCCTTTCAGTACGTGAAAGTGGTTCTCTGTAAAGTTGTGAATTTAGGCTTACGAATCTTTACTTAGGAGAAATGGATTTTGTGTTATTTTTTACCTAACGTTAGTGTTTAATGAAATATGTATTATGAGATCTTAAAATGTGACCAAAAATATTACTCATGTATATTAGGATGCAAATACAGTATTCATTCTCATTTATGATATGAAAGGAAGACAGCTGCAAACCTTGTAAAACAAGGTTATAAATGCATAATTGTATTTTGTAAGTGTTTTCAATGGCATGGCAGAAAGTATATACGTTAAGCTACATTTTTAACCCAATTCAAAAAAGGAGTAGGTTTTTAATTCGGCTGTGTTTTTTACATTCTACATTCAATTCATATACCTACGTTCCAAATCCGAGACTATACAAATCTAGAAAACTCGGACCCATTTCGGTTGTGCACTAAGTCCGATTCCAATCCGAAAAAACGAAACGAAATGACGCTTTGGACACCTGTGACAATTTGGACTGTCATTTCTCGGATTCGGAACTGATACGATCCAATGTAGTGCGCAAAAGCTCTAAGAGTGGTTACACACGGCGACTTACAGCAGCGATGTAAACGCCCGCTCGTGAAACGTTTGCATCCCTTCCAAAAGCCGCCGCGTGTAACAGCTCGAAGGGTCGTATTCCAGAACTCTACTCAATGCTCAAGTCAGGATTTGAGCAGACTTGAGTATGATTTCAAGCACTGGAAATACGACCCTAATGGCAAGGACTTGAGTATGATTTTCAGTGCTCATTGCAATACTCAAGTCCTGACTTGAGTATTGAGTAGAGTTCTGGAATACGACCCTTAGAGTGGCAAATTAAGGGATGACCCATTGTGGGTGCAAAGTGACGTCTCTCGTCTCTATCTACCTCGATGGGCTTAAGTCCAAGCATATTATGAAATAGTTTCAAATCCTAAAACCTTAAAATTAAAGTCAAAAATATTCGAGTAAGGTCTGCCAACTCAATCAACAGCTCTGTTGGTAGAGCGGTTGCCTTAGATTGACAAAACAGACACAGGTTCGAGTCCTGTCGGACCGATGTAATTTTTCTTTGTGTTCGATTACTAATTTTTGTTTTTAAAATACGAAGTGACGGGACGAACCCACGACTTGGGTCTGGTGCTAAGCGACACGCCTGTCTACACGTATAACAGTTGCGGTATCACTCGGAGCTTCAAATTACAAAGATCTGACGGGCACTACCACTGTGCCCGTCATTCTGAGACATAAGTTGACAAGTCCCATTGTGCCTGTAATTTCACTAGCACCCTAACCCTTCAAAATCGGAACACAGTAATGTGAGCATTACTGCTTGACGGCAAACATAGATAAGGCAGTATTTCCCTGGACGAACTTTTCACAAGGAGCGCTACTCCAAAATCCTATTGATTTACAAAAGACATCCTTCTCTGTGATATTAAAAAGAGCGTTACCACAGGACACTTGTGATAGCAGGAAGCGAGAGTGGGCTCGTGCCATACATCAGTACTCTTGTTCTCGGGGATCGTGATGAAGGGCTGGAACACTTTGATCGGCTCGAACAGCTTCACGATGCGGCGCCTTGTGCTCGTTGGTAATCTGTTCATTGGCACCTGAAAAATATAGGATAGTGTATTGCCAGAACAAATTGTGTTCCTTGATAATGATAATAAAGCACATTCTAGAGAAACCCCGTATCGCGGCTGCCATGGACACACATAGACAACCACAATTTACACCCAATCTCACGAGAGAAATAAATGTAGGCCGTACAAATATTTCTCCCGGCTCGGGAATCGAACCCGGGACCTTTGCGTGGCAGTCCAGTATGGTAACCGTTCGGCCACGAAGGCATTAAAAATAATAATTCGTAAGTACTGAATTTTACTTTGGAGCACAGGGCAGGATATGACACTGGTTAATTTAGTACTGTTGTTGCCTATTTCTGCCACCAAGCAGTTATGTGAGCATTACTGCGTTCCGGGTTTGAAGGGTTAAGGGTACTGGTGAAATTACAGGCACTTTCCAACTTATATCTCAGGGTAATGGGCGTAGTGGCAGTGTCCCTTAATTTTTTGTGATTTAAAGTTCTAAGTGGCACTGCAACTGTTATGGACAGGCGTGTCGTTTACCATCAGGCGCACTACTTGTTCGCCTCTTCACTTAGTATCATAAAAATAATTCAAAGTACATAACTGAACTACATAAATTATAACATATCTGTTAAAATAAACCGAGCTCAAAACTTTGCAGAGTTACGTCTATTTGTAATGTTTTATTGAAATCCGTTAATGGAAAGCGAGTGAAGCCCAGGATACCGGATCCCCTAATTTTCCAAATGTCGGAGCAATCACGTAACATGCTCACAAAAAAAATATGGACGAATAGAGAACCTCTTCCTTTTTTTAAAGTCGAATAAAATTTAAAAATAGTTTTATAAATGAAAATATAATATAAATCGGATCCTTGGTATAATGAATCTTTTATCATATGAAAGTCACAAAAAATACAAACTACATGATACAAAATTATGTATTATAATAAACAATGTTTTTTTTTTATTGGAACAGTATGGGGAAATCCGGAACTGTAAGAGATATAGGAAAACTCTCTTAAGAACCATACAAAGTCTTTCTTTGTGACAGCAATTTTGGCATAGTCAATTTTCTGACCAGCGTGTGCTGTCCATAAAAATGAATAAAAATCATTGTATCAGAAGAATAAAATCGGGCCAACAGAAGTTGGCCAAATTTAATAACAAGTTTTTTCATACAAAAGTGCGTGTGTCATTCTCCACTATTTCGTTATAATTATTAAAACAAAAGACGAACACTTAGAAATATTCTTTCGATCTGGCTGGATTCGAACCAGCGCCTTCAGCTATCGTGACGCTCTCTCAACTGTTTGGAGTAATATCCCAAAAAAATGTTATATGTCATGATAGTAAAACATTGTCATATCCAATAAACTTATTAAATCGTCGCCTTTCTTTCTCAAACTCGTATCTTAAAGCACAAAGTTACTGTAATGCAAAAAATAGATTGTATATACAAATTTTTGCAGGCTGATTTCTCGTCATATTTCCTTCATATTCGCACATTGGCTCTTGCCTTTTCTTAAAGCAATGCATCCAAATTAAATCCTTGATAAGAAATTTAGCATAAATAGAAAGTTTTGCCACCGTTCCAATAATCACTCTTTATAAGATACGAGTTTGACAAAGTAAGGCATCGAAATGTAATAATTATTAGACTTGGAAATTTATCTTCAGGTGCATTCGGAAATCCGAAGATTGCCGTAGAAGTATTAAGAAATTAGTTGTACTATCAGTATTTACACCCACCCGTTTCCTGTACCGTACCTCTTTCAAAGGAAGATCAAAAATATGTGTAGCTGCGAAAAAGTTATCTATAGTGTCGTTTACATTGCCATTTACATCAAACAATGTTGCGTCCACAATTACAAGGTTTTTTCGTCGCTTTTCCGACTTAATTTTCTCTTTAGTTACACTGTCTGGTGTTGATAAAGTTTCTTTTGTTTCTTTGTCTGTGTTTAGAGTATCGTCGTAGTTCATAGTCTCCGGCTCAAAGAATTCCGTTGTGCCTGCGCTCTGTGTTGCGTCAAAATTTGTTGAAAGAGTCTCACTGTCAGAGGTTTGAATTTCTTCATCTTCATTTGTTTCAATGGTTTGGTTGATATTTAAAGGAGTAGCACGTAAGTCTGCATCGGTCGTAAGTATCAAATTTTCAATAACATTGTTAGCACTAGTTGTCTTTTCAACTTTGTCTATTTCATTAGTATCATTTATACCAAAAAATGCCAAGTCACTAGCATCCTCTGCATTGTCTAATATCAAATTCAACTTCCGTGGAACCATGTTATTTGTAGGAGCACGGGGCAAAGGCATGCCGTCGCAGACGTAAATATCGGTAACTTCAAACACGAAGTTTTTCTCACAGTTATATCTCATCATTTCACATTCATTTAAAAACAAACGTACTTTAAATCCAGGACCAAATTTTCGGATACCACACACCACTTTAGTATCTATTGGTACTGCGCAATTATATTCAGAGCATTTGTTATTTTTCGCTGGCGATAATTGCTCCGTCCCTGTTGCGTTGCTATTGGACACCCTGTGCGCGTGTTTGCAGTAATCCATGTTAACTATCCCGTAGGCTGCAATGCAAATTGAACTTGTTAAGTATTGGTTAATTACCGTGTAAATCGGATACCTTAATTCTAGACAGACTAGAATGGCTGGCGGTGAATAGTGCAGTTTCTATAGGGGATGGTTCTATAATATACCTGTATTATATCAATAGAATATACGTAGCTTTGGAAGGAGGGTGTAGACGGGCTCCAATTATTCTGTGTCAGTACTTGCGTTAATGATCATATGGCGATGCTTGTGCTATGCGTACATTTCACAAATACATATCTGGATGATTGCACATTGCAAACGATTGCAACCCTGCGCGAGAAATGTTTGTCAATGAGAGGTCTGCGGTTCATTTAGTTGTGTCATTAACCGAAAATCGTATTTTATTGTACTCATTCTAGTACACATATAATTGAGTTGTTTGATCACGCTGAGAGTATATTAGTTTATTGAATAGTAAATAATAAATTTTGGTTACTATATTTCAGGCAAAGCAGAAGAGCTCTTGTGAAAGAGGTCGTCCAGGATAGTACTGCCACCTTACCTATTTCTGCCGCCAAGTAGTAATGTCAATACTAAGTACTGTGTTTTGGTTTAGAAGGGTAAGGGTGCTGGTGAAATTACAGGCACATGGGACTTATGGTCATGGTCAACTTATGTCTCAGGGTGACGGGCGCAGTGGCAGTGCCCCTCAGATCTTTGTGATTTAAAGCTTTTGTGTAGGACTGCAACTGTTATGGGCAGGCTTCTAGACTAGTTCGTCTAGATGTTATAAAAAAAACTACTAGAAACAATTGCTTAAGATGTTGTTTGCATTAATATTAGATGTAATTGGTTTATAACTTAGCCATCTCAGACTGTTGCTCACTCTCAGCTGTTGTAGCGGACTGTATCAATGGATTAAAGGTTGGGTGCTAATAACGAGTGAGCAAGGCCTAGCAAATATACTTACAGTTTAATCGTTTTATTAGAAAACACGTAGCTATCAAAGCAAAACAACAAACAAATCACGAATAGGCGCCAAAAGCAATCACGTTCAAATTTAGAATTTAAGTATAAAACTAAAACTTAAAGAGACTATAAAATATATACAAAAGAGATTTGTAGTGACTGCTGCGATTCGCTACAGCGGTGACCATAGATATATCTATGGCGGAGATCATCATGGATCCTATAAACTATGGATCAAATATCCGTGGGACATTGCCGGTACGCCCGTCACCCTGAAACATTGGTTGACAAGTCCCAGTACGTTTAAACTGGGACTTATATGTAGCTGTTTTGAACACAAGTCGAAAAATCACAATCAAAAGATGAATGGTGGTTACTTTGGCGCATTCAAAGTCATTCATGTACATCATTAATAAAGTGCAATTCATTTTAATTAGAAAAGGCCTACCATATTTTTGTGCAAGAATTACTTTTATGGTGAAGCAATGGGACTCAATTTTCGTCGAATGAATTAAAATTAGTAGTTAGGATTCAGGTATGCAACTGAATCCAAAACCAAAGAGGCAATTTTGAGGAAAAAAACGAGCATAAATTGGCTTTAATAAATAAATTGGTTCCTTTTATGCCTAAAAAACAAATGATTGTTTAGTTCTGAATAATAATTACGAAGAATAATGGTCCGTTTTCAAGTTAGTTTGTTATTAATGACAGATTTTAGAAATTATACCTTTTTTGGAAAAGCATATTTTGTTGTAAAAATTATTTCAGTTTATGTGGTATTTTTGGTACATACAAAAGTTTAAAATTATTGAGACATTGTAGGTAACTAAAAAAGACTATTTAATAATACCTATTTGTAACAAAAAATCTCAAAATGAATCTCATTTTGTTTAATTTTTTTTAATACGTCGCGGTTGTCATCACATTTTTTGTACTTTTAATTGAAGTTGGCGTAATTATCTAGGCAATGTCGGTATCATTACACCTTAACAAAAACTGATGTTTTTTTCTCTTTTTGCAAGTAATTATTGAAAAACGTTGAAAACATGTTATTACTTTTGTGATTAATTATTTTCAATTGTTTTGTAATTGAGATGGAAAAAGAAAAAGGCAAATAATGAAGCTTAATAATAAAATGTTTTATTTCCACATTAAGCGTATAATAAATAAGTGTGTTCGTCGGGATTGCTGGACCAAACGAGATATACAAATAAAACTGTGATCATTATGTACTACCGATTGATTGATAGACATATTTTCTACTTTTGTGGCCAGTCAACAGGTTGGCTGACCACTTTACGTTTTTCATGGTTCTAGCAGTATAAAATTTACTTTTTTTAATACAACTATTTTTTACAACTATTTATACAACTATTTACTATCTAATTTCTAGCTAAACATACTTTTTTTCACTATTTTAGGAAGCTTTTATAAAAAGTATTTAAAAAAATAATAAAATGCTTTGCTAAAGTTATCTCCTGAAAAGACAGTTTATCTTCTCCGTGTAATTACACGCAGAAGAGACTAATCTATGTTTGTTGTTGCATGTTGTTATTGACAATAGGCAGTAAATGGTTATATAAAAAAGTAAGTTATATACTGCCAGAACCATGAAAAACGTAAAGTGGTCAGCCAATCTGACGTCAGTATGGCTGGCCTCTTTATTTCTTTAATATTTCCATTAGTGCCAAGGTAGAAAATATGTTAATAAAGGTACTAAATAGTAGAAAATGGGTAGAAAATAATGAACACAGTTTAATAAAATAAAATAAAAAAAAATAAAAATTGTTTATTCAGTAACATAATGTACAGAGAAAACTAAAGACTACTTATGCGATTTAATGTAAAAATAACACATGTACCTGATAGGAAATTCCTGTATTTCAGGTAACATTTTTTTTGTTTGATTTGTTTATCTCGTTTGGTCCGGCCACCCTGACGGACACAAATAAGTCTTATCATATTGCGTTTATAGAGAATATCTATGTTTATTTTTCATTTGGAGACAGGGGACTTTTATTTTCTTTAAAAATTCTTTCTCGGATTTAACCTGCATGATGCCCAGTTCGGTTTCAGAGCTGGTCTATCCATTGAAAGCGCTGTACTATGTCTCAAACAGACTGTCCAGTACTATACAGCCAGAATGACGCCAGTATACGCATGCTTTTTGGACCTTTCTAAAGCATTCGATTTAGTGTCATATAAACACCTTAAGGCGAAAACTGCATTATGATACCAAAATGTCCAAAGAAGTTGTGTCTATGCTGGGCTATTGGTACAGCAATCAGAAGTACACTGTCAAGTGGGCAGGTACGCACTCGGAAGTATACAGGTTGGAATGTGGGGTGAGACAGGGGTGTAGAGTTCACCGCGCCTTTTCAATCTGTATATGAACCGTCTCATCGGAGGGCTCAGTGGCACGGGCATCGGTTGCCATATCGATGGAGTCTGTATAAATAATATCAGCTATGTCACTGAGCCCTTCGATTAGTGTCCTCCGTAGATTGTTGCGTATATGTGAGTTGTATGCAGAGGCCCATGGACTTTAGGTACAACGCAGGCACTAAATCATATTCTGTTGTGCCTCCGGTTAAACTTCCTGATATTCCCTTACAAAAAGTGAAACGGTTTAAATATCTGGGGCATTGGGTCACTGATGATCTAAATGATAATTTAGATATAGAACGTGAACGCAGGGCGCTGTTTGTGCGGTGTAATATGTTGGCACGGAGGTTTGCAAGTAGTAGCGACCAGGTTAAGGTTTTGCTTTTCAAAGCATATTGCCAGTCCTTCGACACGTGTAGCATATGGGTTAACTTTACGCAGCGTGCATACGGCGCACTGCGCGTCCAATATAATAATGCTTTTAGAGTGCTATTTAAGTAGCCGCGTTACAGTAGTGCCTCCAGTACGTTTGCTGAGGCTCGTACAGATTGCTTTTATTCAGTTATACGAAGGCGTTATGCCTCAGTCCTGATTCGGTTACGAAGCAGCACGAATGGCATCCTTAACACCCTTGCCGCTAGATGGGACTCTACGATGGTGGGGCGCTTAGTGCAGCTGCACACGGCACCAAGCCGGTAGCTGCGCCTCGAGCCTTTCTACAGGGAAATCTCATTAATAAATATTAAAATGTACTTTCCCAGTTGTTACTAACTCTTGTTTTTAAGTTATTTTGTTACTAACACCATGGATTTATAGTCCGAAATAAATGATGATTATTGTTACTATTATTATTAACTTTTTGTCACTAGTTACCTTTCAAGTAGAGTAGGCAACCGCTACTGATCGTCGTCCCTTACACACAAAAAGAGATTCTCCCGCAAAATGATGTAGTAGCTAGTAAATAGAAGTAATTGTCTTGATTGTCATGATAAAAGAATTATGTACGAGTAATAAAAATGTGCTGAATACACGTACCTTCTTCGTCTTTTTCCATTGCACAGCCAAATTTCAACAATTCACATTCATTTTCGAATATTTTCACTCGGTACCCTGTTCCAGTACTTCGTATGCCACAGACAGGTTTGTTGCGGGAATCAATACACATTTTAACTTTCTCACAGAACTCTTCTCTCTCAGTGTCTATCAATAAAATTGGAGTTATGTAAAATAGGAATATAATAACTACGAAAAAATACATTTACGTGAGTAATGGTGATGTAACAAAGAAACACCTTGGTTAAATGTAGAGCATTTGAGTGAAACAAAATTGAAACTCCTAACCGTGGTTTATAGTTTATTTTTGGGTTTTAATTAATATTTCGAGCCTTGAAGTTACGTAATAATCAATTTGAGTTTCAAAATAATTTGTTATACAATTCGAATACAGAGAAAAATTTTAGTTATGATACTACTAATGCTATCTAGTAACGAGTAGCTAAACTAAATATATGAATCGCCACCTACGTTCTACAAACGTTCTACTAGTACCATCTGTTGTCAAGTAGCAGTATCTGTTACCAAATGAAAACAAGATGAAGTAAAATTGTGTTTTATATCAGTAATTTTTATTTATAATAGATGGCACTAATTTATAGTAGACCAACTACTACACCACCGCCCTCGCTGCTTTTACTGAAGGCATACTATTATTATATATATGAGTATTTTTGGTTTTGAACAATGTCCTACGTGAGTGTGAAGTTTCTGTTTAATTGTCACCGTCAGTGTTATTGGGTGGCGTGTTTGTCAATGTCACGTTGTCACGTTTTGTAGAAATGATTTCCTCGAAAATGTGATGTCTATAATATTTCGATAGGATTACACAATATTTTAACTCTGCATGCCGCTGCGTGTAACTAAAGTTTTTGCCTTGACATAAAATAATATTGTAGGTGTATTGATTTATAGGAATAAGTTTTATAAACCAACGACATTCGAAATGACCTCCAAAATTGATATTGTTAAGCCAAAAACAGTGAAAGTTTACGAACTAGATGAATTCGAAAAACTTTTAAAGGGTGTAAAAGTGGCGGCATGCATGCTTACAGAGTCCCAGCCAGTTGGTGAGGCCCTAAAGTTTTCTAAATATTTACGACAACTAACCTCAAAATACTTGACACTTATACATAACATGTAAGTAAAGAATTATTTATAACTTTCAGTGGATGAAGAAAGTGTATTAAAGCGACTTAACACGTTAACCCTGAATGGGGCAGCCGATGGCAACTGCTGCTCATGTTGCGGCGTGGGACCATTCAAGAGCCGCGCTGACCAAACCACACATTATAAGAATCATTGGCATACTTACAATCTAAAAAGAAAGTTGTTTGGAAAATCTCCGCTGACACTGGGGCAGTTTAATTCCAGACAAGGTAACTATTTTGTTTTTTTACATACTACTAATCAATAAAATACCTACCTATTGAAACCGTGTGTGAAACCTACCGTGTGGAAAACCATGCCGGAACACCCTGTATATTGATATAGGGTGCTCTGGCAGGGTTTCCCACAAGGACCAATATCCTGCTGTGGGAAATTACACAATTAAGGAGCTTTGCAACAAAAAACAATAAATCTCATCAATGTCAATTCCTACTTTGTCTAGTTTCATTGAATAGATTTGCCATACTGTGTTCAGCCCCCGTAGCATGGCTACGCATGATAGTCGCGACGCGCGCGATAAAATTGAAATAAACGCGCCTTATTGGCTGTCTCAATAAGATCTCAATCAGAATTTAGACAGCGAATAGCGCACGCTTATTTCAATTTTCACGCGCGTGTCGCGACTATCATGCGTAGCCATACTACAGGAGCAGATCAAAGTATTTAAAATATATTTTATGGTGATTCTTATTCAGGTTGGATACAATATTCATAGAAACATATAAAACCTGATGTTTCAGCTTTATCTGTGGTATTAAAATAACAGAAAAGCCTGTCCAACCAGTTATTTAACTTTTGACATATTGTTATTATTATTAGGGTGGCTTCATTCGGGGCATATGTAGCCCCTAATCATTGCGACCATCAGTTGATCTATTGTGATCACCACTAATTACAGTTCAGAGCCAAGGCCGACAGCATTGAAGAACTGAAGGACTTTCCTGGCTCCCACAGATTTAATGTCCTCTGGTTGTGGCATGTGCCTTCTCAGTATGGAGCTTCGTACGCCCATCAGGGGGTAACATTGGGTGATAAGATGAGCAGGAGTTCCATCCGCCTCGTGGCAGAATCTACATTCTCTATTCTCTCTGCCCAATATTTGACAAGTGCTTGTTCAAGCTACAATGTCCTGTTAAGACTCTAGTGAGCATTCTGATGCCATTCCTGTCTAATGACAGAGCTTCTCTACAGTGTTTGGCACTGTAGGCAGCTATCAGGGCTTTTGAATGCTCAAGACCCTTAACTCTGTAGCCACACTTCTCAGGAGACGTGTGTGCTCTCGTTCAGCATAGTGAGCTTTGCCAGGCTGTATGCTATCCCTGTAAAGGGTTTGGTTGGTCCAATAAATATTTCCCTAGCACCAGCCTTTGCCAGTTCGTCTGCTGCCTCATTTCCCTCGACGTCAGAGTGACCTGGACACCAGCGCAGAACCACTTTATTCCTTTCCCCGAGAGCATTCAGTATAGTCACACAGTTCTCTACAGTCCTCGATGTTGCATGCAATGCATTAGGGCCGCGCCCGGAGTAGTGGACATGGCTCCCGTTACTAGCAAGCACGCGATGCGCTGTAGACTGCTCAATGTGGCAATATTGGTTGTTTTGATGACTTTAGCGCTCCAAACAGCAGAGGCATATGTTACTATGGGCCTCACTATTGCCTTATATGTATAACCAGAGAGTCATCTTTGGTTTTAGACTCCCAACGTTGTCCCACCATACGACTACAGATACCTAAGGACACCTTGAAATATGCATGCCTCTGAAGTTCCATAATTACTGACATACAACCATAGACAAAAAATTTCATTACTTCAACATGCTCTTTAGCTCTGATATTTATCGAGCCAACAGATCATGTAACAAAGACTATTCAAGTTGGTAAATTTGGGTACCTGTCTAATAAATTATAATGAAAATAATAAAATTATAAATAATTATAATAAATTCTTATTGTTCATTATCTATATATCTATAATATCTTCGGATTCTTCTCTATCTATACAAATGGGAATCATCACTTGAATTCTCACTAACATTAATTATTAATTCATGAAAACATAAATCATCAATGCAACATCACGATCCCAATCTGACAATATCTTCTTTTATAAGAGGACCCCTTTTGCAATGGATGGAGTCATACTTGACAAACTGTCAACAATGCGTTGTTGTCTCTAAAATAACAAATAATGAATTATTGGAGTTCAAGTCAGTACCTAAAATCAAAATACGTTGAGTTCCACAGGGAAGTGTGATAGGACCAATTCTGTTCTTGCTGTACATAAATATGATATTATAGACAGAACAAAACATCCATGCATATTATTCGCTGACGACATATCTATTATAGTAACTTCTAGTAGAAAAACAACTTCAATAAGAGAGCATGAACTAAACATAAACAATGCAATTGTTGAAATAATAAATTGGTTACATTCAAATAATCTGAATATTAACTTAAACAAATCAAACTATATACAATTTAATACATCGAGACATACTAAATATAATTTCAATTTAAATATTGATGCAATTCAGGAAATTTTGCGCTGGTACACGTGGTGCAGGGAATTGCCTAATTTGAAACTAGGTAATTGGTGTAGTTGTCTGGCACATTATTATTTTTGTCTATTTAGATGAGGACTCCAGTGTGTCAGACAGTGAAACTGATGATTGCTACAGCACTCCAGCAAGCGAGTTGTTTGCAGCAGCCACACGGCATTGCAAGGCCTTCTTTACCAATCAGAAAGGACAAGTCTTCTGCATCTACCGATGTATTTTGCATCATAAAAAGGTAAAAGGAACTCTAAAGCCTAAACAATGATGTTAAAAATAAAATTACCGACTGTTTAAATTTTTATTGAATTGATATTCAATTATTTTTATATGAAATTACTCCACTAGTTTGTTATAATTATTAATACAAAGATCGAACACTCAAAAAAAATTCCTTCGATCCGGATTCGAACCGACGTCTTCTCATCGACGCATACCGTGCCAGACTCTATACCAACTAAGCCACGGAACGAACCAGCGGACCTCACGAATTTTTCTGTGTGCTTGCGTCGTATCTTTGTATTTTGGTTTTCAACGATTTTCTGGCCGTAGCGCAATCAATGAGAAATCTATGATATTTCGTCACCCAGTTAGATACCTTTACAGCTAACAGCCCCGGCAATAGATGTCATATTCGTTGTATTTAAATACAAAAAATAGCGACATTTCTGAGAGTTCGATCCTTGTATTAATAATTTTATCAACTGTTTTTTAGATGTATCCATGCATGTCAAACTACGCCTAGTCATTCTTTCAAATTTTATTATTGAAAAAACGTGACTTAGAACTAATTTTAAATTGTAGGAGCAACTATCAACAGATGGTGAAGGTCGGATATGGGTAGAGAGGTGTCAACGTCTCATCTCACCAGGTTTTCAACGTTGGGCTGTAGTGATGGTATCAGGGGGTCATTTCGCGGGAGCAGTGTTCTCTGGAGGGGCAGCAGTTGTGCACAAGACCCTGCATTCGTATATTGTGAGGAGAGGACAGGGACAAGCACAGGGGACACGGGACCAGCACGGAAATGCGCCTAAGTCTGCCGGTGCTAGCTTGAGGAGATATAATCAGGCACAATTTTTGGAGGTGGGTAGACTATACAATTCTTATGTTGTCTTAGAGACGTGGTACGTTACAATACACAACACTAATCCTCCTCGTAATTTTCTTAGATTTTTTAAAAGACTTAGAAAGAAACAAAATAGAAAAATATGACCTACATCCTCCCCAATTCTTGTAATTCTGTTGACAAGTTATAAGAATTGGAGAGGATGTAGGTTGTGTCAGAGTGCCCCTCAGATCTTTGCAGTTAAAAGTTCTGAGCAGCACAGCACTCTTTTTTTTTCATAATACTAAGTGATGGAACAAACAAGTCGTGGGCCTGGTTGTAAGCGACACTTGTTCGTCCGTTGCTTGATATGAAAAAATACTGAAGGAAGTTTTCTTTGTTTTCGGTCTTTGTATTAATGAAAAAAAAAAAAATTTAAATTATTATAGCAAAACACGAGATATTCAATAAATAAACACCATTCCACAGCATGTGCAAGAAATAATGTCGGCCTGGTCCGAAGACCTGGCAGGCTGTTCTCTCGTGTTCTACCGCGCCGTGGGCTCCACCAACCAAGCAGCACTGTTTGGCAAGAACTCTCCGCTGAACAGAGATGATCCGCGCTTGAGGGCGCTTCCCTTCCCTACAAGAAAACCTACCTATAAGGGAGTGCAACGCGCGCACGAAACCATTTCCAGTTTGGAAGTTTATGGTAAATTATTCAAAATAAACTTACAACATCTTTCTGTATTACTCTTAGTTTACATGTCGTCGGCTAAATTCATAAACTTCTTAACCTCCAGTAGTGTGAACTTTAAACTAGGCATAAAAAACAGAATTACTAGAAATAATTATGTGACAGTCTATGATAATACCTTAGGTAATTTTATAACTAAAGAAGGATCCATAGTCCGTCTTTTTTGAAGACCGAGTAAAATGGCATTTGTAGGGTTACCAGTTTTCATACAATTTTAAATAGTTATGTATTTGTTGTCGATAGTTTTATCAGTTTTATCGATAGATTTTGAAAGAAGATAAAATTATGCCGTAAATGACTGAATTGTGATTGTTACGACGTTCTAATGATTACTAATTGCCATTGACTTACAAATAAATGGACGACGGGTCTAATACAAAAACCACGAAAAAAATGTCCCAAGTCAACCTATTTAAACATAGTGACATGTAAAGGAATATGAAAAAGCTTTTAAATTGTAATGTCATCGCAGTACTGTCTAATTTTGCTTGCTTCGCTGTCAGTCAAACAAACGAAAACTAAAGCGTGAATGACGCTCTGTATACGATTTTAACGCCCTATAAGTTGGGACACTTTTTAGCGCGGACCCGACGTCCATATAATTGTAAGTCAATGCTAATTGCGTTATTGTCTTCTTATTCTTATTTTGATAGTTAGCTTACTAGTATCGAGAGCAATTTTTGTTCATAAACTTATTCCATAAGCGTGACCAACATTCAGTCGAAAGAATATTTATCGACAGCAATCACCAGCTGCTCGCTAGCGGGCAACAGTTTTACGCGATGAACTGTCATTTTACACATTATATTTTAAGCTTTAATAGCCCGATATTGCGGATGAAGGGTAAAAATGGAATGTTGTCCAAAAACGGAGTTACGAAGTTTTCAATGTTAGTCGACGATGTGCAAATACTATGCTGCGTTCCATAGCTCGGTGGCAAACCCTGAGTTTGAACTTCTGGGATTCTATCAAAGACCAAGTCTGAGCGCAATAGATGACGGTAAAAACTTATAATAAAATACCAGAACGTATAAAGACCGGAAACAATATAGGAAAATATAAACATGTATTGAAATAATTTTTATTATTAAAAGGCTTTCGGCTAAAGGGATTTGTGGCAAGAGTTTTTGAAATAAATGTTTTTAAAATAAAATGGTTTGATATATTTAATAATAAACAAAGGATAACAATAAATTAACTAAAAATATGTATACATAAAATTAATTAATAATCAATATGATAATGTAAATTGAATTAATTTCAATTTCATTTCATTTCAATGCTTAATTTTCGTTTGATTTGGTTTATTGAATTTAATATTAGATTTTTTATTTAGAATAATTAAATAATTTGAACGTTTATTATGTTGCGGTACCCTACCAGGGTTCATGTCTAGGTACTGAATTTTCAAATGTACACCATGTCAACCACATGATTGCAATAAATAAATGAATTATGAACTGATTGTATGCACATATCCATGAGCCTAGGTTTAAGTGACAATGGTATGTGTGTCATGGACCAATTGCTCCTCCAGGCGTTTTCAGTCCGGTTTGATCTCTTTCTCTTGTGGCGCCTGGACCTCCTTTTATTATAGTACTTTTTAATATATGTCATCAAATCTGTATAAATCTACGAATTTGTTAGTATTGGTACTTGGTACTTGTACTTGGTACTTGGTGCAACGGGCTGGTTTCCGCAACTCGACGACAAAGCGCCTATTTTGCGTGTGGTGGGTGCAGGGTCCTACTCGTGCCACCCAAGCTCCTCCAGGAATCTCAGCAGCCTCCTTGGTTTGCTGAAGACTTCGGGGAGCGACCTTGGCACTCCAAGGTACTTTGCCCTGTAGTTGGCCACGCCGGAGCATTGGAGTAGGATGTGCGCAGCCGTTTGTTAGTATTTTATTAAGGTTTTATAAAAAAACAATTTCAGACACGATGGAGCTATTCCAGAAAGCACTTATAACAGCGTTTGCGAACAAAGCCGTGACAAAAACGGGATCCGATACTAGCATTGGGAATCAGAAGAAAACAGGGAAAAGTAGCCCTAATAAACCAATTGACAGGGCTAAATCCAGGTAATCTACAAAAATATAAGTTTCGTAATAAAAAATCCCTTTATTATAATTTTACATTACTGTATTCATTGTCATTTTTTTGAGTTAGTTTGATACTCTTAACTCAAATGATTGTCTTCCCCGACACTACTTGGGTATATAGTCCGTTTCAATCCATTTTGTAAAAATGGTAAACAAGTCCGTTTTCTTAAAATTCTTGAGAAATTGTTTAATAAACTGAAATGGAGGAATGAAGGTAAATGTTTCAAGATTTAAAATTCGTTAATATGCCAAATGGGATTCAGAGTACGTTAATATTGCACCATTCACAGAACTTTCATCTTAACAAATAATATTCTGTTATACTATAATATACGAAGGGTCAAAAGTAAGTCATGTCCTGACATATTAAATTGAACTCTATGCAGCTTGCGATAAGAACAGTCTAAAGTCCAAAGTGTAAAATGTCATCCTTGTTGTGCTCTTTACGCTACGAGAATAATATTTTATAATCCCGCTATGACTACCTCAGCGATTAGCTTTATGGCACTAGATGAAGACGTCTTACGTTCAAAAGCCGGTAGGACCAACTTAGGAAACATTTTTTATACTTGGGTCTGATTTCCATTCCGTTTTCGACCAAGTAATTGACGTCTGGTTGTCTGACTCATTACATTAAAAAAAAATATAATCACTATTTTCAGAGAGCGTATACCCAGAGAACTACCAACGCAATTAATCTCAAGTGAAGATGAAGGGCCATGTTTTATAGACTCTGAAACCCCAGTGGCCTGGATCAAAACACTCTCGGAACAAAATAAAAATGGAGTCATCACGAATAGTAGAAAAGATCTTATCAACGATTGCTCTATTGCCAGCGGGAATTCTGACACAGAGACAGAAAGTCTGCCGGAGAAGAAAGAGATTGTTAAGAAGAAGAAGAAAAAGAAGGTTGACGAAAAAACCGTGCCTGTTAAGAAAGTGCTACAGAAGATCCCTGCTAATGTTAAAAAGGTAGTAATAATAATAATGTCTAATTGAATTGCTTCAACATAGCGGGTTTTTTATTTTAACGTAGCTTCCATCCGCTATATTGTTTTTAACCGACTTCAAAAAAGGAGGAGGTTCTCAATTCGACTGTATTTTTTTTTTTTTTTGTATGTATGTTACGCGATAACTCCGGAATTTGTGAACCGATTTTCATGATTCTTTTTTTGTTGGAAAGAGGGTAATTATGGAATTACCCTCTTTCCCCAGTTTTTAGTGGTCCCATTTTATTTTGAAGAAAATCAACCACCTCAAAGGGTGGCTGTTCACGCATGAAGATTCATTTTTATAAATAGCGCCTGACTTTAATTTAGGAGCAATTACTTTTAGCAATTATTTAGTTGATTTTGCTATTTCTCCGATTCAAGGCGTTTTTATCTCGATATACTTTGAGTACCTAGTGTCGTAGTGAGAACCTATTTTTATTATCTCCAGTATCAAGTCCTGTATAGTGGCGAACTAGGGGATATTTCAATGAAACTTAGCAAATAGATGTAATTCCCACGTACTTTTGAGGTCGGTTTTTTTAGTACTTTGTACTGAGATTATTTTTCATACATTTAAATGTGTGTGTTACATTTTTTTCAATGTGACGGCATCGACTGTTTATTTTTTTTATAATTTGTGTAAGTTTCTATTACAGTCATTGACTTACAAATAAATTACAGTACGATAAGCATTTATTCGACACGAATTTCAACGCGTATTCCGCGCAGCGACCACGTGTGTTTAACTGTCATGGCAAAATACGCTCTATTTCTTTAGCTGTTACATTTTAACTTAAATGAGCGACCCGGACACGCTGGCGAGCTTGGATTGAATTTGGTTTACGCGGCGACCGCGCGGTTGTATTATTCATATGTATATAAATAGAATTCAGATTTGCCATTAATGTACACGAAGGTGTGTTAACTAAGCGGTCGCCGCGCGAAAACTTTCTCCTCGGCTCTAATAATATCATTACAAAAAAATAAACCATGGCCATGGGCCAATAAGGGGACTTCTAATCTCTATTTTTTTTTTAATTTTAGGAAGACCAACGGCTATCTTACATAACATAAACCTAAATAAAAACGGAGAGCCAATTATAGGTCCTCACCGGTAGAACTATACTACAGATCGTACCACTTTAATATAAAATACAAGTAGTCAGTTTTTTCCTTGTAATATTATTCAAATATTGAGCATGAGCTAAACTTATTTTCTGAATTTTGCGAAATATGCGTATCCGTAGTATCCATAGATGGCATTGTGTGTCACAAACTATAAATTACCGCTTCCTAATATGGGTAGATGGCGCTAATACTAAACAAATTAAAAGAATGGCCAAAGAATAGCGCCATCTAGTTGATTTGTTTGTTATCACTAGAAATTAAAGTTGCTTTGATAAATTGCAGCTCGTCAATGTAAAACTAATTACTTACAAAAACAGTTACTTGGCACACGTCGCGACTAATACGTACGTCCAATAGGTACTAAATACCCGACCACTCTGTCTTGTACCGCAATTGGTAGTCGTCAATGACTTGATCGTTATACACTGGAATTGAAACTGTATTTTTCTGATCTGATCTTGTTTTTCAAATGAAACTTACGGGCTCTTTACAGGGTCCCAAGTCTGCTAATTCTCTTGGCCATTGTAATTCTATTGGGAATCCACTGAGACTATGTTGCAATTATGATAATATTTGCTATCCTGCTAAACTCTAGTTGCTATTGTAGTTGGGTCTCAATAGTGTTCATTCATTCATGCAATCTCTAATGACCGATTTAAACCACACTTATCATCGCGTAACATTAAGCCGGTCAGAAAAAGCTTTATCTCCATGAACGTAAGAGCGAAAAAGACGTTACGCGTATCGCATCGGTTCGTATGAACGCGACTCGCTACAGGTCGGCAATGAATCTGCTTACTGCGAACTTCCGATCGCGTCCGTACGCATGCCGACGACGGCTGATCCTAGTTTAGAAACAGTGTGGTTAAAACATTATCGCCTCAAACTGATTCCGCGTCAATAAGTTTGGTTTATCCCTTACTAAAACTACCATAGAAATTACTAACCATATCTTAGTTTTTAGTTACCTTATCAGACGCGTATACGTGCCGCAGACGCGCTGTAGTGAATCGATTCGAACACGCGCAAACATCGCGTTGCAAGCAAAAAGCTTATATGCTCCGCTAGAGTTTGCTCTCAGAATTTCATGTAGTTGCTTCGTTTAAAAAATTAACAGACAAAACTAAATACGTTGTGTGCAAAGGATCTTACAGCTAGCGATCGCGTAAAATGTTTGTGTACAAAATGTTGTATCTTGTGACCGCTAGAGGCGCTGTATAATTTGCCATACAAAATTATGAAGTAATTTTCGTGCGTTAGCGCCAACTGTCATAGTAAACTCGAGGCACTGTTTGGTTAATTTTGTCGGTATATTTTCTGTTTTCATTTCTGTAAGCCATTTTCTATTAGCTTACAGTTATCCATACTTCGCAGCAATTACAAACGTTTTTCGGAACCTTTTTTACTTACTTCCCAAATAGTAATACATTTTCTTTTTCTAGATTTGGAAAGTAATAGCTGGCAATGAACAGTCATCGCTGGAGACGATATTCGAGGGCTTGGAGAGCGTGGAGCTCGAAGCTGCATGCAATATGCCGGATCCGAACGACGGCAACACTGCACTCCATAAGGCAGCTATAGCTGCCAAGCCAGATATGGTTACGTGAGTAGCTTTATAGTTAAACATTTTTTTTTATAAAGTTTCTTCCTTGCTCTGTAGGGTTAACTGGCAAATACACATTTGAAGTTGATGAATAAAGAAAGGCAGGGGTCTACTCAAAAAAGAAAAAAATTGGAACGTGGTCTATCAGACAAAAAGTTTGGGAACCTCTACTCTATTCGGTGTAGCATTTCCAAGTTAGGTCCTTCCAAGCGTTTCTTGTAATATCTTTCCTAGACTTCCTTGTACGGAACCTGGAATTGTCATTGGCAGTAATAACCATGGCCCCTTCGACGACCCACACTTGATGAGGATTATTTGGGACTGTAGTGAAAATGCCTGGTTGAGAATTCTTCTAGAGGTTCTTGGCCTTGCTTATCGCGGTCAGATTTGGAATGTACTCTTTTATAGTGTGCGAGCGGGACTGGAGAACTATAAATATTCCAAGCAAGACCCACCTGCCTCTCATTTATTTACTAAAAATTGTACATAATGTAATAAGAACTTAACATAACGTGATAAGAACTTATTCTAATAAGTCTTACAACTAATATGTACAACAAAAGCAAATACCAATTACAATCTTTTAAAATTACATAACAAATCACATGGGCGCGAACACGTTTTCGTCCTTAACAGTAATATTATATTAATCTGGCAGTGGGCTTTCATTTGAAGTTTGTATTACAATTGCCAAGAATATTATCATAGAACCTTGGTGGCCCAGCGGTTAGCAATTTGGGCGTTAGATGAGGCAGTTCTGGTTTCTGTTCCCGGACCACCAGTTTTAAAAACAAACTTTATTTATTTGGTTCTGGTTAGCTAGCTCAGTGGTTTAGGTCTGCGGGCGTTAGATGTGGAAAGGCCAATTTGCGACACGAACTTTAATAAATGGATTCTAGTTTGGGTGTTCTGAGCAGTGTCCCAGAGTTCCGATGTTCGGGTATTCACAACACAGGGAATTGTCTAGTTTGAGATTCCCAGGTGTGCTTGTTAGCAAGTAAATTAGAACATTAATCTAGATAGTATTTTTGGTATAGGCAAATTCTCGTTGCTGGCGGCGATCCGTGCATCCGAAACCATGCTCTGCAAACGCCGTACGCGGCTGCACCGCATCCGGACACGCGTGTCGCCTTCAGGCTGTTCCAGGCTCAGCATCCCGACAAGTACAACTATGCCAAGGTATGTATTCACTTGTAAAGCTATCGTTTTGACCAATGAAGATGGAAGTGCCTTGAGGTTCTTTTACTATCATAACTGCCTCTGTGGCCGAACGGTTACCATGCCGGACTGCCACGCGGAGGTCCCAGGTTCGATTCCCGGGTCGGGAGAAATTTTTTTGTATGGCCTACATTTATTTCTCTCGTGAGTTTGGGTGTAATTTGTGGTTGTCTATGTGTGTGTCCATGGCATCCGCGACACAGGGTTTCCCTAGTGTGGGGCTATGTTGAGTGTGTGCGTTATTAAAAAAAAAAAAGAACCGCTGTCACCAAAACTCACATTCATAATTTGAAACACTATGAAATCTTGACTTGGACTTGGACTTGGACTGTTAATATAATTTAATCTGTGTGTACCCTTTTGCCATATCGTTGAATGTTTCGTTACCTGTTATTTGCAACGTTTTTGTTTTTATATTGAAATTTCAATCAATGTGCTGTCATCTGGCGGTCAATAGCTGAAGGACGACGAATTCGAGATGTTCACTTAGCCCTCTAAAAAGAAGCGATTATATTGCAGCGGGATATGGTTTACTTGTGTTTCTTGTGATAAAACAATTATTATGATTAACAAAAAAAATTGGAAATTTATTAAAATTTCATATAATAAGATTTAACGATTATATGAAACACTATCATAGATAATATTACAATTGTGACTATCATTTTTGTACTCCAAAGTAGCAAAAGTTTTTATAAGATATATCACGGAGAGTGTGCGATGTAATTACACGTTTTAATTCAGCCTTCCCTTTTGGATTCTACCCCTATGTTGTGGACGTTCCAAAGATTCGCACGAAGCTTTACGCTTTCAAATTCATAGAGTGGAATTCCCTGCCCGCAGACTTGTTTTCTGCACGTTATAACTAAAAGATCCACTTTTCAAGGCGAGACTGAATAGGCATTATTTAGGTGTACAAGCGACATCCTCGACCTCATCGTCACTTTCCATCAGGTGAGATGTAGGTCAAATGCGTACTTATTTTTTATATACAAATAAATAAGGCATATTTCTACGATTTTCGAGGTGTTGCCTGAGATAATTGACTCGACTTTACGTACAGAGTGAAAATGGCGGACTGCGCTCAGGAATGTGGAACTTCGCGTACTGTTGGCGCACGTGACATGCAAACTAAGCACTTCTATCGTATTTATTTATTCTTCTGTGGATGTTATTTAACATTTATATATTTAATTTTATCTCACTACACCAAACAGTCGCACATTCCCGGTCCGTTGACTACCGAACTCCTGGAGCAGGAGAAAGAACGTAAAGCTCAGCAGAAACGCGCCAAGCGGCAAAGAGACAAAGAGAAGCAAGCGGAGAAGATCAAATCAAACAAATTCTTGCAGCTCACTGATGCTGAGAAGGTACGTGAAGATTTGTGTTATTTCTTTGGTCATATCTAAAGCCATTATATATATATTTCATTTCAATATCAAGTCAGTACCATAATGAAGTGCAACACGCTATTTAACCTAACCAATAACAATGGCTTTGATGTCATGTGGTTTAAGATAGGAAATAAAAACGTTTAGACTTTCGTGGTTCTTCACTAAATGATTATCATTCATTACAAATTTCTTAACACCACGGCTCTCTCTCGACTTCATGCAGTTAATGTATGCAGTCGTTATCCGAGCCCTCGACTGCATGAAGTTGATAACGATTTCACGCAGTTGAGATCGATTTCATGCACTTAATGCGTGAAGTCGTTATCAACTGCCTCCGTGATCGAACGGTTACTATCTGACTGCCACGCAGAGGTCCCAGGTTCGATTCCCGGGCCTGGGGAAATATTTGTATAGCCAACATTTATTTCTCTCGTGAGTTTGGGTGTAATTTGTGGTGATCTATGTGTGTGTCCATGGCAACCGCGACCCAGGGTTTCCCTAGTGCGGGGCTATATTAAGTGTGTACATTATTATTATTATTATTATCAACTTCGTGCAGTCGAGATCGACTTCATGCATTTAATGCGTGAAATCGTTATCAACTTCATGCAGTCGAGATCGACTTCGTGCATTTAATTCGTGAAGTAGTCGACTTCATGCGTTTAATGCGTGAAGTCGTTATCAACTTCATGCAGTCGAGATCGACTTCACGCCTTTAATGCGTGAAGTCGTTACCAACTTCATGCAGTCGAGGTCAGGCTGCATGAAGTTGATAAGTACAAACATGCAGTCAATCTGCCAGTAGCCTTAATAATTTGGTTACTTGTACAGTTATTAATACCTATAGCTTTAAAATGTGTTTTATTCTTACCTAGGTAAGAGCGAAGGAGCCACGCTGCTTCTTGTGCGGTTCGAACTTGCCGAAAATGCCGTTTTCTTACGACAACTACAATTTCTGCAGCATCCGCTGTCTGCAGAACCACCGCAATTTGAGACCCATCAACATGACCGTATAAATATAGAAATTACGGAGTTACTACAGAGCTCTGCATGTGAAAAATAAACATCATCTACAAGTTAAATCCTAGAACACCGTCCAATTGGAAGAATTTGAATTTCCCCAATATGAACCATCTACAGAGAGAACTACAACATCTGCTACGTCTTTTGCCTGCAAAACTAACTTTGTGTGGCAACATTTAATACTTTATTTCGTTGTAAGAAGTTTCAGCAAAACCTTTAAAAAACTCAACAAATGGCAAATGTCATACTTGTATAACTTTGTGCGTGCATAATATCATAATTTGAGTTTTATATCGTTGTAATAAAATTTTGTAAGATGCTATAATTCCAAATGCTAATAAGTATTAAAATTTGCAGTCACATTATACCTTTAA
This sequence comes from Hyposmocoma kahamanoa, assembly GCF_003589595.1. NCBI lineage: Eukaryota > Metazoa > Arthropoda > Insecta > Lepidoptera > Cosmopterigidae > Hyposmocoma > Hyposmocoma kahamanoa. The sequence continues at coordinate 19,515,868 of NW_020654466.1, forward strand.
GAAATGTGGACCAGTGATTTGCATGTCTTTTTTATAGAAGTAATAACATCAAATGTGTTGGACGGATCCCGTCGTTTGGTCTTCCAGAAATTCATTACACGAAATTATAGAAAAATATTAAATAATTTTTATGGAAATATCTATATATTCTGGTTTGATCTGTAACTATGATTGAACCAATTGACCACGTCTGTACAGTCAGCATCAAAACGATGTTAACGGTCTAGCTGACGAAAATCTATTTTATTTGTGATATCTAGTGGTGGTACGCGATACGCCTGTCCATAACAGTTGTAGAGCTTTCAATAGCAAAGATCTGAGGAGCACCGCCACTATGCCCGTCACCCTAAGACATAACGTCGCCTTACTTTCTCAAACTCGTATCTTAAAGCACAAAATTGCTGAAATGCAAAAATGGATTGTATATACTTTGCAGGCTGATTTGACATTACATTCCCTTCATGTTCACACACTGGGTATTGCCTATTTTTATAGTAATGCATCCAATTAACACCCTTGATAACAAATTTAAAATAAACAGAACATTCTGCCGTCTCCTGAATAATCACTCTTTATAAAATACGAGTTTGAGAAAATAAGGCATCGATAAGTTGATAAGTCCTATGTGCCTGTAATTTTACCAGCATACCTGTCAAAACTGAAACGTATTAATGCACATTTAGCTTAGGGATAGAAATAGGTAAGGTGGCGGTACTTTTTAAACTAAACTAACTTTTTCACAAGGACCTCCATTGCTACTTTCAACATCCAGACTAAATAAATAAATAATAACGCACACACTCAACATAGCCCCGCACTAGGGAAACCCTGTGTCGCGGGTGCCATGGACACACATATAGACAACCACAAATTACACCCAAACTCACGAGAGAAATAAATGTAGGCCATACAAACATTTCTCCCGACCCGGGAATCGAACCTGGGACCTCTGCGTGGCAGTCCGGCATGGTAACCGTTCGGCCACGGAGGCAGTTTTGGGCAGCAGACTTGAACCAAATAAGAAAATTCCATTTCCCATCCCATTGATTATGCCTGAATAGTACCGGGTTTCATCATCCAGCGCCCATAGCTCAAACCCATTGGGCCACCGAAGGAATCCAACCAATTATTTAATTGAGCGACTGCCGTCAGTGGTAGGTCTGAAAAGCCTTTGGTCTACAGGTTGTCATACTCTCACTCTTCGAACAAAATAACTATGTTTAGAGCTGCAATTAGCTCACGACAGCATATCAAGCTACGTATAGACGGATTTTATTGCGTTCCATTGGAGACGTAGACAGTGTATAGCTTAATGTGCTGTTGACTGTACGTGACATATTTCCGTCAAAATTGTAAAATACGTCAATTTTGGTGAAAGGGACGGGGATATTCGCCGATGGTAATACCTAATGCAATATTTGAAATCAACTCTAAATTAACTACCTCATATAAATTAAACAATCTAGTTGCCTTTTGTACAAGATTAATTAGTAATAGTTACCATTTATATGTATCTAGTACGCGTATTGTTACTTTTTGAATTAGAAGTAATGAATAGATCGCTAGCTGATATTTAAAAAGTTACTCAATTAGGACGCCTTCGCAACTGGCGCGGGAATCGCGCGCCTGTAGCGCTTTAGTAATTTTTAGTTCACTAATTGTGTCACGACTGTGGCGATGCAACTGCGCTTTTAGATATTGTATGAAATTAGTGGTGCCACTTGCTACGCTTCTATAAGCGTCTAATTCGAAGGCCTTAATTTTGTGTAGAAATAGAGAGGTAAAAACGATTTTCCATTGTCACAGTACATAGTCATTAGGGCTTTTATCGTGGGAATCTCGGGTCACGAAAATTTCAAGAGTCCAATGCTTTTTTGGCATTTTTTAGACTAAAGACTGGTGTTTTTAGTTTCGGGAATTTCGAGACTTTTGAGACAAAGTTAATGTCACAATGTTTTACTACTACGATATTATTCCATTTTTTTTGTGAAAGTTTTTAATTGGTTGAGCATCTGGCACGGATTGCCTGAGGGTGCTGGTTCGGATCCAGCCGAATGGAATCTTCTTTCTTAGGGTCGTATTCTAGAACTCTACTCAATGCTCAAGTCAGGATTTGAGTATGGTTTAAAGCACTCGAAATC